>NC_092376.1:151447057-151772615 GCF_030028105.1 Mobula birostris | reverse complement strand
GTGCCAGAGGACTGGAAAATTGCAAACATTACTCCACTTTTTAAGAAAAGAGGAAGGCAGCAGAAAGTAAATTATAGACCAGTTAGTCTGACCTCAGTGACTGGGAAGATGTTAGAGTCAATTGTTAAGGATGAGGCAATGGAGTACTTGGTGACACAGGATAAGATAGTACAAAGTTTGCATGGTTTCCTTCAGGGAAGATCCTGCCTGACAAACCTTTTGGAATTCTTTGAGGAGATTACAAGTAGGATAGATAAAGGGGATGCAGTGGATGTTGTATATTTGGACTTTCAGAAGGCCTTCGACAAGGTGCCACACATGAGGCTGCTTACCAAATTAATAGCTCATGTTATTACAGGAAAGTTACTAGCATGGTTAGAGCATTGGCTGATAGGTAGGAGGCAGCGAGTGGGAATAAAAGGATTCTTGTCCAGTTGGCTGCCAGTGACTAGTAGTGCTCCACAGGGGTCGGTGTTGGGACCACTTCTTTTCATGTTGTATATAAATTACTTGGATGATGGAATAGATGGCTTTGTGGCCAAGTTTGCAGATGATATGAAAATTGGTGGAGGGGCAGGTAGTGTTGAGCAAACTAGAGAATGGGCAAGAAAGTAGCAAATGAAACACAATGTCAGAAAATGCATAGTTGCATAGTTCTGCACTTTAGTAATCAAAATAAATGTGTGGACTATTTTCTAAATGGAGAGAAAATCCAGGAATCGGAGATGTAGAGGGACTTGGGAGTCCTTGTACAGAAGGTTAACTTGCAGGTTGAGGCGGTGGTGAGGGAAGCAAATGACATGTTAGCATTCATTTCAAGAGATCTAGAATATAAGAACAAGGATGTGATGCTGAGACTTTATAAGGCACTGGTGAGGCCTCACCTTGAGTATTGAGAACAGTTTCAGGTCACTCATGTTAGAAAAGATGTGCTGGCATTGGAGAGGGTCTAGAGGAGGTTCACAAGGATGATTTCAGGAATGAAAGGGTTATCATACAAGGAACATTTGATGGCTCTGGGTCTGTACTCGCTGGAATTCAGAAGGATGAGGAAGGATCCTTTCGAATGTTGAAAGGCCTAGACAGAGAAGATGTGGAAAGGGTGTTTCTTATGGTCAGAGAGTTTAGGACAAGAGGGCACAGCTTTAGGATAGAAGTGCGCCTTTTCAAAACAGATGCGGAGAAATTTCTTTAGCCAGACGGTGGTGAATTTGTGGAATTTGTTGCCACATGCAGCTGTGGAGGCCCGGTCATTGGGTGTATTTACGGCAGAGATTGATAGGTTCTTGATTGGACATGGCATCAAAGGCTATGGGGAGAAGGTTGAGGAGGATATAGAAAAAAGGATCAGCCATGATTGAATAGTACAGCAGACTTGAAGGGCTGGATGGCCTAATTTGGCTCCTATGTCTTATGGTCTTTCTTAGCTGGTGTGGTGTGTAATACATGCATTCTGCTCCCTTTTTGTGAACTCTACCTTCCCCTGTTACAAGATTTAAAAGGTATGAGGAGGCAGCAGAATATTCTTAATTGGAACATAAAATTTCTATACCTTGCAATATCTGCTTATAGTTAAATGATAAACATTTAAGGGACAAGATTCATAATAACTCATTTTAATTTAAAAGTTCAGCTGTGTATTTGTAAGAAAGAAATGCAAATTCAGTTTTACCAATTCCAATTTTATTTTCCTTGCTTTGAAACTAGATAAACAGCAACCAATAATCTCATAAAAGAAAATCCATTCCCTTTTTCCCAACCCTTCATATCCAAGCAGTGAACACATCATCCCTTTAGGTACTGCTGCATCTGCATAGCTCACCCATATCCAGAATACGGATAGTTATTTGAGTGAACTTCAAGAGAAGGTTATTGAGCAAGAATAAAAGGTGAGAAACTAGGCTGATTTTTAAACTTTCCCGGTGTAGCCATCAGTACATCAGTTCAGATCAGCCTGATATATCTGAGTAGAGCAATAGGAACCCAGCATCCCTTGAGGCCAGGCTGCAAGTTTATGGCAGTCCAACAGGGAGACCATCCCTGCAATGCCAAAAGGTAGTCACCCAATATTAAATAAGGGGGTAAAAAGTCAAACAAGGAAATACAGTTTTATTTTTAAAAAAGTTGAAAAGTTTAGTGTTTTAATTAATGTGATTAAAGTTTAAACTGGTTTTAATACAAACAACATTTCATAGAATGGTCTTATAGTAAATCTTCAGTCTAGACTAGCTTCAAAAATGGAATCAAAACTATAGGTTGTGTATTTCCTTCTGTCTCATAATTGCTATCCTATGTGATTTGGTCCCTTCTATTTTAAGAAAACTAGTTTTGCAGTATATTATTTTTAATTTGCCTTTTGTTAACAATGACATTTTCAGAATTCTACAATTGAAAGTTGTTTTCTTCTGGAGTGAGAAAAGCTAATGATAACAATTTGGAAGCTATACATCACTTAGAGAATTCAGCTGCACTTTGCTGTCCAATCGCAATTTTCCAGAGCTGGTGTTGTATGAGATGGCATTATTTCCCCATGAAAGAGTATTGCAGTGAAATTTGGAAGGCATTAATCTGGGACACCTGTTACTGAGCACTCCCAGGTCAACCTGGGCTTATCCCTGAAGCACAAGAATGAAACACTTATAAAATTAGGGAAATACTCACCTGTATCTTTGTCTTTCCCACTGCCAGCACTACACAGAGTACATTTTGCCACCACACCAAGCCCCGCTCTCCACCTTACTCCCTGACTGAATCACTCTGGACACCTCCCAAGCCCATGGACATAACCCCACCTATGTGTTGCCTGTCCAGAACCACTCCACACCAGCACTCAAGCTTTGATACAAAATAGACACTTCTTTCACCCACCCAAACTCTAACGTAGAATATTGACCAGTATTTCTGATTTCCTGCAGATTTCACTCTGCCTTAATCCCTAGTGCAAAATGCTAGTCTCTTTCCCTCATCTCAGTACCATTACTCCCTCAACAAATGCTATTCCCTGCTGTCTCAAATTCAAGATCCAAAATTGCTTAATGTCATTTCCAGTGTACAAGTGTAACGGAAGAACAATTATTTCGTTCTGGATCTGGCTGCAGCGCAAAGATAAAGAACATAGTAATAAAAAATAAATAGATATAAATACATTAAATACAAACGTAGTTTATAAACATTGATTGTGTGTGCATAAAATGATGCTAGGCAAAGGAGTGTCTGTACACAAGGATATATCGATATTTATATCCTTGAAAGCAAGGAGGCTGGTGCCTTTGATGCTTTGGGGAGTTTTGACTACTTGTTCTAGAGCTGTCCTGCCACAGTGCAGTTTCCGTACCATACTGTTTGCATGTTTGTTTGCTCTCTACAGTACACCCATAGAACGTCGTAAGCATAGTCCAGCTCTATTTAGCCACTTCATAAAGCAGAAGCATTGGTGAGCTTTCTTCATTGTGTCGGATGTGTTCTGGGAGCATGAGAGGTTGTGTGATATGCACACTCCCAGGTGCTTGATATTGCTCTGTCTCCTCTGCTGTAAAGAGGGGTGCAAAGTGATTCGAATTCTCCTGAAGCCAATAACCATCTCTTTTGTCCTACTGAATTGAATTGACTTTATTTCTTACATCCTTCACATACTAGAGGAGTAAAAATCTTTACATTGCACATTTGGATGGAGGGGGGAGGGAACGTCGACTCAGACCATGAGAGGCCTGCGTCGGGCATCCCTCCTCCCCTCCCTTTGGATGGAGATGTAATGTACAATCATAGTAATTTATAATCATTTATAATAAATAGAACAGTCAATGTAATATAGAGTACGCTCAAATCAGCGCAAGTTAATCAGTCTGATGGCCTGGTGGAAGAAGCTGTCCCAGAGCTTGTTGGTCCTGATTTTTATGCTGCAGTACCACTTCCCAGATGGTAGCAGCTAGAATAGATTGTGGTTGGGATGGCTTGGGTCCCCAATGATCCTACGGGCCCTTTTAACACACCTGTCCTTGTAAATGTCCTGAATTATGGGAAGTTCACAACTACAGATGCGCTGGGCAGTCCACACCACTCTCTGCAGAGTCCTGCGATTAAGGTACAGTTCCCATACCAGGCAGTGATGCAGCCAGTCAGGATGTTCTCAATTGTGCCCCTGTAGAAATTTCTTAGGGTTTGGGCGTCCATACCAACCTTTCTCAACTGTCTGAGGTGAAAGAGGTGCTGTTGTGTCTTTTCCACACACAGCTGCTGTGTACAGATCACGTCAGGTCCTCAGTGATGTGGATCCCGAGGAACTTGAAGCTGTTTACCCTCTCAACCCCAGATCCGTTGATGTCAATAGGGGTTAGCCCGTCTCCATTCCTCCTGTAATCCATAACCAGCTCCTGTGTTTTTTGCAACATTGGGGGAGAGGTTGTTTTCTTGACACCGTGTCAGAGAGAGATAACTTCTTCCCTGTAGGCCACCTCTTATTGTTTGAGATAAGGCCAATCAATGTAGTGTCATCAGCAAATTTAATTAGCAGATTGGAGCTGTGGGTGAGTCATGGGTATACAGGGAGTAAAGGAGCGGACTCAGTATGCAGCCCTGAGGGGCTCCTGTATTGAGGGTCAGAGGGGTGGAGATGAGGGAGCCCACTCTTACAACCTGCTGGCGATCTGACAGAAAGTCCAGGATCCAGCTGCACAAGGCAGGGTCAAGGCCAAGGTCTCTGAGCTTCTTGTCGAGCCTGGACAGAACTATGGTGTTGAATACTGAACTGTAGACCAAGAACAACATTCTCACCTAAGTATCCTTCTTCTCCAGATGTGTCAGAACAGTAGGTAGAGCAGTGGCTACTGTGGCATCTGTTGATAGGTTGTGTCGGTAGGTGAATTGTAGGGGGTCCAGTATGGGTGGTAGCAAGCTGCAGATGTAATCTTTGACCAGCCTCTCAAAGCATTTGCTTATTTCTGAGGTGAGTGCGACAGGACGCCAGATATTTAGGCATGTTACCTTGGTCTCTCTTAGTACAGGGACAATGGTGAATAATTTGAAGATGGAATGCACTCTACACTGTGGGGGGAGACAGGGGGAGAGAAACAGAGAGACAGAGAGACATCATGGAAGACATTCCAGTTGATGTCATTGAAGCCGTCCTGCAGCACAGAGGCCCATTGATCGGACGAACAGTGGATAGTTTTAACTATGGCCACCTCTTGTTTCAGCTTCTGCTTGTACGTTGGCAGAAGCAGGATCGGAGAGTGATCTGATTTTCCAAAAGCTGGGCAAAGGAGAGCTTTGTAAGCATTGCGGAAGGGAGTGTAGCAGTGGTCAAGTGTGTTATTTCCACGAGTGCTCACCTGGATGTGCTGACAAAACTTCGGAGAGACTTTTGTCAGCGACATTCGATTAAAGTCACCAGCGACGATGAAGGCAGCCTCTGGGTGTACAGTCTCCAGTGTGTTGATGGTCTCGTACAGTTCCTTGAGAGCCAGGTCGGTATCAGCCTGTGGCAGAATGTACGCCGCTGTAATGATTACAGCCGTGAGCTCCCTAGGCAACCAGTAGGGTCTGCACAGCAGCACCAGGAATTCCAGGTCTGGGGAACAAAAGGGTTTGAGTGCATACACATTCTGGGGAGGGGAGGGGGGTGTCGCACCAAGCATTGTTGACCATAAAGCAAACCCCTCCTCCTTTACTTTTCCCAGAGAGGTTTTTTGACCTGTCTGCCTGGAACAGGGAGAACCCAGAGGGCTCGATGGTGTGATCCGGTATCTCCTCTGTCAGCCAGGTCTCCACGAAGCACAAAACGATGCATTCTTTTGTTTCCCGCTGACAGGAGATTCTGGCTCTCTGTTCCTAAAACTTGTTATCCAGGAATTGAACATTAGCCAGGTGTACACTAGGGAGTGGCGGTTGACTTGCACACAATCTCAGCCTCACCAGGATGCCGGCCCTTCTCCTTCGCCACCAGAGCTTCTTCTGAGGTAGTGGTGGTGTAAGATAGGAGTCTCCCATAGATCGAGCAAGAAGGGTTTCCCAGTGTAGAAAAGGCAACACATAGTGGGTAAATGCCATCTTTCCAATGTTCAGAAGGGTCAGTCTATCGTATCTGATGTGACTATCAGCTACTGGAACAGAAAATGCTAAGAAAATTGTAGAAATTAGTAGTATACTGTAGATTTTGAATGGAGCTCACAAAATGGCCACTGCACATGGCGCCATCTTGGTCATTGTTGAAATTGAGGAAGAAGTTATTTCCTGGCTTCAAACTCTTCCACCTCCTCTGTTGGCTGTCTCATCATTGTTGCTGATGAGCCATGTTATTGGTGAACAAGGAGGCTACTCACAGGCTAGAGAAGCAACACCTCATGTTCCATCTACGTAACCTCCAACCAAATGGCATGAAGATCGATTTCCCCAATCCAGTATCTTTTCCCCACTGGCCCTCCTCTTACCTCTTCCATTCACCTGTCTATCGCCCCCTGCTGGTGCCCCTCCTCCTTCCTGCCCATGGTCCACTCTCCTCTCCAATCAGTTGTCAGGTTCCTTCTCCGGTCCTTTACCTTGTCCACCTGTCACCACTCAGCTTTCTCCTTCATATTCCTTCCTCCACCCACCTGGTTTCATTAGTCACTGTCCAGCCTGTACTCCTCCCTATCCATCCCACCTTCTTGTTCTGGCTTCTCCCCTCTTCCTTTCCAGTTCTGATGAAGGGTGTTGGTCCAAAACATCAACCAATCTGTGAGTACCTCCATACTTTGTGAGGCAGCAAAGTGTTTCAGTTTCTAGGAGAAAAAAAAATTGCAGGGACTGTCTTTCAATTAGACTCTTTGCTTTCCTCTTTATTTTGTATTATTACTCTTGCCACACACCACCGAGATACTTTAATTTTGAATGGATCATAGCAGATCAATAGGGACCCAAACAGAGAACTTGGAGTTTTGCATCATCAGAGAGAGAGAAGTTAGGAAGCAAGTATTACATTAGTTATTGAAAACTGCTTCACAAAAGACAAGGTCAATTTGGGAGAGAATGATGAAAAGGTTTACAGTGCTCTCTTTGTTACATTACAAACTATAGTATGCCAAAATATGTGGAATTCATTGCCACAGGCAACTAAGGATGCAGAGTTTTTACAAATATTTAAAGCCGGAGGTTGATAGATTTGT
Source organism: Mobula birostris (assembly GCF_030028105.1). Lineage (NCBI taxonomy): Eukaryota > Metazoa > Chordata > Chondrichthyes > Myliobatiformes > Myliobatidae > Mobula > Mobula birostris. Next base: position 151,765,476 of record NC_092376.1, on the reverse strand, counting down.
AGCCCCCCTGGCCAGCCTCAGGGTCGATCAGCTCGCTGTCATCTAGGGAAGCAGCCCTCGGCCCTGCCAAACTGGGTAAGAGTTTGTGTGGATGTGTGTGATGTACCCCACCCCGCCCAAATAACAGACAATACACCAGATACGATTAAATGATTTACAGTTTATAGATATTACTGGAACTATATAATTAATAGAGAATAAAATATAAAAGGAAAATAAAAGGAGCCACACTTATCAAAGTTTAATCTTCTCGTGCACGAACAGTTGGAGCTCAGGACCCTCCTTCACCCAGAGATCCCCTCAGGCCACCTCGACCTGCCACCTGTGACCAACAGCGGTGGTTGACCAGACACTCCACACGAGTCCATCTCCGTCTCCTTGCCGAACACCCTGGACCTCGGACTCCTGCTCGGGGTCCGACCTCATTAGCGGACTCACAGCACCTGGTCCATCCTCTGTCTCTCTCTCCCGCCTTCTCCCAAAAACTCGCGCATCACACTAACTTACAGACACACCAAAAAAATAACATCTATCCCAATTGGTTTGTTCACCATCTTATCAGTAACATAATCCAAACAAACTGCTAGCGGGAGGACTTTCTCAGCAGTTAACATAACAAAGAAGCCATTTCAATTAGACTACGCAGTAATATAAAAGAAGAAACCCCTTACAGATTTTTGAGTGGTCAAGACATTAAGGGATGCAGGGAGAAGGCAGGAGATTGTGGCTGAGAGGAATAATACGTCAGTATTACAAAATGGGGGAGCAGAATCAATGGGCCAAATGGCCTAATCCTGCTCCTATATCCTCTGGTGTTTATGGAAATGAATATCCTGTGTTTTAAAATCAAGGCCTTTGCCAATGGTTTCTCTTGGCTGCAACTGGTGGCATTCTCGTTTCAGTGTTTGATTTACAGTTTTATAGCATTGCAAAGCTTTTGCTGAGAAAGACTAACCTCTTTAGTTTCATAGTCACTTGGAAAAATGCCCAAGTTGTGTAAAGGGAAAGGAATGAACACTTCTTTCCTTTCCAGGTGAGGCGACACTTCACCTGAGTCGGCTGGTGTGATATACTGCGCCCGGTGCGGCCTTCTATATATTGGTGAGACCCGACGCAGACTGGAAGGAGGCTGGAAGACCGTTTCGCTAAACACCTATGCTCTGTCCACCAGAGAAAGCAGGATCTCCCAGTGGCGACACATTTTAATTCCACGTCCCATTCCGATATGTCTATCCATGGCCTCCTCTACTGTCAAGATGAAGCCACACTCAGGTTGGAGGAACAACACCTTATATTCCATCTGGGTACCCTCCAACCTGATGGCATGAACACTGACTTCTCTAACTTCTGTTAATGCAATGCCCCTTCTCCCATTCTCACCCCATCCCTTATTTATTTATTTTTAAAATTTTTCTCCTCTATCTCCCTTTCACAACTACTCCTTGCCTGCTCTCCATCTTCCTCTGGCACTCCCCTCCCCCTTTCTTTCTCCCTAGGCCTCCCGTCCCATGATCCTCTCCTTTCTCCAGCCTTGTATCCCTTTTGCCAATCAACTTTCCAGCTCTTAGTTCCATCCCTCCCCCTCCTGTCTTCTCTTATCACTTCAGATCTCCCTCTCCCCCTCCCACTTTCAAATCTCTTACTATCTCTTCTTTTAGTTAATCCTGACGAAGGGTCTTAGCCTAAAACATCGACTGTGCTTCTTCCTATGGATGCTGTCTGGCCTGCTGCGTTCCACCAGCATTTTGTGTGTATTGCTTGAATTTCCAGCATCTGCAGATTTCTTCACGTTTGACTTCTTTCCTTAAGATGTCAAGTTAATAACCTTAGCTGTTCTGCATTTAGTTAATAAAACAATGATCTGAACTAAAGTGGCTTAAGTGATTTTACATGAATAGATTTTTACAATAATTTGTGAAATTCTGGTTATTGTAACTTGAAAAAGAATTTCATTTAAAAATCTCTTCTACATAATATAGTATCTTCTGCATAATAGAAGAGGTATAATGTATAGTTAAGAAATGGCATTCTTAAATCTTTAAATGTTTAACAAGTTCAAGAATGTGAGGGAGCCATCTGTATTCATTGGGGAACTCCAGTTGGGGGAAAAAAATTACTTTCACTCCTTCCCCTACCCCCCCTCCAAAAACAAAGTCCACGGTAGTGAATTTCAGAATCAGGTTTATTATCATTGGTATGTGTCATGAAATTTGTTAACTTAGATGCAGCAGTTCAATGCAATACATCATAAAGTAAAAAACAATAAAATAATAAATAACAGTATATTTATATTGAATAGATTAGAAATTATGCAAAAACAAGTAATATATTTAAAAAGTAAATTAATCTTCAAGAGTTCAATGTCCATTTAGGAATCAGATGGCAGAGGGGAAGAAGCTGTTCCTGAATTTGCTGAGTTTGTGCCTTCAGACTTCCGTACCTCCTACCTGATGGTAACAGTGAGACAAGATCATGCTGTGCGTGCTGGAAGTCCTTAATAATGGACACTGCCTTTCTGAGACACCGCTTCTTGAAGATATCCTGGGTAATTTGTAGGCCAAGACCCAAGATGGAGCCAACTAAATTTACAACCCTCTGCAGCAGCATCCCTCCCCCATATCAGACTGTGATGCAGCCTGTCAGAATGCTCTCTACAGTACATCTATAGAAGATTGAGTGTACTTGTTGACATACCAAATCTCTTCAGACTCCTAATGAAGTATAGTCACTGTCTTGCCTTCTTTATAACTGCATGGATATGCTGGGACCAGGTTAGTTCCTTAGATGTTGACACCCAGGAACTTGAAACTACTCATTCTCTCCACTTCTGATCCCCTTATGAGGATTGGTATATGTTCCTTCATCTTACCCTTCCGGAAGTCCACAATCAGCTCTTTCACCTTACTGATGTTGAGTGCCAGGTTGTTGCTACAACACCACTCTGCTATCTGGCATGTTTCACTCCCATATACCCTCTTGTCACCATCTGAGATTCTACCAACAATGGTAGTATCAGCAATGCGTTACCCTTAAAGCATTTATTTGACTTTGTCAGGTCTACGCTTTAAATGATTTGTTTGTAACTATTTTCTAGTTAAAGCTAAAGGTTGATAATTAAGTTACAGTATAACAAAGATAAATTCATTGTCTATGGTATATCGCAGCATGTGAGAACGTCACCTCCAGTTTCGCCGCGTCTTGTGTGTAACCTCTGGTTCAGAGAAGGTGTGAAGGTGGGTGCCATGCGTGCAGCATGATCGTGAAGAGCTCTGTTTCTACCCACAAAGAAACATTATAGAAGCAACACCGTAAGTTCATAAGAATGTATTTGAAGTAAAAATATTAACACCAGTTTCTGTTAAGGAAGCGGTGGTTGGGGCGGCCCGCGTGCCGCCTTTTCAATTTCAAACGCGGGGTCAGCTCGAGCCCGATGGGGGTTTGACGCGACCCCCTCGTCCGCTACTCGGGGCAGCTGGAGACACTCGCTAAAAGAAGAGAACACACATGGTCTCCAGAATGAAACAGACACTATATGTTTGTATTTTTTTTTTTAAAATCAACATTTTTTACCATACGATGTTAATGTGGAAGAGTGCACAGTAAATGGTTAACCTTACACGACTCTGTCTTCATTGGCTCCGGTCTAACTTGGTGTTTAGTCAGAGTTTCAACACACTGCACGAGAACACTTCAAGCAAATTTATAGATATATTTGAGCTAAGCTGAGCTACACAGTTACGGGTATAAAGAGTAGAGCAGTAAGCTAAGCACATGGCCCTAAGGTGCACCAGTGTTGATAATCAGCGGGGAGGAAAGGTTATCACTAATTTGCACAGATTACGGTCTTCTGGTTAGGAAGTAGAGAATCCAATTGCAGAGGGAGGTACAGAGGCCCAGGATCTGCCACTTCTCAATCAGGATTGTGGGAATGATGGCATTAAATGCTGAGCTATAGTCAATGAACAGCATCCTGACATAGGTGTTTGTATTGTCCAGGTGGTTTAAAGCCATGTGGAAAGCCATTGAGATTGCGTCTGCCATTGACCTATTTTGGTGATAGGCAAACTCAATGGGTCCAGGTCCTTACTGAGGCAGGAGTACAGTCTCGTCATGGCCAACCTCTCAAAGCATTACATCACTGTTGATGTGAGTGCTACCAGGAGATAGTCATTAAGGCAGCTCACATTCTTCTTCTTAGACACTGGTATAATTTGTTGCCTTTTTGAAACCAGTGGGAACTTCTGCCTGTAGCAGTGAGACGTTGCAAATGTCTCTGAATGCTCCCATTAGTTGGTTGACACAGGTTTTCAGAGCCTTACCAGGTACTCCATCGGGACCTTCCGCCTTGTGAGGGTTCACTCTCTTTAAAGACAGCCTAACATCTGCCTCTGAGATAGAGATCACAGGGTCACTGGGTGCAGCAGGGATGTTTGCAGCTGTAGTTATATTCTCCCTTTCAAAGTGGGCATAGAAGGCGTTGAGTTCATCTGGTAATGAAGCATCACTGCCATTCATGCTATTGGGTTTCGCTTTGTAGGAAGTAATATCTTGCAGACCCAGCCAGAGTTGTTATACATCTGATGTCGCCTCCAACCTCATTTGAAATTGAATTTTTGCCCTTGAAATATCCCTCTCCAAATCATACCTTTTTTTTGGTACAGGCCTGGATTGCCAGACTTGAATGCCACAGATCTAGCCTTCAGCAGACTATGTACCTCCTGGTTCATCCACGGCTTTTGGTTTGGGAATGTACAGTAAGTCTTAGGGCACATACTCATCCACACAGGTTTTAATGAAGTGGGTAACAACTGCGGCATACTCATCCAGATTCAAAGATGAATCCCTGAATACAGTCCCATCCATTGATTCAAAGCAGTCCTGTAGGCGCTCCTGTGCTTCCCTTGGTCCATACCTTCTTGGTCCTCACTACTGGTGCTGCAGTGGAAGAACCTGGTAAGCATTCTTGATGGTGATGTAACAATGGTCCAGTGTTTTGGTTTCCTCCAGTATTGCAAGTGATCTCTTGATGGTAATTGCTTAACTTTGGGAATGATCTGTGAATTTTGCCAGGGTATACTTACATAAATCAAATGGCCATAACATGTTGGGGGGAGCGGTATGGAATGAGGCAGTAACCCGTACAACTGATGTTATTCCCTGATCTGGGTGATAGCAGGCTTTTAGTGTGGGGAAGATTTTTCATTCTTAGATAAACATGTCATTGAGATGTACAAGATTTTGAAAATGCACAAGGGAGATGTAGAGTTGCCGTGTTAGCTGGTTGGAGTATCGAGGACAAGAATCAAAATGTATATATAAAAAAAAAAATCAAACCAACAATTCACAATGGAAATTAGAAGATTTTTTTTTCCCGGCCAGAAGGTAGCAAAACTTTGGATTTACTAGCCAAAAGGGCAGTGGATGTTCTAGAGCTTATTTGAAAAGAGCAATAGATTCCCCCCCCCCACCCCCGATATTAAAGCAAGCAACTAGAAAAATGAGATGGAGATAGAACGTTACCAATGCCAAAGGATGCACAAGGCATAGAATAAACTCCTAAATTTTTATGTTCGCATATCGGAAAGAAACTTGCCCTTTTTTCTGAGTTTGAATATGTGTATTCAATATATTTATTTAAAGCAATTCTGTTCATATAATTATCTTAGCTGCAATGAATGTGATTATGTTCAATTAGGGATGCCGCATCCCTCAAGACGGTGTTAAAGTTTCAGTGTGCACCACTTCAGTTGAACACAGAATGCTTGAGGAACTCAACAGATTAGGAAACATCAATGATGAGGAATAAACAATTGTTGTTTCAGGCCAAGACCCTTCAAGCATCTGCAGAATCTCTTGTCTTTATGACTTCAATCTCGCCTGCATTGCTCCAGCTAACACACACTTCTTAAACGGAGGTGCATTAGGGCTATGGCAATTATTTCTGGGCTCAGTCTTGCTGGAGGACACCCTTCAAAAGATACATGCAGTTTTCTTTACTGAAATTCAAAGCCTCCACTAAACATACTTCAGTCAATACTTAGGAACACCAGGTCAGGAAAGCAATGGGTTGGTGTCTTTAATATTGCAAATAAGATTGCAGACATTAGAACGAAGTGGGTACCCATTATAAAATCAGAACTACCCTAAGACACTGCCCAAAAAGGAAATGGCAAATCACTTCTGTAGAAAAAATTGCTAAGAACAATTATGGTCTTTAAGAACATGATCACCCACATTATATGACACAGCACAATGAGACTGTCCCTTAACATCCAAAAAAAACAAACAATTGAATTGAATAACTGCGTTCTTTTTAAATGGAGCTTTTCATTGGATGTATTAAGGCATTTCAGTTTTTTGTGAAAGATGTTTTGTGGGTTCATGGAGGTAGGGTAGGAAAAGAAATAACCAGTCCAGTCATTAAAATTGTACAACTTTCTAGATTTGGGATCATTCTCAAATGAGAAATAAACTTGATATATTGTCTGAAATTGCAGACACTTAGTTTCTACTCTGAGAGCTAATCACAACATTTTACTGAATAGTTTTTTTTCTTCTTTCACCTTGCCTACTGAAGAATGTGGTGTTATCCCTTGCAAATACATTGACTGTATATCTTGACATGAATCTCTGCAAAGTAATTGATTTTCTTTTGGAAGACACCTGAAGATTGAGCCTCCCTTGAGTTTTAAAACTCAACGTATTCCAAAAGTGATTAGCTGATATGTTGTTGAAGATTGCCAAGCAGCTTTCAGCATCACATTCAGTCTGACCTGTTTCAGACCCGCATACCTTCACTTAATTTCTAGATTAGATTAAATGCATGTGCTTTTAAAAGATGCCTGTACTAAATGCAAATGCTGTATCTCAGCTCCTGATCTATTTGCAAGTTTTATCTGTCAAATGAACTAGTTCCTGACCCCTCATCCTTTAATCAAGCAGCCAATTTCAAGTTCTGAGTGTTCTGACAGTCATAATTAATCACTTGAACTACACACAGCGCCATTTAAAATTACCAAGGACAATTATCTAGGCTATGACAAAGCTTACTGATATTATTGTAGGTTTGATACCAACATTCATTGTAAACCACTGGATGGCTGATTTCCAAAATACAGATTCCCCTTTTGTTTCTTCATTAGGAGGATGCTAGATTGTTTCATACACAGGGCAGTCTAGAAACTTTATTGTTTCCAGAAGTAATTAAAATGGGTTCTTTATTAATTACCAGCCTTAATTTCCATCATCGCCTGTTCACCTTGCAAGGCTTTAGGTTGCTTAGCTTGTTAGGATCACAAATCTATTGGGCCATTTTACTCTTGGTCCAAATTTAAAACACTTAATTAAAATCATGGCATTGGCAAAACAAGTTACTGTATATAAAAATAAAAGCTACTTTGGACTGGATCCTCAAAAGAAAATGTCAATGCTGCTTTACTTTAAACACTTATACCTCTTATGGATAAATTTCAGTACACTTTCTCCCTTGTCCCAAATTCCATTCAAACAGTCAGGCAGCATCTATAGAGTGAAATGCAGAGTTGACATTTCTCATCTTAAGTTATAGAAACAGCAGGAATACTGTCAGATATTCTATGACAAACAGTTACACTCCATATGAGTAGGCTTTCTCGATGTACAGGTGGGAATAAAAAAATCTCTACAGGGTGAGGGATGGTGTCCAGTTAAATATGAAGCATTTACTGATGTCATGTTGAGCTTTTCAAAGAAGAAAACAGGATATAGGAGCACAAAGAGGCCATTCAGTTCATCTTCTGCTCCACTATTCCATCATGGCTGATTTATTATCCCTCTCAACTCCATTCTCCTGCCTTCTCCCCATAACCTTTGATACTCTTACTAATAAGAAACCATCAGCCCCACTTAAAATATACCAAATGACTTGACTCTACAACCATCTATAGGAATAAATTCCACTGATTCGCCAGACTGACTCAAGAAATTCCTTCTCATCTGTTCTAAAAGGAAGTCCCTCTATTGAGGCCATCCGCCCTCATCCTAGACTTCAATACAAGAAACCTCTTCGCTACATCTATTCTATCTAGGCCTTTCAATATTTAATAGGTTTCAATGGGATCCTCGCCTAATTCTTCTGAACTCCAGCAAATACAGACCCAGGGGCATCAAACACTCATGTTAACTCTTTCATTTCTGGAATAATTCTCGTGAACTTCCTCTGGAGGATCTCCAATGCAAGCACACCCTTTCTTTGATAAGGGCCCCAAAACTGCATACAATACTCCAAGTGCAGTCTTACCGATGCCTCAGCATTGCATCCTTATATTATAGTCCTCTTGATATGAATGCCAACTTTCAATTTGCCTTTCTTACCACTGACTTAACCTGCAAGTTAACCTTTAGGGAATTCAGCAAGATGACTCAAGTCCCTTTGCACCTCTGATTTCTGAATATTCTCTCCATTTAGAAATAGACTACTTTTATTCCTTCTACCAAATTGCAGAAACATACACTTCGTTATACCAAATTCCATCTGTCACTTCTTTGCCTATTCTCTTCATCTGTCAAAGCCCTTCAGCAGACTCCCTGATTTTTCAACATTTGCCCCTCCACTGATCTTCACATCATCTCCCAAACTTGACCACCAAAGACATCAATTCCATCAAAATAATTGACATAAAATGTGAAAAGTCATCCTAGCACTGGTCCCTGAGGAACACTAATCAGCAGCAGCCAAGAAAAGGCCACGTTTATTCCTACACTTTGCCTCCTGCCTGTTAACCAATGTTCTATCCATGCTAGAACCCAAAATAACATGGGTTCCTGTTAAGTAGCCTCGTATGGTACCTTGTCAAAGGGTTTCTAAAGATCCAAGTAAACAACATCCACTACTCTTTGTCTGTCTGTCTGTTATTTCCTCAGAATATTCCAACAGATTTGTCAGGCAAGATTTTCCCCTCAAGGAAACAATGCTGACTTTACCCCATTTTATCATGTGCTTCCAAGTAACCCAAAACTTCACCTTTAACAGGCTCCAATATCTTCCCAAGAACTGAAGTCAAACCAACTAGCCTTTAAATTTCTTTTACTTTGCCTCCCTTCCTTCTTAAAGAGTGGAGCTGAAATTTTCCAGTCCCCCAAAAGCTGTGCCAAGTCTAGTGTTTCTTAAAAGATCATTACTAATGCCTCCACAATTTCTCCAGCTACCCCTTCCAGGTGTTGAAGTGTAGCCCATCTGCTCCAGGTCACTCATCTACCTTCAGACCCTTCAGCTTCCCAACAATCGTCTCCTTAGTAATAGCAACTACACTCACTTCTGCCCCGACACTCAAATCTCTGGCATACTGGTAGTGTCTTCCAAAATGAAGACTGATGCAAAAACACTTATTTAGCTCATTCACCATTTCTTTTCCCCCTATTACCTCTCTACTGTCATTCTCCAGCTGTCCAATATCCACTCAGCTCTTATTCTTTACATCATAGGGCAACGCAATTGGAATAAGTGTACATAATTCACAACCATTGATATTAAGATGGGGTTTAGCTTTAAAAGGCTCATATGACATGATGATATTGTTACATAAAGAGTTTTAGTATGCTTGTATGTTTAGAATATGGAGTTCAATAAAATGTGTCACAGGTTTCATTACACATAAAATGATTCATTTTGTTTTTTTGCAAAAACCTACATTGATGACCCCAATGCTCTGGGACAATTCCAGAGTTATTGAATGTCAGCCAGTCACTTTGAAACTGCGTGAGCTTTGGGAGCAAACCACCGTCACTTGGTTCATACAAGACAAAGCCCAATTCACTGAGAAATGTCAGCCGACTGCACCAAATTCTACTACGTGGTAGCATCACTCAGAAGTTCCACAGCTGCAAGAGTGGCGAGTCTACTTCAACACCTGCCTGAAAATGAGGAATACCGATTGCTGAAAACTCATCTGTCAGATTTCTGGATTTTCTGAGTTTGAATGCACCAAACAGTTGCAGGCCTTACCCAGTTTCTGCGATGCTAGGCCTTTAGAGCTAATGGACCACATGCTGACTCTCCTGGGAAATCACCATCCTTGCTTTATTTTCAATGAATTCTTCATGCAGCAAATGTCTGATCGAATTTGCATGGCCCTCGCTGATACACCCATGAAGGACTATAGGGAGCTTAGTAAAATGGCTGATGGTCTACACACAATTTGCCAGAGGTACAGCATTCCTCCCTTCTCTATCTCAATAAGCAAATTCAGCAAGGACCTCAACATAAGGATGCCCTTGCCTGTGAAACAGATGATGCCAGGCCTGTTCATTTACCAAGCTCACTTTGATAGGAATGCTAAGGAGTACCAACTGCCTTGCAGCTTCAGCAGTGCCAGCACCAGCACATTGGGACATTGGAGGTCTGTGAACACAATGGGTTCCAGCTGCCAGAGTCATCTACTGTCATTTACCAACCCCCTTTCAGGGTGATTATTCCTGTATGACACAGGTACTCAAATGTGTGCTGCCAGCATCGCCTATTGACAAGGTGAAAAGCTACGAAAACGCACTGAAGGCTGCTGACGGCACCGGGATCCAGACATACAGGACACGACGAGTGACACTCTGCTTCAGTGGGCGATGTTACACATGGGACTTTGTTCTGGCTAAGGTGGCTAGACCACTGCTCAGTATACCACTAATCATATACTTTACTGGTCAGTGGACATAACCAGTCATTTGGTGATACCAAACAAGCCCTTTCTAACGTGACCCTACTGGCGCACACGCACTCCAATGCACCTATAGCCATTATTACAGACGCCCAAGACTATGCTGTGGGTGCTGTGCACAAACAGCTGGTTGAAGGCATGTGGCAGCTGCTCACCTTCAGTCGTCAACCCCATCAGCTGAAATTACAGCATATTTAACTTAGTTGCTCAGTCTATTTGGCTGTTTGACATTTTCATTTTCTTCTGGAGTGTCACCATTTCACTGTGTTCATTGAAAACAAATCCTCCTTGCATGCGATGGCCAAAATATCAGACCCTCGTTTTGCATGGCTGCGACACCACCTGGCCTACATAGAGTTCACAACAGGTACACGACACATCAAGGGAAACAATGCTGTGGCCAATTGCCTCCATGTTGGCATGGCAGCCAACCAAGTTACTGATCCAGAGGTCCAGACTTACAGAACAGCAGTCACGTGTCTGCAGTTGGCTGACATTAAGATCAGGGAAGCTGAGGTTTCTCTCCTGTGGGATGGATCAACCAGCCGCTCTTGCACCATCGTGCCTGAAAACTGGAGTCAGACTGCTTTCAATTCTGGAAGGCCTCACAGAAAATGGTTGCACTAAGGTTATGGTTGGTATGGCCTCAGAAAGTACGTGCATGGTTGGACTGCAGCCTCTGCGGATACCCGTGGGCAAAAAATTAACAGCCATGTTCAGGCACCATTGGTATCTTTTGAGGTCCCTCAGTGATGGTTTGACCATGACAATGTGGGGGTTATTGGTCCTCTTCCTCCCTTTGGCAGTTCCACACACCTTCCTACCATGGTGAACCGTACCACCAATTGGCCAGAGGTCATCGCTCCAGCATCAATGACAGTCGCAGATGTGATTCAGGCGTTCATAAGCACATGGGTTGCCACTTCAGCACCCCATCTCACATTTCCTCTGACCACTGTCCCCAATTCATTTCAGTCCTCTAGGATACAATGGCCCAGAATCTCAGTGTTAGACTATATCACACCACAGTACATCACTCAGTCCGACAGCCTATGAGAGTGGTTTTACCACTTTTTAAAGGCTGCTCTGAAGGCTCTCCTGACTAATGAGTGTTGGCATGATTGTCTCCTACAGGCTCTGCTGGGGCTCAGAACTACTCCAAAAGAAGACCTGCAGTCATCCGTGGCGGAGTTGCTATACAAAACAGCCATTACGAGTGCAAGACGATTTCGTTCCTGAAGTCATGACCACCTGGTCAGTCTCTCAACAGCATTCTACCCTCCTCAATAAATCCAGTTCCTTCTTACCTGTTTCTACCTCCCATCATAGCATACAGCAAACTTGGGTTCAAAGCTTCAAAGTACATTTATTATCAAAGAATGTACAAATTATACTACCTTGAAATTTGTTTGTTTACAGACAGTCAAAAAGCAAGGGACCCGAAAGAACCAATTAAAATGAAACAAGACCAGCTCCCAGAGAAATAAAAAAAAACAAAATCATGCAAACAGAAGCAAGTAACAGAATTCCAAACCAAATTGAGTCCTCAGATACAAATCCCTGGAGTAGCCCAGAGTAGGTCCAAAGGCTCTGTATTCAGTTTGGCATATTAGCAGGCCAAATCGCCACAACGTTTGCAGACAAAGTACAGAAGCCAGGGACAGTCTCACAGACCTAGCATCATAGAGAGAGGAACTCCCAGACTATCTGGGCCAGCACTAAAATTGTCCAAACCTCACACTAGGACGCGGCTCCACCATGGCAGATCCTTCCCTGCCTAGATTTCGCTGCTGGAGAAGCCATTTTCAACCTTTCCAAATGGGCTGGGTGTTTAGACCAGCTCCACTCAACTCAGACCAGGGCAACTTCCAGTTTACCTACATGCCTTGTTTGTTTTCAGCCACCATCATGCACGGCATCATCCCCTTAGGCCCCCTTACATAGAAACATAGAAAACATAGAAAATAGGTGCTGGAGTAGGCCATTCGGCCCTTCGAGCCTGCACCACCATTCAGTAAGATCATGGCTGATCATCCAACTCAGAACCCTGTACTAGCTTTCCCTCCATACCCCATGTCACGGTCCTGACCATTGATTCTCCATTTTCTTTTAATTCCCTTTGATTGTGCCACAGTTCCAACTGTTAATTCCCCATTTTGTCCTAACTTCCTTTGATGGCAGCATACCTGGTTTTCATCAAGACCTGCAACATAAGAACCCCGTCTTTGCACCCACTAGTTGCCAGATCATTGGTTTTGCCAGTGCAGTAATTAACATTTCCCAGCCACTTAGGATTGTGTGTTCTAAGTTTTGCTTCAGTTCCGAGGTTTACTTGTGTAATTCCGTCTCTGTGTCAAGTATTCTAAGTTTTACTTCAGCACTGAGGTTTACCTGTGTAACTCCATCTCTCCATGCCAAGAAAAGTTTTGTCTGCCACTTTCCTTTCTACACTCCATGTCAAGATAAGTTCTGCCTGCGTCCTGCTTTCCTGCACTCCCTCCTGTTTGCCATTCAACACTCACGCCCACGTCTGCATCCTAACTCAATCTCCATGCCCGTGTCCTGTGTTCGGGTTTGCCTCGTTCATTGCAACATTACAATGGCCTGTTCCATGTTTTAGAACAGGGAGAAAAGACTTACTATAGATAAGAGGGGTAAACCTAAATGCATTTTGGTCAATCACCTTATACCGCTCCACCAAGATTTAGAGTATTCTACTGCCATGCCCCTAACTTCACAACATGACCATGAGCCTGTCAAGATGAGCCAAAGGTACCTGCAGTTCCTCCACACACAGAACGCAGGACCCAAGCTGGACAGCTGGACAGCTGGTCTGAGCTGCAGACAGGTTCACAAAGCCAGTTTTAGTGAATTCTTGGGGAGTGTGGAGGGGGAGCTGTGCAAGGTAACACAATTGGAGAAATGTACACAATTCACAACCACTGACAGTGAGTTAGGGTTTCATCTTAAGAGGCTGGTCTGATGTGATGACATGGTAAACAAATCAATGAAATGCATTATGGATTTCATAAAACAATACCATAGACGTCATGACATAAGAGTAGAATTAGGCCATTTGGCTCACGTCTGCCCTGCCATTCAGTCATGGCTCATAGTTCCCACATCCCCCCGCCCCTTTAAATGCATTCCCTGGCCTCCCCCCCCCCCCCCCACCCATGATCTTTGATGCTGTGTCCAATCAAGAACTTATCAAGTTCTGTCTTAAATATACCCAATAACTTGGCTTCCACTTGGTCTGTAAAACAAATTCCACAAATTCACCACCCATGGCTAAAGAAATTTCTCTGCATCCATTTTAAATGGATGCCCCTCTATCCTGAGGCTGTGCCCTTGTCCTAGACTCTACCATCATGGGAAACATATGTTCTACATCTACCGTCTAGGCCTTTCATCATTCAAAATGTTCCAATGAGATCACCCCTCATCCTTCTAAATTCCAGCAAGTACAGGCCCAGAGCCATCAAACATCCCTCATATGATAGCCCTTTCATTCCCAGAACCATCTTTGTAAACCTCCTCTGAACCCTCTACAATGCCAGCACAGCTTTTCTTAAATAAGTGGCCCAAAACTGTTCACAATACTCAAGATGAGACCTCACCAGTGCTTTATAAAGCCTCAGCATCACATCACTGCTCTTGTATTCTAGACCTCTTGAAATGAATACTGCATTTGCCTTCCTCACCACCGACTCTACCTGCAAGTTAATCGTTAGGGTGTTCTGTACAAGGATCTCAAGTCCCTTTGCATCTCAAATTTGTGTATTTTCTCCCCATTTAGAACATAGTCTGCACATTTATTTCTTCTATCAAAGTGCATGGCTATGTATTTTCCAACATTGTATTTCATTTGCCACACTTTTTGTCCATTCTCTTAATCTGTCCAAGTCCCTCTGCAACCTATCCGTTTCCTCTGCATTACCTGCCCCTCCACCAATCTTCACATCATCTCCAAACTCAGCAACAAAGCCATATATTCCATCATCTAAATCATTGATGTACAGCATAAAAAGTGGTCCCATCATCAACCCCTGTGGAACACCACTAGTCACTGGGAGCCAACCAGAAAAAGATCTTTTTATTCTCACTTGCTGCCTCCTACCAATCAGCCAATGCTCTAGCCCTGCCAGCAAGTTTCCTGTAATACCATGAGCTCTTGACTTGGTAACCAGCTTCATGTGTGGCTTCTTGTCAAAAGCCTTCTGAAAGTCCAAATATATAACATCCACTGCATCACATTTATCTATCCTACATGTAATCTCCTCAAAGAATTCCAACAGGTTTGTCAGACAAGATTTTCCCTGAAGGAAACCATGCTGACTTTGTACTATCTTGTCCTATGTCACCAAGTATTCCATAATCTCATTGTTATCAACTGACTTCAACATCTTCCCAACCACTGAGGTCAGGCTGAATGGTCTACAATTTCCTTTCTGTTGCCTTTCCTTTCATAGAGTGGAGTAACATTTGCAATTTTCCAGTCCTCTGGCACCAGGGCAGAGTCCAATGATTTTTTAAAAGATCATTACCAATGCCTCCACAATCTCTTCCACTGTCTCTTTCAGAACCCCAGTGTGCAGTTCATCTGGTCCCGGTGATTTATGTACCCTCAGAACTTTCAGCTTTTTGAGCACCTTCTCCCTTGTAATAGTAACTGCATCCACTTCTCTTCCCTCACACCCTTCAACACCTGGCACACTGTTGGTGTCTTCCACAGTGAAGAGTGATGCAAAATACTCATTTAATTCATCTGCTGTCTCCTTGGCCCCCATTATTATTTCTCCAGCTTCATTTTCTAGCAGTCCTATATCCACTCTCACCTTTAAAAAAAACACTTGAAAAGCTTTTACAATCGACTTTAATCTTGTTTGCTAGCTTGCTTTCATATCTCATCTTTTCCCTCCTAACAATTCTTTTAGTTGCTCTCTGTAGAGTTTTAAAAGCTTCCCAAACCTCTGGCTTTGCACTAATTTTTGCTTTGTTGTACACCTTTTGAAACATAACAGAAACATACAGCACATTACAGGCCTTCTGGCCCACAAAGTTGTGCTGACCATGTAACCTATTCTAGAACCTGCCTAGAATTTCCCTGCCACATAGTCCTCTATTTCTCTAAACTCATGTACCTATCCAAGAGCCTCTTAACAGACCCTATTATATTTGCCTCTACCAGTTTCACTGGCAGTGCATTCTATGCACCCAGCACTGAGGGAAAACTTGCTTCTGACATTCCCCTTGTACCCACTTCCAAGCATCTTAAAACTATGACTCCTTGTGTTAGCCATTTCAGCCCTGGGAAAAAGCCTGAGGTTATCTACATGATCAATGCCTCAATTGTTTTCACATTAGCTTTGACTTCCCTTGTCAGCCACAGTTGTACTATTTTCCTAATTGACCATTTTTTTGTTTTTGGAATACATCCTGCTGCACCTTCCTCATTTTAGAACATAGGACATAGAATAGTACAGCACAGTACAGGCCCTTGGGCCCACCATGTTGTGCCGACCCTCAAACCGTGCCTCCCATATAACCCCCTCACCTTAAATTCCTCCATATACCTGTCCAGTAGTCTCTTAAATTTCACTAGTGTATCTGCCTCCACCACTGACTCCGGCAGTGCATTTCATGCACCAACCACTGAGTAAAAAACCTTCCTCTAATATCCCCCTTGAACTTTCCACCCCTTAGCTTAAAGCCATGTCCTCTTGTATTGAGCAATGGTGCCCTGGGGAAGAGGCACTGGCTATCCACTCTATCTATTCCTCTTATTATCTTGTACACCTCTATCATGTCTCCTCTCATACGCCTTCTCTCCAAAGAGACCCTCTGCCTTCTGCAGGCAAGCCAATTCTGAATCCACCTGGCCAAACTTCCCTGGATCCCATGCCTTCTAACTTTCTGAATAAACCTACTGTGTGGAACCTTGTCAAATGCCTTACTAAAATCCATATAGATCACATCCACTGCACTACCCTCATCTATATGCCTGGTCATCTCCTCAAAGAACTCTATCAGGCTTGTTAGACACGATCTGCCCTTCACAAAGCCATGCTGACTGTCCCTGATCAGACCATGATTCTCTAAGTGCCCACAGATCCTATCTCTAAGAATCTTTTCCAACAGCTTTCCCACCACAGGCATAAGGCTCACTGGTCTATAATTACCCGGACTAGCCCTACTACCTTTTTTTCAACAAGGGGACAACATTCGCCTCCCTCCAATCCTCCGGTACCATTCCTGTGGACAACGGGGACAAAGATCCTAGCTAAAGGCTCAGCAATCTCTTCCCTCGTCTCAGAGCAGCCTGGGGAATATTCCGTCAGGCCCTGGGGACTTATCCATCCTCATGTATTTTAACAACTCCAACACCTCCTCTCCTTTAATATCAATATGCTCCAGAACATCAACCTGACTCATATTGTCCTCACCATCATCAAATTCCCTCTCATTGGTGAATACCGAAGAGAAGTATTCTTTGAGGACCTTGCTCACTTCCACAGCCTCCAGGCACATCTTCCCACCTTTATCTCTAATCAGTCCTACCTTCACTCCTGTCATTCTTTTGTTCTTCACATAATTGAAGAATGTCTTGTGGTTTCCTTTACCCTACTCGCCAAGGCCTTCTCATGCCCTCTTCTTGCTCTTCTCAGCTCCTTCTTAAGCTCCTTTCTTGCTTCCCTATATTCCTCAATAGACCCATCTGATCCTTGCTTCTTAAACCTCATGTATGCTGCCTTCTTCCACCTGACTAGATTTTCCACCTCACTTGTCACCCATGGTTCCTTCACCCTACCATTCTTTATCTTCCTCACCAGGACAAATTTATCCCTAACATCCTGCAAGAGATCTCTAAACATTAACCACATGTCCATAGTACATTTCCCTGCAAAAACATCATCCCAATTCACATCCACAAGTTCTAGCCTTATAGCCTCATAATATGCCCTTCCCCAATTAAAAATTTTCCTGTCTTCTCTGATTCTATCCTTGTCCATGATAATGCTAAAGGCCAGGGAGCAGTGGTCACTGTCCCCCAGATGCTCACCCACTGAGAGATCTGTGACCTGACCCTGTTCATTACCTAGTACTAGATCTAGTATGGCATTCCCCCTAGTCGGCCTGTCCACATATTGTGACAAGAATCCATCCTGGGTAGACTGAACAAACTCTACCCCATCTAAACCCTTGGAACTAATGAGGTGCCAATCAATATTAGGGAAGTTAAAGTCACCCATGATAACAACCCTGTTATTTTTGCATCTTTCCAAAATCTGCCTCTCAATCTGCTCCTCTGTATCTCTGCTGCTACCAGGGGGCCTATAGAATACCCCCAGCAGAGTAACTGCTCCCTTCTTGTTCCTGACTTCCACCCATACTGACTCAAGAGGATCCTGCTACATTACCCACCCTTTCTGTAGCTGTAATAGTATCCCTGACCAGTAATGCCACCCCTCCTCACCTTTTTCCACCCTCTCTATCCCTTTTAAAGCACTGAAATCCAGGAATACTGAGAATCCATTCCTGCCCTGGTGCCAGCCAAGTCTCTGTAATGGCCACTACACTATAATTCCATATACGCATCCAAGCTGTCATTTCATCACCTTTGTTCCTGATGCTTCTTGCATTGAGGTACACACACGTCAGCCTTTCTGCCTTACTACCTTTACACAGTTTATTCTGCTTCTCTTTCCTCAAAGCCTCTGTATATGTTAGATCTGGTTTTACTCCATGCACATTTTTCACTGCTCTATCGCTCCGGGTCCCATCTCCCTTACAAATTAGTTTTAACCCTCCCGAACCATGCTAGCAAACCTACCTGCAAGGATATTGCTCCCCCTCGAGTTCAGATGCAACCCATCCAATCTGTACAGGTCCCACCTTCCCCAGAAGAGATCCCAATGATCCAAACATCTAAAACCCTGCTCCCTGCACCAACTCCTCAGCCACGCATTCAACTGCCATCTCCTCCAATTCTTACCATCACTGTCACGTAGCACTGGCAGCAATCCTGAGAACGCCACCCTTGAGGTCCTGTTCTTCAGCCTTCTGCCTCGTTCCCAAAACTTGAAACTCACACTTCAGGACCTCATCCCTCTTCCTGCCTATGTCGTTGGTACCAATATGTATCACGACTTCTGGTTGCTTTCCCTCTCGTACCAGGATGTCGTGCACCCGGTCAGAGACATCCCGGACCCTGGCACCCGGGAGGCAACAAACCATGCGGGTGTCCTTCTCACATCCACAAAATCTGCTGTCTGCTCCCCTGACTATAGAGTCTCCAATGACGACAGCTCTCCTCTTCTCCGTCGCACCCTTCTTCACCACAGGGTCAGACTCAGTGCCAGAGGCCCTGCCACCGTGGCTCACACCTGGTCAGTCGTCCCCGACAACAGTATTCAGGACGGTAAACTTATTTTTCAGGGGAATGGCTACAGGGGTGCTCTGCACTACCTGTCTGCTCACCTTCACTTCCCCCCCCTCTGACTGTCACCCAATGACCTGCTTCCGACAGCCTAGGTGTGACTACCTCCCTGTAGCTCTCATCTACGACTGCCTCATTCTCCCTTATGAGTCGAAGGTCATCCAGCTGCTACTCCAGATTCCTTACATGGTCTTCCAGATCGCCCAGCCGTATGCACTTCTGGCAGATGTGACTCTGTGGGAGAGGGGCGTTCCCCCAAGACTGCCATATCTCACATGAGAGGCACATCACCGTCTCAGGAGACATTGTAAAAACTAACTGCGAGCTAGCTTGTCCTCCGCCTCTTCTCTTTGAAGCCTCTCGAGTCAAAGCCTCAAAGCTCCACTCCTTCACTGGCCCACTCACTCACTGGTCGCTTTCCCCCAGAAATTCACAACATAGCTGCTCTGCTGTCAGCCCTACCAGCATCTCCTTCCAATTTACTTTGGCCAAGTCCTCTCTCATACCACTAATTTTCTTTACTCTACATCAGACTTTACTTTCTCCCAAATTTCAAGTTGAACACAATCAATTGTGATCAATGCCCCTTAAGGGTTCTTTTACCTTAAGCTCCCCAATTACTTCCAGTTCATTACATAAAACCCAATCCAGTACAGCCGATCCCCTATAAACTCAACAAACTGCTCAAAAACACAGCTATCTCATAGGCATTCAGCATATTAACTCTTGAAATCCATTTCCAGCCTGATTTTCCCTAATTGACCTGCATGTTGAAATTGCCCGTGACTATCATAATATTGCCCTTTTGACATGCCTTTTCTACTTCCTGTTGTAACCTGTTGCCCGCATCCCAGCTGCTGTTTGGAGGCCTGTATACAACTGTCAGAGTCATTTTACCCTTGCAGTTTCTTAAATCAACCCACAAGGATTCAACATCTCCAGTCCTCTGTCACATCCTTCTATGATTGGATGCCATTCTTTACCAGGTCACCTGCTCTGCTTACTTTCCTATCCCTCCGATACAACATGTAACCTTAAACATTTAGCTCCCAACTACAACTATTCTTCAGCCACAATTCAGTGAAGGCCACAACATCATATCTGACAATCTATAATAATGCAACAGATTCTTCCATCTCATTTCTTATACTCTGTACATTGAGATATAACATTGTGTGTTGTAGTTGCTACCCTTTTGGATTCCCCATCCCTATGCACTGATATATACCCTGCTGGCTGCAATTATGTCCTTTCATCAGCATGCCCTTCCTGATAGTGACTGCATGCCATCTTTGCTTTTTTACCAGAGTCCCTTCACTCCAGTTCCCACCCCGCTGCCAATTTAGTTTAAGCCCTCCCCACCAAACCTGCCTGCAAGAACATTGGTTCCCTTTGGGTTTAGGTGCAACTTGCTACTTTTGAACAAGTTATATCTCCCTCAGAAGAGATCCCAATGGTCCAAGAACCTGAAGCCCTGCCCCTTGCACCAGCTTCTCAGCCACACATTAATTTGCTAAATCATCCTGTTTCTACCCTCACCAGTATGTGGCACAAGCAGCAATCCAGAAATTACCTGGGAGGTCCTGCTTCTCAGCTTTCTTCCAAGCTCTCTCAATTTTTTTTTTTTTTTTTTTTTTTTTTTTTTTAAGAACCTCTTTGTTTTTCCCCCTCATATGTCGTTGGTACCAATATGTGCCAAGACATCTGACTGCTCTCTCTCCCTCCCTCTCCAAAACATTGTGTATGTGACCCAAGACATCCCTGACCCTGGCACCTCACTTTGTTTTGTTTGCAAAAACCTACAATATATCCAAAGGAACTTTTGATATTCTCTTATATCTTTGGCAAGCTTACCTTCATATTTAATTTTTTTTTTCCACTATTTGCTTTTTTTTTTAAAAAAAGTTGCCTTCTGCTGGTTTTTGTAAGTTTCCCAATCCTCTCACCTCCTACCATTTTTGCTATATTTATGCCCTCTCTTGCTTTTATGCTGTCTTTGACTTCTCTTATCACCCATATTTGCTTCATCCTCCCTTTAGAATACTTCATCTTTGGGATGTATCGATCCTGAACCTTCTGAATTGCCCGCAGAAATTCTAGCCATTGCTACTCTGTCATCACCTCCCCTTCCAATCAACTTTGGCCAGATCCTCTCATGCCTCTAGAATTCCCTTTACTCCACTGTAATACTGATACATCTGACCATCTTCTCCCTCTTTAACTGTAGGGGAAATTCTATCATATTAGGAACAACCAAGAGGTATTTACCTTAAGCTCCCTAAATCTGGTTCAGTACACAACACCCATTCCAGAATTGCCATTTCCCTAGTGGGCTCAACCACATGCTGCTCTAAAAAACCATCTTGTAGTCCCCATACAGATTCCCTCTCTTGCTGCTAGAATTGGCAGTAACACTTTAGTACGTCAAGGTGAAGTCATTAAACCTTTTAATTGGAGAGGGTCACTCTGGAGTACTTTAACAACATTTTACTTGTCACTTATTATTCCATTCCCCTAGTGCTATTTAAAGTCTTGCTGCGTGCAAGCGTAGAATGTTTCATTTACTGAGGAACTGAGATCAGAAATGAACCTTTAGCAATGATAAATTAACATCACCACTTCTAGCATTATGCTGGAAAGACGACCAATGATTAAGCAGCAGATGTTGGGTTTGGGGCACAGTCTGGAGCAACTCACGCCGTGATGTCCTGGGACTGGGATGATTAGATCCCTATTCTTGCAGCATTCTCTAGAAAAGAGACTTTTGCAGAACAGTCAACAT
This sequence comes from Mobula birostris, assembly GCF_030028105.1. Lineage (NCBI taxonomy): Eukaryota > Metazoa > Chordata > Chondrichthyes > Myliobatiformes > Myliobatidae > Mobula > Mobula birostris. The sequence goes on along the minus strand of NC_092376.1, from coordinate 151,743,566 downwards.
TTGGCTATAATATCTCTGCCAGCTGATGTTTTATTTATTTGGAGACAGTGCAAGACAGACCCTTCTAGCCCAATGGCCCACACTACCCAGCGACCCACTGATTTAACCCCAGTTTAAAATCACACAGCAATTTACCTACTAATTGGTACACCTTTAGAATGTGCAAGGAAACCAAAGAACACGGAGTAAGCCCACACATTCACGGGGAGTACATGCAAACTTCTTAATTGTGCCGGAATTAAACTCTGAAACCCCAAGCTACAACAGCATCACGCCAACTGCTAATGCATTCTACACCAGTACCCACCTGGAGGAAGATGGTGTTGGGGCTGCCATCTGGCTTGTGATCCAAAAGGGTGTACTTACTGTAATCAGCTTGCGACATTTTCAGGGAGATACCATTTCAAAAGCTTTAACAGTGAAAGCAGTACTATTAAATACAAATGAACCTAGTGTATCCAAATGGGAACCTTCAGAATTATATGGACTAACAGTACTCTAACTATACTGTAATAAATATGGTGAGAATACATGCATATCAAATGCAAGAATTGTGCCATCATGAGTGCAATTCACAACTGGAAGTGCTCGAGTTTCTGTAGTCACACAATTAGATTGAAAATCAACACAACTACTACCTCCATAAACAAAGCACAAACAAATGTGATTAAACAACTGAATTCCTGGGCACTTAACTCTGTTTATGGGTTATGGCATAGACATCAAGACTATGGCAAGAGGTGGTATTAGGCCATTTGGTCCATCACATTTTCTCTGCCATTCTATCATGGCTGATTTACTACCCATCTCAATCTCATTTCTTCTACTTTCATGCAACTTGAATCTCTCACTAATCAAGCTATCAATCTCTGCTTCAAATACACCCAATGAATTGGAGTCCACAGTTGTCCATGCAATGAATTTCAGATTCGCCACCCTCTGCCTAAAAAGATCCTTCTCATCCATGTTCTGAAGGAATATCCTTATATTCTGAAGCAAATTCATGCTCTAGAATCCTACAATATAGGAAACACCCTCTCCACATCCACGATCTTGGCCTTTCAATATTTGATGGGTTTCAATGAGATCTGCCCTTCATTTCTATGAAATTCCAGCAAGTATCTGCCCACAGCTATCAAATGCTCCTCCTAGGTTAATCCTTTCACTCGAGGATTATTCTTCTGAACATTAACTGGAGGCTTTTCAATGCCAACGTATCCTTTCATAGAAAAAAGGCCCCAAACTGCTCAGAATACTCCAAGTTCAGTCTGACCAGAACATCACATTATTAAAGCATTAAAGTACCTTTAATTTTAAACTCTAGTCCTCTCAAAATGGATGCCAACATTACATTTGCCTTTTCTACTACTTGGGGTTGCAAGTTAACCTTCAGGGAATCCTGCACAAGGACTCCCAAGTTCCTTTGCACCTCTGATTTCTTAATTTGTTCCCCATTTATAAAATAGTCTACTCCTTTATTCCTTCTACCAAAATGCATGACCATACAATATCCTACATTGTCATCCATCTACCGATTTGCCCATTCTCCTAATTGATTCAATTCATTTTGCAAACTTCCTACTTCCTCATCACTACCTGCCCCTCCACTCGTGTTTGTATCATCTGCAAACTTGGTCACAAAGCCATCAATTCCGTCATTTAAATCATTGACATTGATGATCAATGTGAAAAGAAGCCGTCCCAACACTGACCCCTGAAGAACACTAGTCCCCGGTGGCCAGCCAAAAAACCGCCTTTATTCCCACTCCACTTCCTACCAGTCAGCCAAAGTACTATCCATACTGGTATCATTCCTGAAATACCATGGTGCTAATCTTACTCAGCAGACTCATGTATGACACCTTGTCAAAGGCCTTCTGAAAATCTAAGTAAACACATCCACTGACCAACTATCCAAAGTTCAAAGTAAAATTATCAAAGCACGTATATGCAACCATGAACTATCGAAGATTCATTTTCTTGTAGGCATTCACAGTAGAATAAAGCAACACAGCAGAATCATTAATAAACTACCCACGTACAGTCAATGTTCAAAAGAGAAACTGCAAATGCATAATAACAACAATAATAAGTAAATAATACTGAGAACACAAGTAATTGAGTTCTTGAAAACAAATCCATGGGCTGTGGAATCAGTTGTGTTGAGGTGAGTGAAGTTAACCACACTGGTTCAGGAGCCTGATGGTTGAAGGGGAATAACTGTTCCTGAACTTGCTGGTGTGGGAACCAAGGTTCCTGTACCTCCTTCCCAATGGCAACAGTGAGAAGAATGCATGGCCTGGATGATTAGGTGTGTGTGTGGGGGGGGGGGGGGTGTTTCCTTTATGATAGATGCTGCTTTATGTCAGTGCTCCTTGCACATGCATTCAATGGTGGGGGATAGTTTTTCCTGCGATGGATTGGGCTGTATTCACTACTGTTTGTAGTCTTTGCTGTTCTTGGGCATTGGTGTTTCCATATTAGGCCATGATGCAAACAGTCAGTGTACTCTCACTGATATATGTGTCAAGGTTTCAGATTGGAGCTGTGCTTAGCCACACAATCACAAGTATAATGTGAGTAGAGCAGGGTCTAAGCATGCAGTCTTGTGGTGCACCTATGCCAATGGTGATTGTGGAGTGATGCTGTGGCCAATCTGACCTGGCTGGACTTTGCAAGTGAGGCAGTCATGGCTCTACTTGCACAAGGAGGTATTGAAGCCTAGCTTTTGGAGCTTATGGATTAGTTTTGAGGGGATGATCATGCTGACTGCTGAGCCATAGTCAATGAAAACATCCTGATGTGTGCATCTTTAATGCCCATTTTTCCAAGGCTGAGTGAAGGGTCAGTGAGATGGCGTCTGCTGTTAACCTGTTTTGATGTTAGGCAGATTGAAGTGGATCCATGTCATTCCTCAGGCAACAGTAGATATGTTTCATGATGAACATCTCAAAGCACTTCATCACAGTGGATGCAAGTGCTACTGGACCATAATCATTGAGGCAGGTTACTGCATTCTTCTTGGACAGAAGTATGACTGAAGCCTGCTTGAAGCAAATGGGTATATCAGACTGCCTAAACCAAAGGTTGAAGGTGTCAGTAAACACTCCAGTCAGTTCATTAGAGGTCTTCTGTACTTGGCCAAATACACTGCACACTGCAGATGTTTTGTGGGTTCACCCTCCTGAAGGATTCTCTCATGTTACCCTCAGATTGAAATAACAGGGTCACTGGGGTCTGTGAAGTTCATGAAAGTGCCTCCATGTTCTGCCGGTCAAAGTATAAAAAGGCATCAAACTCATCTGGGAGTGAAACTTTGTCACACATGCCAGTTCTGATTAAGGGTCTTGGCCGAAACCATTGACTATTTACTCTTTTCCATAGATGCAGCCTGGCCTGTTGAGTTCCTCCAGTATTTTGCACATTTTGCTTGGATTTCCAACATCCACAGATTTTCTCTTGTTTGTCACATAGATTACTGGGGTTTTGCTTTGTAGGAGATGATAGCACTCAAGCCCTGCCACAGTTATTCAGCATCCTTCTGTGTTTCAAGACTGATCTAGAATTTACATTTGCATGTGAGATGGTTTTCTGGAGGTCATACCTGGACCGCTTGTAGTTTCCTTGGTCACCATACTTGAATGCTACTGATCTAGTCCTCAACAGATTGTGGATCTCTTACTTGATTTAGGGCCTCTGGTTGGAGAATACTCTGAAAGCTTGTGTTGACATGCTTGTCATAGTTCTCAATACATAGAGTGCTTGCTTAATATCAGTCTTAGGTAGTATGTAAACTGCAGTCAAGATCACAGCAGAGAACTCACTATGTAAAACAGTCAGCATTTAATCATTGATGTTCCAGGTCTGAACATCTGATTCTGCCTGTTAATTCTTCAAAGAATTCCAACAGATTTGTCTAGCAAGATTCCCCCTTATGGCAACCATGCTGACTTTGGTCTACTTAATCATACGACTCCCAATACTCCAAAACCACAATTAATAATGGAATCCACATCTTCCTAATCCTAACCACTGAAATCATGCTCAAGGATCTATAATTTCCTGTCTTTTGCCTCTTTCCCTTGCTAGAGGAAAGTCGTTTATTGCCATTTAACTATGTACATGTATTTAATCATATAATATACCTGTATAGAAACAAGACGTTTCATCGAACCAGGGTGTTAAGCACAGTAGTAGACATAACATAACTTTAGGAATAAATGAAATCACATCAATTTTAAATATTGGAAGGTATAGAATATATTAACCAGTGCCACTTCAAATACAGTTCAGCTGGGAGTTCAGAAGCCTAATTGCCTGGGGGAAGAAACTGGTTCTCAACTGATCGTTCTTATTTTTAATGCATCGGAATCTTCTGCCTGATGGTTAAAAAAAAAATCAAAGAGGATGCTGGAGGGATGGGTGGGATCCTTAATAACACCAAGGGCAGAGCTCCTGATAGATGTCCCCGATAGATGGTAGGAAGACCCTCAGTTGCTCTCAGTCCTTTGTAGGGACTTCTGGTCCAATGCTTGACTGCTTCCATACCGGATGAAGATGCAACTTGTCAGGACACTCTCAATGGTGCTCCTGTAAGATGCAGCTAAGATGGAGGTTAGGGTGGGGCATGGGGGTGAGGGTGGAGCCTTGCTTGCCTCAGTCTTCTTAGAAAGTAGAGGCATTTCTGTGCCTCCTTGTTCAGGGAGGTGATACTAAGGGACCAGGTGAGGTCATCTCAAGTCAAGTCACTTTTATTGTCATTTTGACCATAACTGCTGGTACAGTACACAGTAAAAACAAGACAACATTTTTCAGGACCATGATGCTACATGAAACAGTACAAAAACTACACTGAACTACGTAAATAAACAACACAAAACTACACTAGACTACAGACCTACCCAGGACTGCATAAAGTGCACAAAACAGTGCAGGTATTACAATAAATAATAAAAAAGAAAATATGCACAGTAGAGGGCAGCAGGTTGGTGTCAGTCCAGGCTCTGGGTATTGAGGAGTTTGATGACTTGGGGGAAGAAACTGTTACATAGTCTGGTCGTGACAGTCTGAATACTTCGGAGCCTTTTGCCAGATGGCAGGAGGGAGAAGAGTTTGTATGAGGGCGTGGGGTCCTTCATAATGTTGTTTGCTTTATGGATGCAGTGTGTGGTGTAAATGTCTGTAATGGCAGGAAGAGAGACCCCGATGATCTTCTCAGCTGACCTTACTATCCATTGCAGGGTCTTGTGATCCGAGATGGTGCAATTTCTGAGCCGGGCAGTGATGCAGCTGCTCAGGATGCTCTCAATACAACCTCTGTAGAATGTGGTGAGGATGGGGGGGGGGGGGGGGGGGTGGAGATGGAGTTTTCTCAGCCTTCGCAGAAAGTAAAGACACTGCTGTGATGTGAACTCTGAGGAACTTAGTGCACTTAATTCTCTCTATGGAGAAGCATTGTATTCACAGAGGGGGATGGTTTATCTGGAGTTTCCTGAAGTCCACAATGATTTCCTTTGTCTTCTTCACATTCAGGTTGTTCTTCTCACACCAGTCCACTTTCTCTCTATACTCAGTCTCATCATCATTCTTGATAAGGCCAACCATTGCTGTGTCATCCACAAACTTGATGGCACATTTTGCGCTGGGTCCTGTGACAATCATTCATCAGCAGCGTGAACAGCAGTGGGCTGAGCACAACCTTGCGAAGCACCAGGATAATAGGATGAGGGATGCTGCTACCCACACGGACTGTAGCCTTGCTGTTAAGAAGTCCAGTATCCAATTACACAGGGAGGTGTTCAGACCCAGTGAAGACAGTTTCCCCACCAGTTTGAGATTTGATGTGTTGAACGTCAAACTGAAATCTATAAACTGTTTGGCATATGAGACCCCATTTTCCAGAGTGCAGGGCAGAAGTTATTGCAGCAGTGGATCGATTTGAGCAATAAGTGAACTGGAGAGGGTCCACTATTGCTGGGAGAAAGGTCTTTAAATGTGCTCCATGACCAGCCACTCAAAGCATTTCATAATGATTGATGTTAATACCACCAGACGATAGTGGAGTGACATTTGCAATTTTTCCAGTCATCCGGAACAATTCCAAAATCTAGTCACTTTTGAAGAGATTGCCTTCACAATCTCTTCAACCATCTTTCCAGCCCTGCAGTGTAGTTCATCTGGTCCTAGTGATTTAACTACCTTCTGCCCGTTGACACTCAAATTTCTGGCAAAGTGCTGGCATCTTCCACAGAGAAATCTGATGCAAAATACTTTTGTTAGTCTGCCATTTCCTTCTCCCCATTACTATCCCTCCAGCATCATTTCTGAAGGGATGTATCTATTAATGCCTTGTTATGGAAATTATGGTTTTAGGGCAGTGACGTTGATTAATACAAGGCTCGGTGCACACTTGAGGTGCTTCATGAACTCCATCCATGTACAATGAGAGATTGGGATACATGTTAGAGCATTTTTTGAAAGTAAAGATGTTCTATTGACATTTTACAAAGGATCCTCAAGACTAATCTCTGAAATACAGAGGCACCTTTGCTTAAAAGCAGACCATTTTCAAATGTATGGTCATCAGCAAACATACACGTTATAAATGCAGTGGAAGTAAAAACTTAAATTACAAAGCCATCACATTTATCCAAGCAGGAGAGTAGGGGAATTAGCTAGCCAATGTATTAGCTCCATTATATGCATAGAGCAACTTTACAGTAGCACACATAACGAGGAAATTGTGGTTCTGTCTACATATTCAAAAAGAAAAAATAGTCTAGATATTTTAATACATTGTTATAGCTGTCTGGTGAGGTGACTCGTCTGAGTGCTACTGGTACCACGTAACCCAGAACTACCTGTCACATTGTCCGGCGGTCGGCGGCTAAACCAGCTCCCCCACCAGGCTTGCCTGGTGAGGAGAGTGGCTAGACACCCTGCAGGATGAAAAGCAAGACCTGTCAAAGGGCGGATGAACCCTCTCATAGGGTCAATGACCATCTAGCAAGCACGCGCCGTGAAGCGCGGAAAGGGCATCCCTTGCATCGAAGCTTGGTCTGGCCATTCACTGCAACAGAACTTCCCACAGCCATCTTGGACCCCACCGTCTGGACCTGTGCAACCCCCTACTCACCCAAGATCCATTCACACACACGCTGTTCCTCTGAGGAGTGGGGTATCCTCTATTAAACCTCACTAACTGACTGAAAGGAACTGTCATCATCCTCTGGGATGGATAGCCAGACAGAGAGTTACAGCCGTGCTCTGTGGAGGTTGTGCAGTCTGACATTAACCACTTCAATTGGGACCCATTACTCCAATCGAGTATATGCAAAGTTGTTTTGACAAAACAACAGGATACTTGCTCCTTTACGTACTGTTAGCCATTCAAAATGAAGAGGAGCAGTCAATGGTTTTATAGATAGAGATGGAGAGAGGAAGCCAACAAACAGAAGCCCTGTTGGAGTAAGATTGGGTTGTGGTGTCTGGTTTGTAGGAATAAAAGCAACATTGAGGATTTTTTTTGTGGAAGTGTTATGAAAATATAATGATCTTGGAAAAAAATCCAACACTGGTTGCTTTTAGGACAACAAACATTAATTTCGCCAGACTGAATTCACACAATTATGCAAATAATCAGTAAAATTACATTAAATAAATACTGCTTGAACTGAATTTCTAGACCAAAATGAAAACTTGATTGTGAATCATTGCATCTGTATAAAATACAGAAGACAATTGCAATTTAACATTAGCAATGAATATTATTAATTCTTGAATCTGTTTACTTGCAGCTTGTCATGGAAAGTAGTGTGGAATTTGCTGATTTAAGAAATCCTATTTCAGGAGGCAAGTGTAGCAAGTAGGACCACAGATTGGTAATTTGAACCCAGTTCTGGCACCAGAGATTGATATACCATTGGATTAACCCACATTTGATTTTGTCTTACAGAAGGATAATATGGTTGTGTGCGTAACTGGAGACAGGTTTGAGAAAGGCTGTATAAAACACTCATTCCAATACTATAGAATGCACATTTAAGCCATATTTAATTACCTTTGGGCTCACCATATTCCAGAATGTGATTTGGGCAAGAGGCACAGGACAGCAGTGGTACAGAGGGGAAGGAAATGAAGATGAAAATACATGAGTTTCACTGTTAATTTCCCCCTGAATGCCATGGGTTAAATTATATAAAAAAAGAAAAGTGTCTTTGCTTCAAAATCCAGAAACATAAATGTAAACTTGGTAAGAGGGGAAAGATCTCCCAAAAATGTTACTTTGATTTCTACACTTACTTCCCCCCCCAATATAAAAACTCTATATGCAAAAAGAGTAATAGGAAAAAGTGATAAATATCTCTATACAAGAGGCAGATAGTTACTGACATGCCTGTTTTCAACTGGTGAGCCAACTATTCGGTTGTGCTCCAAGATATGGATCAGATGTCTCTGCAAGCTACGATATCACCTTAACTGAGCAAAACTCTGATTGTAATTAATCTCATCCTTGCACCTTCAAATCATCATCTACTTCAAGGATAGCAAAAACAGACAATTAAAAAGGAAGTCAACAAATGAATAAATTAGTTTATATAACATTCTTGTATCAGGAAAGATTGTTATTTTTAAGTTTATAGTTATATTAGCCTTCTTTTTCCGCTAGCAATACTAATTTAAAAAAGGCAATTGCATGTTACGTAAACAAGATATCAAGAGTACAAGGCAAGAAGGTTGCAGACTGCTCACTTTATTGGCTATAAAATGATATATGATCAGCTAGGAACATGAAAGATGAAGATAATTAATTCATTTGGTGATCAGGCATTTTCTCTCAGACTTCTATTTGCCCTTGTGCAGCTCTCATCCCTACATAATCTATAAAGCATCAATACCCTCATGACTAAGATGGTGCTGTTCCACCACAGCCAACTTGCAAGCTTCACGTCTTGGATCACCTGTCTAGTAGTTGTTTTAAGGAAAGGGCTTCAGTATCTAATTTTTTGGGGCTTCCTCATTCCTTAGTAACTGAACATATACACCAGTATCATGATGTAGTCCTCATCTAGCTTCAAGGACATGCTTGCATTCTGACCATTCTCACTTAGATTGGAGCAATTAATCATACGTACTAAAATTTTAATCCTGAACCCAAATTATTAATAAGCACATTTGAAACTTGATCATTTTGATTTAGAGTTTCACTATTGACCATGAAGAGAATGCTCTGATGTCTTTTTGATGATATTACTAACAAATTCATAAGTCTGTTTTAACACAGTGGGTCACGAAAGGACAAGTCCTAAATTTAGATGTATGGTGAATTGCGTAATAATAGCTTAAAATTTACACCCATTGACTTCCCCACTTGGAGATTTTAAGCAAAGCATTTTTCATTCAACATTTTAATTATAAAACTGTGCAAATGTAAGAGATATTGCAAGATGGTTAATCTTGGCTCAGTTTAGAGGTGGTGTTTAAGCTTCATTCAATCCACTTATTACTGAAGTTTTGATTATTATTATTTTGATCACTACATACAAATCTATCTGACCCTTCAGTCAAATTACAGCAGACAACTGAATCCTTGGCATGTGTCCAAGGAAGAATACACATGTACAGAAAAATGAAAAGCATTTTTTCACAGCACTTTAATAGAGAGACTATGAGGCATAGGCAAAGAAGGACCTTGTGTTTGGTAATGTTCTTCAAATATGCCTTGAAGTTTTTATATTATATTCCTACATTGATTTCATTAGGGAAATATGATTGCACTCCAAACATGGAAAGCATTCTATACCAATATATGCCACATCTCAATATCTTCCATTCTACCCCATGCCAAGGATGACAGATACCTGTTGCCACCCAGCAATTGAATGTCCTTTTAATTTATTCATTCAGATTATTAATATCTGCTCTGGCTCAAGTTAGATCCCATTACTTCCTACAACTACACCATAAGATGCAGGCTGATAATTTAAATTGAACCAAACTGGGTGCCTGAAACTCCCCCACAAACAGGTTCTTTTTTTAAAAAAAGGATTAAGGATAGTTGCAACGATAGAGCAATATGACAGGATCGCTGGACTGGTTATAGTCAGCTGGTTTCATTATTAGAGACAAGAACCGGCCAGAACACTCCTAGTTTTCATAATAATTCCACAAAATCTTTTACAATCTGACTGGACAGAATGTTAGTTTATCTTAACATCCCCGAAAACTACTCCTTCAGTTTAACATAAAAGGGTCAGCTGGATCTTTGAACTCAAGATTCTGGACTGGAACTCACCTACAACCATCTTAATCAGATCAAACAGAAGCACTAAGCCACAGCTTACAACTTGGTGACAAGGTGAATTTTTTGATCATTGTGACTGAACAGCTCAGAAGGTCAACCTTACTTACAAATAGGTATTGAATTTAAGATCATCCTGGGTTATATTTCTTTGTATAGTACCAAGTGATACATGCTCCAGTAATCCACTATAGACACTTCTGTCATTCATTTATTGTAGTGTACACGGCATTTGGATTAGCATCTCTTTAGTGATGATTAAACTGACTGACTTAAAACTGCGTACGGCTTACAAATCATGCAAATTGATTTCCTAGATAATAACAGACCATTTGTTATAATGAGGTGAATGCTCCATTTAGCTTTTGTGCTTCTTCTGAGCGAGGCATAAACAATAGGTACCAAATCAAAAGTCACTTTTATAGAATGCTCTTGTACCTAATGATCTGCACTACCAAAGTATAAATGCTCCAGACAAACCCTTTAACATTATTCTTGTAGTTCTAAGCCTGTCCCTTACTACCAAATTCAAAGTATAGAAACTTATAATGAGCAGCTTTTGTTCATTGTTTTTCCAAAAGGTTAGAGCTTCATGAAAAATGACTTTCTGAATGAAGGTTAAACAGTTTTCTATTCATATCTATATACCAATTATCCCATTTCCATTCCGAAGTCATCTGGGTATAATTCTATAGCAGAAATTCAAGGACAGGATCACTCAAAAGGAAAAAAAAAATCACTGAAATTCAGGTAAAAAGTTGTTGCTTTAAGAGCAAACTACATCAAGTGTAAATATGGTTTCTATAGTCTTTAATGATTAAATAAAGGATTTTTGCACAGAGCCAGTAGCCAAATCAAAACAACAAGGATGGCTGGTTTTCATTGAATCTGTCTTTGCCTGTTCAGAGTCTTTTTGAGTTTGCCTTTACAGACAAGTTGTTAGTGAAAATGTTTCAAAGGTTTTCAAATTAACGAAACTAACAATGAAATTAGTTAGAACTGCTTCTTTCCTCTGCCATTTCAAAGTTATTTTACAACATTAAATAATCAGGTTACTCTCTGGTGAATGATGGAGCAGTTAGCAATGCCATTGGCAGCTAATTAACTTTGTTGTAGAATTAAAACAGCATCAGGTTATCCCTCTTAAGTACATGTTGTTTTAAATACAAAGAAAGTAAACTATTACTCATGTTGCTGGCTGCTCAAGGTATTTTAAACTTTTTTTTTTAAAAAAAAGAGTAAATTTGAGTAAAGTACAATTTCCTTGTTACAGCCAGAGGATGAACTCTCATTCAAAAAGAAAATGTATCTGTATTATGCCGAAACAATACAAAACTGTTCGCATTGCTGATGCACAACTGTATTGTTAATGATAATCACATTAATTTCACTGATGATGCAATACAGGTTGGCCTCATTAGCAACAACGAAAGAGGAAGTACAGGTACAGCGGCTTGTGGACTGGTGTGAACACAACAACTTGAGTCTCAATGTGTTCAAGAGGAAAGAAGATGGTAGAATTCAGGATGGTGCAGGCTGACCATGCCCTTTTTACACAACAACTTCACCATGGAGAGAGCCAGAAGCAACAAGTTTCTTGGAGCAGATATCACAGATGATTTCATCTAATGTCTCAACACTAGTTAAGAAAACACAGCAGCACCTCCACTTTCTGTAGAGAAAGAGGTGAGCAAGGTTCTCCATCCTCATTCCAACCACAATCTACCAGAGGACCAGTGAGTGTCTTCACCAGCTGGATCACCATCTGGTATGGGAATTACAAGGCATGTGACTGCAAGACCATGCAACAGAATGTCAGGACTGCTGAGAGATCAGGGTTTCTCCCCCCTATTTAGGACATAGATCAGAAGTGTTGCACTTTCAGAGCCCTCAGCATTGTCCAAGTCCCCTCCCATCATGTCATAATGTCTTTGACCACCTACCATCAGGCAGAAGGCGCCACAGCACAATAACAGCTTCTACCCCCAGGCGGAGAATTCTGAGCATCCTGCTACCACACAGCACATATTATTAATGACAGGGCCGATAGCAGCAGTGTACTGTTTTATAATCAACTAGGTCATATGTCTAATTGTACATCTACAGAGTACTTCTTAAATCAGTTAATATTACTTAATGTGTTGTACGTACTTTGTTTTGTACTTGGTCCGAGGAATGTAGTTTTGTTTAGCTGTATACATGTGTACAGTTGAATGGCAATAAACTTGAACAGTTCACATTTTAAACCCAGAGCAAGAATATAATGGACAAAGCAAATGACAATGCACACCTCATTAACATTTCATACCAAATGCCTGCAGAAATGACCTTCCAAACAACACGAGAAGAAAAAATAGGAATCCCAGAGGCTCCATTGAAGATGCAAGGAAACTGCCCCACTAAAAAAAACGGGGAAATAAGAACAGATATGTGATGTGGTGTCATCTGAAAAGTTTAAGCTAGCCTTTGTGACTAAGTTCTCATCCTACTCACACTGTTAATTTTATGCAGCTTGTGGTGGTGAATGATGTTTTAATGATGTTGTCAAGATGTGGCAAGCAGTTAAGTTCAGACTCATCTCTGGAGCAAGCTACAAGCTGCTCTCAATGTTAGGATAATTACAACAATTGGATGGAGAAGAGTTGGGTTGAATCAGGAACATTGTCCACAAAAGCTGTCATGGCAACTGATTGGGAAGGAGGGTGTGAAATTTGCTTGAATGCAAAGCAAAGCCATGGGATGGCATTTTCCACCAGTGCTGCAGGTCTATTATTGATTTGGCTGTTATTTGATTACTTTTATTTAATTGCATCAATATCCATGTGAATTTGGCAAGTATGCTACGTGTTCGTGGATTAACAAATCATTGTCATTGATATTACAATTGACAAGGTATATTATTGATTGTCACATGTATAAAGCACAGGACTAAATCCTATGCTTAACACAAGAAATAATGCTTCACAACTAGTGTTACACTCCCCAGAGGTTATCGCAGTCTGTTATTTTATTTCACGCCACGGATAATTGGAACAGACAAGCTATTTCTATTGCATTCCATTATTTCTATGAGCCTCATTTCATAAAACCATGTGCCCATTTCTATTTTTGGCATCAACTACAGTCAGCTTTCCTTAATCAAGCATCATTTGAGGATGGTTGTAGAGATCTGCATTCCTAATGTGTTCATGGGTAGTTGGCAAATGCAGATATCAAATTGTACAATTATCCGTAGATTTAGAGTTAGATCATTTTATAAATTTCAGTTCAGATGTTTATCCAATTTGAATTGTCATTCATCAAATTTACACAAATTGTTTTTTAAGCCCCTGTGGAGAGCTAAAGCTAGTAATGTTTCACCATGTTAAAATGCTATATACAGTGCATGCAAGTTATTGTTGATTATTAATCTGTAGTGATAAGCTTACCAGTGATAATCCTAATATTTGATGTTTTAATATGAATTGGAGTGATAATAGCTTTTCCCCTCATACGATTTGATTGCAATTTGTACCAAAAGATTTATAGCCAAAAGTTATATCAAACTAAATCAAATCACAAACAGTTTGTTGCATTAGAATTAAGGTTGTAAAGACGTGCATCACAATGGAAGTGCTTTCAGTGGAAAAGGAATGAGACATTTGAATGAGACATTGTACTTAAGGACAGATGCATAGTGGACTAATGACCATGTTAGTCTTGGGCTCACTTCGATAAAGTTCAAAGCTCTGAGGCCTGGAATGTTTGATGCACATGTATTTATTCTTTCTTTCATCTCATGAACTTGTCCCTCCTAAAGAACTCGGCAAATATCTCATTTCTTTTCCACTGACAGCACTTTGATTGTGACACACATCTTTACAATCTTAATTCTAATGCAACAAACTGTTTGTGATTTGATTTAGTTTGATCATTCCAAATTGCTTTCTGCAGAGAAGTCCAACTGCTTTGTAATCACTGGAAAAGACAATTGCAGCTCACCATTTTGGAATTCTCTAGCTACAATGATTCACCCTAGGGTAGCTCTCTTCAACAAGAGCCATTGAAATTATTGCTGTTTCTTTGTCTTCCTCAGTTAATGCTACACATTTTCTGAATTGTCTTGGGAAACTTAGTAAAATTTCCCAATACAAGTTGTGATCATAAATATTAGAGTAACCTTCACTTTTGTGATAGCCTTTTTTGTACTTAAAGTCCCCCCTGAATAGCATGCATTTCACTTTTACAAGAGCTGTAGAAATAAATGAACCATTTGTTCAAATGAATCTTGTTTCCAGTCTGATCAAATGTTCAGTTATGGTACATGAACTAAATAAAGCAAAATTGCAAAAAAAAAAAAAAGAAATACTATTATGCAGGCCACTTGACTCACTTCTCAATAATTCATCTGACTGCATCTTATGAAGTAACATCTTACCAGACTGGAACTTAGTTTGGAGAATCAGATGAGAAATTCAATGAATTAAATGATTGGACGACTAAATTATCATATTAGATGCTGGCTTCTATCAGATACAGAAACTCAATTCTACTCCTAATCCAATTATAATGTCTTCAATGTACATTAATAAATTTCAATTACTAATATTTAGGACAAATTATTCAAGTATAGAATTCATTATCATTCTTTCCATTTGCCTCATTGCAATGGACTTTAGTAACGAAAGAGCAAATAAAATTTATACCTTTGAATTTAAGGCTTATTGTAGACAATTCACTCTTTGCAATACTTTCATATAATTCACTTAAACATAAACCAGTTAATTGAATACAGTTTGAAAATGTTACAATATTTTAATGAAATTAGTCAATTGTTTTAGATTAGTTAAATTATTCAGTTGGATTTTCATGACTATGAGCATCCCATGCAATTGAGCCCATGTTAATCTTAATACCCTTCAGTAGCTGAAGGGTGGTGTGGTGCATTTGATAAGGTTGCACACAAGTTAATCAAACAGTAAGCACATTGAACTAGCATGGATTGAAAAATGGTAATTGGCTATAAAGCAAAGATGGAGAATAAGCATCCTTCTCAACTTGGTAGGTATTGCTGTAGGAAACCAGAGGAATTGTTGCTAGGGTTGTGGAATTTCAATTTACAGTAATGATTTGGCTGCAGGAATAATTTTCATGTTAATAATAAACTTGATGGGATTGTGAGGATGCATGCTGTAAAGAACCTTCAAAGAGATATGGATAAGCTAAATGCCAGAACAGGAACATGGCCAGATAAAATACAACGTGAAAAATGTAAAGTTAACTATATAACAAAAATAACCATTTGTTAAATAGGAGCTTGGCTATCATTGATGGTCAAAGGGACCCAATTGTACTTGCACATAATTTTCTGGAAAGTAACAGGCAGAAATGCTGCAAACGCTTGAGAGATTAAAATGATATGTTAGTCTTTAGGGAAATGTGTAGATTCCTCAAGAGAAGTGTTGCACACGATCTTGGTCTCCTTAAGATATGCTACCTTAGAGGGAGTGTGGGGGGCGGTGGGTGGTGTGGAAATCACTGGACTAGTATTAGACATGGCAACTTCGACAAAGATTAACTGGGATTAAAAGTTTTAGATTTGAGAAGAATGAGGCCATTTCACAATAGTGCAAACACAATTCCTTAAACGCTCATCAGGCTGAATGTTTCCCCTGGCTGGAGAGTACAGGATAAGGTAGTGATGAAACCTTAGAATTCTCTACTACAGCTCAACAAGTTGCACATTACTGGATCTTCATGACACAGTTTGCAATATGATAGAAAATGACACTGAAGGAGAAGACCAGACAATTTTAAATGGTACAGCAAGCCTGAAGGTCCTCAAAGCCAATTCCTACAGCCATTGTTTGTGTTTTATTGTTTTACTGGGCCATACATTTGTTTATTTTAACTCAGAGCCGAGAAGGTTCATGTCATTTTTATGACTGATGAATAGAGTATGGTAGCTCTCCAAAAGGATAAGGCAGCACAAATTACAAGACAGAAGTTCGGTGGGAAATGCAAGACTTTCCATAAATCTCTTCACCAACGTTTATTTAACAATTAACATTGATACTGTGTCTCAGCAGGTCTATGAACATTTAAATTACAAACATAGTTGCAATGTTTAACTAGTTCTGATGTGAGGGATTCTAAGTTTCAGATAGGCTCCAATGGTCAGACTCAGGTTCCTGCATAACTTCCAGGGTTTGAATATGAATTGGGTAGGAAGCTTAAAGAAAAACCACCCTGAAAAATCAGCACTATTACAAATTCGTTTCACATCCACTAATCCATCTAAAAAGTTACACGTAAACTCGCTAATCACTGCAGGGAGCTGTCCCTTGGTTGAGTTGCAAATTAAGTTCCAGTGCTGTTACATTTGATTTGACAAGTCTGTGCATATAACAATGAACTGTTTAAAACAGAGTTACCTCTTCTTGGAGTGCAGCTCCATGTACAAAAAGCTTCCTGGGTGCTTTCTTTTCCAACCATCCTTCTGCCATCAACAAGCATATTCCAAGCAAGCAAAGAAATGGCCACCACACTTTGGACTTCATTGGATCTAGTATGTCGGAAAGGCAACAGTCACAATTTGCTCTGGTTGTTTTAATTTTAAACAAAGACTTGCTTTGATTTCACTTGACTCAAATGATTATGCCGAAACATGTTCAAAATAAACAGAAGGCTAGAGATCAAGTGCCTACAGAGGTATTAATTGTTGCAGGATGGCATGTGCATGCACCCTTGACATGAGCATACCACTTGAAATTTCAATACTGCCCAATAGCTTCAGACATTACTGAAATTATCCACAAGATACTGTAGCTGTTCTTCCTTGAAATGCACAAATAAAAATGAGCATGATAGGAGAACTCTTATAGGCAAGCAATCTGGGCCGAGGTGGTGTTGGGCCAAGTGGTAGATTTCATTGAAAGGGTGGGGGAGGGCAGGTGTTGCCAAAAGGGAGCAGGTATGGAACTGCTGATTGAGAAGGTCTTGCTATGGAGGGTGTTGTGAAGGGGGAAGTAGTAGCAGAAAAGTTGTTAATTAAAATAATTTGTCCTGTCTGTAATGAGTTCCCACTGCTGCACTGGCACAAGGATGCCGTTTGTAATGTCTTTGCTTCAGAGCAAGCATTCTGATGAAAACTAGTCTGAGCTAAGAATATTCAATGGCAGGTGCATGTCAGAAAAACTCTCTCTCATTGCGTGGGGAGTGACATTATGCGTGTTTATCTAAAATACCCCCTCCCCCTCTCGGTGGTAAAGGAGAGTTGAAGAACTCCAAACAAAAACAACACAGCAGACTAACATCATAATCAGCTAGCTGCTTTGTTAGTCTCCCCTCTCGCTGTGGAAAAGGGAGAGAGAGAACCTGCAGAATGTCAAATTGTCAGGTGAGCAATTAGCTTTTGTTGGACTGAAGATCATGGTCTATCTGGGAGCTTTGCTACTGCTTGCTTGGTGTGTGGTGGGTGCTGATGCTTCCTGTTGAAATAAGTGTGCATGTATTTTGGGTGTGGGAAGGGTTGATGCTTTGTGTGGGGGGGGGGGGGGAGGAGAACAGGGGCCTTTATGGTTCCAACATTTTACTGCCATTCTTTAGGGTTCTCTTCTGTTTTAATTGATGTCTGAAAGCCAAGAGTTTCAGGTTGTATACTGCATGCATTCTCTGATATTAAATGGAACTATTGAAATTTCCTGGCATTCAATTGAAAACCAATGTCTTCCATTCCAGGAAAACAACTGACACTTGTACATATTATTCCAACTAGATTCTATACAAAGGTTTTAAGAAGCATATCAAAAGAGATGCCGAGAAGTTTGGGAAAGCAACTTTGGAGTTTGGAGCCCAACAGCTGAAGTGATTGAGTCATAAATTTTAAGAATGGTTAATTATAAGCATAAACAAGGATGTGTGAAAGAACCAATTTTAAAGTTTTAAATTTTAAAGTAAAATACAGTCAGCCCTCTGTATCCGTGGATTCCACATCAGCAGATTCAACCAACCGCAGATTGGGATCAGAAAAAAAAACGGAAATTCTCTCTCCAGCACTTGTTGTTTGAGTACTGTTTGCCTTGCGTCTCGTTCGTTACTTGTGTTGTGAGTGAGAGGAAGGAGCTTAAGGCTAGTAAGGGATGGCTGGGTAGCTATGTAAAGTGCTACAGCCTCAAGAACTTAAAGATCGAGAGAATCAGCATCAGCGTTCCCAGAACAGCTGTGCTGGTTGCGTTTGTACTAAGCATGTAGAGACTTTTTTTGTCATTATTCCCTAACAACTACTTACATAGTATTTACATTGTATTAGGTATTATAAGTAATCCAGAGATTATTTAAAGTATACGGGAGGATGTGCGTAGGTTATATGCAAATACTATGCTATTTTATATATGGGACTTGAGCATCCATGAAATTTGGTATCCATGGGGGATCCCAGAACCAAGCCCCCGCAGATACAGAGGGCGGACTGTAAATGGTACGCTAAATACTCAAAATATGTAAACCAACAAGTCTTAGAGAGAGAATGGCATAGTGAGTCAGATAAAGTGCCAGTAGTGATCTGGCAGAGTGGAAATAAAATACAATTACAGAATAACATCTATCATTAAAGTTGCATGTTGCTACATCACCACAATATACAAGAATGAGTCACCACCTTGGGAGTCAGTACTGAACCTAGAATAGTTAGGATCCTTCCACATGATTTGCTACTCCACTATTAAAGGAGAAATAGATTTAGCTGGTGGTCTCCATGGATAGTGTGGTTCGGTCTAGCTGCATTCCATGAACATTTCAAAATTAGTGTGGGAAACAATGATTCAGTAGTTATAGAATGAATCAATTAGATGCACTTTGAACTGGAATTCATGGCAAACAGAAAAAGCTTCAATCGACCTTCCTTACAGCTCATTTTGAGTTCAAACAGTTGAGCATCTGTGTCAGATACCATGCCAATTAAAGAATAGCAGGGAAGCAATTTACAGGTGAAAATATGATTTTCCCAGTAATCAGCAGGATAGAGAGAAAGTTGACTTTGTGATCTTTTAAAGAGACAAGCAAAAAGGTAAAGGCAAAGCAATTTGCCAGAGCACTCCATGATCCACAGCAGATGAACCACAAAATGAGAGTAAGCTTAGAGCACAGAAGTATAGTGTTGACAGTGATAACTGACTGGAATTTATAGAAGATAGGCTTGAGGGTGGATATGGAGAACTTAAGCTGCTTCACTGAGGCATGAGGAACCAGTGGAACATCACAACATTAAATATAGGCATGGGCTGGATGGGATTGAATGATACAGACAAATATTAAGTGTAAAATAAAACTTACATCTAGCAACTCATTGATAAATTTGAATTAAAGTGCATTCTTATATCAGCATATTAAAATGAGTCAGATTCCTAGACACCACAAGACCAAAGTTCAATTAAACTCAATTTTCTTATATAAAGTTATTGTGTTGAATTCACTTGAAAATGCTCCTTAAAAACTAATGCCTAGACTTTAAATAAACCATCATTCTATAGGAATTCTGGTAAACAATGTTTTAGTTTCATTGAAGTACAAGGGCATAATTTAGAACATTTTTATTCTTACCCACTTTGAATCCACCCATGCCCCTTATCTGGAAAGGGCTGGTCCATGGAGAAGAAAGTCTTAGAAGGGCACAGGCTTAAGTGAAGCATGTATGGATTTTTAAACAGGAATAATTTTACAAAACAGATTTCCTATACACTTCGTGGGAATTATATACCTTTTAAAATTTAAAATATGCTCTCCATACAGAGAGGTACTGCGCTATATTATGCAAAAAGAATCACATTGCAACCCAAGGAAGCCCAACTTCTCCTTGAAATATGCTTGCAAATTTGTGTCCCAAATCCCATTACAGAAAAATTGCAAACGTAGAAGATTCTTAATAATCCGCAGTTTAGCCAGATAATTAACTTCAAACTAACTTATCTATAGATATTCTCATTTATTCTTTCTAGAGATTTTGTTCTTTCTAGATTAGAACTTATTTTAACCCCACTCATTAAAGCTACAAAGCAGGTTGTTGTACACCGCCGGCCTCTCTGTAGTTGCCATTGAAACAAAACGCGGAGATCAAACAATGTTCGGTGACTGAAATTCGAAAGATGATTTTAAGATCACCAAACACACGAGTCCAATAGAATTCATTTTAAATTAATAATTAAATCAAGGTCAATTAAATTTTGCACTTTTTAAAAAAAAATAGCAAACAAAAACAAATTATTCACATCGCCTCCTGGTTACAAACAAAAAAAAAAGGCTCCCGAGTACTTCACGGGTAAACAGCGCCACTAAACTCCACAGCACCGCTATCTCCCGTTCCTAGCTGTCGTGGAACAAGGTTTGGCGAAGAGCAGGAGGAAGTGAAAAATAAAATAAAATAGAACTTAGTCAAATGCTGTTGGTACTGTCATGCTGAGGGAAAGCGTTGATGAACTCACAGAAAATAGTGCCGTATGGCAATAAAATTCTATCAACACGGTCAACAGCTTAAAAGCAAACTATACCACAGTTGGAATGAATGACGTTCTTAGAAAATGCGCTATAGTATAATGTGCTATCGGTTTTCAATAGCGAAGGCTCAAAAGCGTATGGGACCTAGTCCAAGTCAGGATCGCGGTAAAGGTACAACACAATCAAGGATATGCTTGCATTCTACACCAACACATGTTGTCTACTCAGCGTAGCAGCTCAAAATCTTGATGCGCATCTACAATTTAAAGTCTACGGTCTACTTTTTACTTTATGGTGTTGTGTGCAAGTGTTAAGTAGGATTACAGTTGCTGAAGCGGAGAAGACAGGATTGGATTTCAGCATTGATATATGGATAGTTCATAGGGGGCTCCAACCTTACAGCACCAGACTCTCCACAATCAACTCCGGCTTATCCCGACACCAACACTAAGGCGAGACTTAAACTTGCCCTTCGCACCGTAAAAAGCAAGTGCAACATTCATATTGCGCCTGCGCACGGTTAGGGAAGCCGCTTCACAAAAGGACAAAGTGTAACCTGAACGGCATTTTTAATTGGCTGCTCTCGACTTATTTAGATTTGACCTGACAATACAAAATCCTAAATTATGCTCGGGTATTGTTTATCGGCAGACTCAAGCCGTAATTTCCAAAGAGCTGATAAAAAACGATCGCATGAAATTTTAAAACACATCAGACGTGCCTGCATATGTACCCAATTACTCTAATTGACAAACGACACCCTGGAATAAAGCCGTTTAACTCAAAAGGTTTCCCATTTCAAACGTATCAGCCGTGGCTAGTCATTAATTATGGTGGGCGAAAAATTGTTTGCGTTGAGGGTTCCGCTCAGTTTTGTGGGCAGTGAACACCGTCTAGTTAACTTGACCGGTGAGCACAGTTCAGCGCAGCATCTGCACAGCACTTTACAAGCTGCAGGTGCAAACCGGTATTGCGCCACACTCTGCGCAGAGTCAGGAAAGCTGTGTTTCACCAAAGAACAAAACTACAATTAATATTCACCGGAACTTGTGAGTTAAAGCACCGGGAAGAAAACAACCCATTTGTGAATGGCTCCTCTTTCATCCTTCAAAGAACACTTGGGACAGGTAGACTAATGCCTTTCCAAATACTCATTCAAGAAACATTCACAGTCATAGCAGCTCGCTGTAGAAGATGCTGAAAATAGTGTTGGCATTCAGCGACACATGCAGTACCAAACGGAAGTAGTGGAGATTTAGTAGTTCTAAAAGTTGCTGCAGTTTCTCGGGGTAATTGAGAAGAAAATTATGAATACCAAACTCGGCTGTTCGCTCTCAGTCTGCTGAGAGATAAATACAACAGTCCGGGCCAAAAAAAGAGAAATCCACAGAGTGCAAGGGTTTCTGATTTCTTGCTTAAAAATATCATTTAAAGCGGAGTCGTTTTCTGCATCTGCGACACATGTGGACAAATACATTAAAGTTAATAAGCCTGCATTTTATCAAAGTATGCCGCAAGGAAAACCTTCCCTATGGAGGCAGCTAGCGGATGACACAACGGGTATAATAGTTTAGAAATGTCAACGGCACCAGCTGGATAAAGCAAACGCGCGTGGGGCGAATATCGCTCGTTTTCTAAGAGCAACTCAAATCAAACCATTTAAAGACAGGTTCAGAACTAGCGAGGGCAAGCAAGTTCCCTCGGGGAAAAACAGTTGGCCCTTTCTGCGGCGTCCGATCACAGCCACATCCAATTTGCATTTAAAAATAACTGAAAGTCATTGGCATGAATTATTCAAATAGAAATGCATCAATTATAGCAGGGGAAAAGAAGGGGGGTATTCTTCAATTAACCCTTTCTGAGACTGGATTGCTTTTGGAACCGACCAACCTTAATGGACAGAATGTCTTCTGTATTATTCTGTGGTTCTAGCGGGAACAGTGTCCTCTGTAGTTTGGACGCTCAGAGAAACGCTTCCGCGGTTCTGCTTAGAGTTAGACTTTTGAATTATTAGCCATTCCCAGTGCTCCGTGAGACTCGTGCATCGCAAGTCAAATAATGTTCTCTAGCGGGTGAAACAACGATAAGTCTATCGCAGCCATCTGTCTCTTTATCGTAACAGAAATACGTTAAAAGAATGCAGAAAAGCCAGATGCAGCGATGACAATTGCATTGCCGAGTTTTACCTGCAACAGCCCGCAGTCACGGGAGAAATCCGAGACCGGCAGCCACAACTGAGGCAAAGAAAATGTTAACGAGTCCTCGCTCACTGCCCAAGAAGTGCTCCGGGTCTAACGGAGACCTGTACGCGGCGAGCAACCTGCTTTAGGCTCGGGGTCGATATCACCAGCAGCATCAACACCACGCTTCGCAGCAGCAGTTCCCACCTCCACTCTTCATCTTTATGCTAACACGCGACACGGCTCCGACACACCCACGAGTGCATGCCAACCAATGACCGCAGTACCTCGTGTTTCTCTGTATCTGCGTGTACCCTGCTTCGCAACTTATCCGCAGGCCGGCGCTCCCCTGTCTTTGGGGGTCAATTCTCGACCAGTCAAAGCTATTTGAAGAACAAGTGGATAACTAATTAATTCTAATATCCTACCATTCTGAATTTACAAGATGCATTGGATCAATGAATTCATAATCTATCTAATGTACAAAGACAGGCTTGCTGAAGTTTTATTGATTTTTACGAACCCTCCTAATCCAGATTTCATATATTTTCCAAAACTGCATTTGATGGTAGACACCTGCAGTCATGATTGGAAATACTGCAGTCAGTTCTAACAACATCATCTCCAACCCCATCACCGCTCATAATACTTGCTGGAATATATGGCAAGATATCAACTTCTACCAAAACTTGTTGGACAAAAGAAAAGTTTATTGCTCAAAATCCATTGCATTGCTCATTTTGTATCTCGAAGAACCATTGTTTAGTAACTGTATCTACGTTTGTTGGATTTAGTTAGATGTACTATAATAATTAGTTTAAATTTAACAGGGTTTAGGAGATTTTTTAAAAGACAGACTTTATTATCCATTACCTTTGGAAATGAATGCATAAACTCTGTATATTATTTAATGACTTTCACAATATCACAATGACAAAGTGGCAAATAATCTGCTGGATAGCATTGATTTAGGGACAAATATCTCCCTGAGAACTGAAGAGTTCAATTTTTTTAATTGTGCCATGAGATATTTCTTCTATGGGGTCTTGGTTTAATGTTATAAGGTATTTTAAGAGACCCTTGAATAGGTACATGGAGCTTAGAAAAATAGAGGGCTATGGGTAATCCTAGGTAATTTCTATAATAAGTACATGTTTGGCACAGCATTTTGGGCTGATGGGTCTGTATTGTGCTGTAGGTTTTCTATGTTATTTTCAAAAGGCATAATTGCCTCAAAATGTCTTTAAAGGTGTACACTATATGTTCAGTTGCTGAATAGATGTACAGAATTGTAAAATTAATAGACTTTTGGGCACTTATGGAATTATGATAAGTTAAACAAGTCAGTGGACCAGCCATAATATTGAATGGAAGACCAGCTTGATGTACTGCTCAGTGTACTTTTTCTCCCATTTCTGGTGTTATGCATTAAGCCTTCAGAATGATACTTACATCAGGATCAGCTTTAATATCACTAGAAAATGTTGTGAAATGTGTTTTGCAGGACCAGTAAATTGCAATAGATAATAATACAAAAAATAAATTGCAATAATTATATATAAAAAAGAAAATTAAATTAAATAAGCAGTGCAAAGGTAGAGGAAAAGATACCGAGGTAGTTTTTATGGGTTCACTGTCCATTCAGAAATCTGATGGTGGAAGGGAAGAAGCTGTTCCTGAAACACTAAGTGTGTGTATTTGGCTCCCGTACCTCCTCCTTGGTGGCCACACTGAGAGCGGGCATGTCCTGGTTGATCGGTGACCTTAATGATGGATGCCGCCTTTCTGAGGCATCACCTTTTGAAGGTGTCCTGGATGCTGGGAAGCTGGTGCCCATGGTGGAGTTGGCAGAGTTAACAACTTTCTGCAGCTGTTTTCCGCTCCTGTGCAGTGTTCCCTCCATCCCAGATGGTACTGCAACCAGTTAGAATACTCTCCACGATACATCAGTACAAATTTGCAGTGTCTGACTCAACCTTCTGACTCGAGACAATGCCGCAGAGAAATGGGCTCACTTTTGATTCCCAGGTGGCTAAAAAGCTTTCTGATACTCCGATTACAAGAAATCCCATCAAGCTGTCAAACCAGGATTGTATCATATCATTGCTTTTTTTTGTAGCATCGAAGAAAATTGGAGACAATAATTATTCTTTGATTATCCTGGCACATTGTAACAACAGAATACAGGGGAAGAAGAACAGTGTATTAGACACTTTATTCTGATTTGGACAAGCAGCTTTGAGAACAGCTCATTCAGCTTCAACATTGACTGT
This sequence comes from Mobula birostris, assembly GCF_030028105.1. Taxonomy (NCBI): domain Eukaryota; kingdom Metazoa; phylum Chordata; class Chondrichthyes; order Myliobatiformes; family Myliobatidae; genus Mobula; species Mobula birostris. The sequence continues at coordinate 151,718,343 of NC_092376.1, read as the reverse complement.
GCAATATGATCACTCACTGCTCTTAATTGTGTAGTCTTGATGTGCCATTTATCTCAATCAAATGGACAGCATGGCAAAATAGGTTAGCAAAGTCTTTTTAGCTTCTGGGACCTTGGTTCAATTCAACTCTGACTGTTAAGATATAATTTTCCATTTTCATTTAGTTGTAGAGGTCCCATCTGCAAAGGATTTGAGTAAAACTATGAGAAACCGAAGCATAGAAATGCCATAATATGTCACATATTGATAACATCACTTGTGATAGTTGTAAGGATGGTTTATGCAGACAGTTGGAAACATATTCAAGCTGGACAGAATGTGTACTTCAGTCATGTTATCCGTTGGGTTAATACATGTAGTGGATAAATCTTTGGTTTTGTATGCAACTCTTGTTATGCCCAATGAAAAAACTAGCAAATATTTCAATGTCTAATTCCCACATTTTTCATTCAGATCTGAAGGATCCACCAGAAAAACTCAGTGGCAGGTCACCATAACCAATTGGATTAGTTTGCAAGAATATGGTATCTCGTACCTGATGACAGTAAACTGTAGAATTGTCCCTTAAGCAACTTCACAACACAGACACTCTGCTCCACCCATGCACTTATTGAAACAAATTTATTTACCATTCACCTTGCACCATAAAGAAACATTAAGACATTTAATCATCATTAATGTTTCATCTTTCAATTATACCTTGAGTTTCAAGAATATCCCGTAATCATATCATAGTCCATTATTAAACGTTAGTCTTAAGTATTAAATTCACAAAAAGGACATAGGTATTTTATATTAAAAAAGTCAGACAAATAGGAAGCTACTAAAAAATGGCCATATTATCCCATAAAGTTTTGAGGAAATAAACTGAGTTCCAAAACATAAACACAGGTCAATTAAGAAAACAACATTTTTGTAATTACGGTATATAGCTCCTTTAACATAGAAAAATATTCTATAATGCTTCACAGTGGTTCAAGTTGCTGACACTGGCCTTAGTGAGATCAAAAACATGCTGAAATAGGTGGGCTTAAAAACAATTTAGAGGAGAAAAGGGAAATATAGTAGAAGGGAGGCTTAAACTCTAGATAATTGAATGCAAGCCAAGATAAAAGATGTACTGACAAGAAGTGATTTACAAAATAGATGAGCATATTAAATCACACTCTCAATGAAGCAGTAGCCAAAATAAATCAGCTAACATAAGGAATGAGGAGTATGAGTAAGTTCATGGAGAGGAGAGTTTTAAAGAGTGGGCTGAATGTAGGATACTCTCGAGGAAAGCATCTTTACATCTGGAGATAGCAAAGCCAAGTTTGAGTGTTCCAGTGCCAAGCCAGGCTGACACACAAATAATGAAATAGAAGTTGCTATAATAAGATAGTTAGGGTAATGGCGTTCAAAATTAATTAGTCATGAATGATGCAGCCATTTCAGGCCATGAGAAGAGCAGTTAAATATGAATAAGCAAAAGCTGCTGTATGTTTGTGTCATTCACTAATTTGGCTCATGACTGATTTGCTCTCAATATCCTTGACCAAAATTTGGCAATGAATTGTGTAACAAACAAGTATCTTGTTTCTGCATTGGTACAGACGGACTGCTGGGCATGTCCACAAGTATGCAATGAGCAAAACCTAGCACAGAAAAGACGCATCATTGTTTCTAATTACCATATTTAGTTTAACACTATCAGAGATATTCTCTTTGTCCTATCCATCCATCCCCACCTACTCTGCAGCTTTGAATTAAACAAATTCTTTCCTGTCTTTACCATGTTGATGAAGGATAGCAGACCTGAAATGTTACCTGTTGCTTCTCTTTTCACAGATGCTGTTTGACTTGCTGTTTCCAACAGGTTCTGTGTTTGTTTAAGATATCAACATAACCAATAATACTCCAAAAAATGAAAACAAACAAAAGACATCTTTAAAACAAACACAAAAGGAGGGTAAATTAAGAACATGGATTCATTGTCAAATTTGATAGCAAATAAGCAGAGATTAGGCAAGTGAAGCACAGGCAAAATGGGAAAGCATAAAAATAAAGCAGTTTAAAATTCCAGAAAATTATAATACAAATTATTAAGACTCTGTGCCTTCATTAACAGCAAATAAATAGTATTTAGCAATTATTACATTAAACGAATATATACATTTTATTAATAAATACAGTACTTTTTTCTAAATATCAGCAGCAGGTTTGGTTCATATCTACTGTATGCACAGGATTTTTTACTCTAAGAGTTTTGTTGTAGGGTCAAATTCTGACTCACACTAAAGGCATTAGAGTTTCTGTCGCAACAAATTTCGATCTAGTGTCAGTTTATTGCCTCGATCTCAAAGTCCCTTCTATGGTTTCGAATTCTTCAATGGTCTTACTGTCCATAATCTCCATCAATCCTCAACTCACAAGGATTTCCTCCAAATTTCCCTTCTTGAACAGCCAATATCTTCTCCATAGGCCCCAGGCTCCACATTACCTTCCCAAACCTTTCCCAGTTTCACCCTTCTTTGCATTAACCAAGATTTCAATCAATTAACCTAACACAGGTAATCAAGGCTTACAAAAGATTTCTGTTCCTGATATTTATCTGTGAGACACCGTAGGCTGGACCTTCCCCTGGAGGCCCCCTCTGATGCCAGGAAGGGGTCCTGCCTTTCCTTTGGGATGAGGAGCATGGTTGCCAGTTATGAAGACTCCAGCTCGACCAGCCTGTCCCAGGGCAGTGTGACCTGGTGTTTACCCAGCAACATTAATACTATCTGGGATCAGAACTCCTTTGAGATGGATGCAGATTTGCCAGTGGGCTGGATGAGGCTGTGCAACATGTCAGGGACCTGTTTCTGGCACATTCCCACAGGGACCTCACAGTGAGAGTCACCAGCACCCATCAGCAAGCAGGAAGGTCCCAAAACCCTCTGCCACAACACAGTGCACCACCCGCTCAGAGGAGCCGCAGCTGACATTGAGTGGTTTCTCTGCAGACGATAAGTGCGACGATGCCAACATTTGGAAGCAGGAGCCAACCCCAACCGAGACTACATCATGAAGAAATCTGAGGGGACAATGTTACAATACATGTCCTAGAATCTTGAGGGGCCAGAGGATGAGGAAATTTGAAAAACATTCATCAAGGTTGAGGATTAGTCAAAATGCTTTGCAGTCCAGTCGCAGGGCTGGGTGGAGATGCTGGAGGATGTGCTGTCTCCGAAGAAGAGCAGTGTCACTATCAACAACTGCATCCGCCAGCTCTCTTACCACAGGAGCAACTTGCACAGCAGCACAGGAACCTGAGACAAGGGGAAGGAGATATTGCTGCTGTCGGAGAATATTTATTAATATGCAGGTAGATTTTGAAAATCAGGTTGATGCTGGATCCCAAGAACGGCAATTTGTAGATGGCTATGTATATATTTTAGAACGGCTCATAGTTGAGCCCACTAGGTGATCAGTTATTCTGGATTGAGTATTGTGCAGTGAAATTGAATTGATTAGAAAGCTTAAGGTAAAGGAAAGGGCTATCATACAAGGAACGTTTGATAGCTCTGGGTCTGTACTGGCTGGAATTCAGAAGGATGAGGGGGATCTCATTGAAATATTTCAAGTGTTGAAAGGCCTAGACAGAGTAGATGTGGAAAGGATGTTTCCCATGGGGGCAGAGTCTAGGACAAAAGGGCACAGCCTCATGATCAAGGAGTGTGCATTCAAAGTACAGATGCGAAAAATTTTCTTTAGCCAAAGGGTGGTGAGTTTGTGGAATTTGTTGCCTCATGCAGCTGTGGAGGCCAGGTTGTTGTGTGTATTTAAGGCAGAGATTGATAGGTTCTTGATTGGACAAGGCATCAAAGGTTATGGGGAGAAGGCCAGGAACTCGAGTTGAGGAGGAGATAGAAAAAAGGATCAGCCGTGATTGAATGGCAGAGCAGACTCAATGGGCCAGATGGCCTAATTCTGCTCTTATATCTTATGGTCTTATGGTCTAACCCTGAAGGGACAATAGTCATAATATGATAGAATTCACCCTGCAATTTGAAAAAGGAGAAGCTAAAGTCAGATGCATCAGCATTACAGTGGAGTAAATGGAATTACAGAAACATGAGAGAGGAGCTGGCCAAAATTGACTGTAAGGAAACGCTAGCAATGAATATGGCAGGGCAGCAATGGTTGGCATTTCTAGGAGCAATTCAGAGGCACAGGACACATAATTCCCAAAGAAGAAGAAGTATTCTAAAGATAGGATGATGCAGCTGTGGCTGATAATAGAAGTCAGAGCCAACATAAAAACCAAAGAGAGGGCATATAATAAAGCAAAAATTAGTGGGAAGTTAGTGAATTGGGAAGCTTTCAAAAACCAACAGAAGGCAACTAAAAAGTCATAAAGAAGGAAATGATGCAATATGGAGACAAGCTAGCCAATAATATTAAAGAGGATACCAAAAGTGTACCATGGAAGAAATTGAAGATGGAGGAGAACCAGAGGAAGGTGATGGGCAGAAGATAACCAGAATGGGAACCAGGAAAAGAGAGGAAGGAGGGGGGAAAATATTAGTGGAAGTTAGAGAAACCAAATATACTTTATAAACTAAGGTTCAGCATAACCTCATTCCTACTGTAATGTCAAGAATTCTCACTTCAAAAGAAATCAGCTTTCCGGACCAGCACTTGTAAAGACTTGTAACCATATATTCGCAGGAATGCACCCGTGCAAACCACTTCTCTGGATTAAAGTTTATCTGTCGTATAACTATTTATTTCATGTTAACTTAATTCAGAAGTCTGTTATCTACATTGTACATATATTCTCATATGCAAATTAAGGAAGTTATGATGAAAACAACCATATTTTGGTCATCTATGTATATATACAGCGTTCCAAAGGCCCAAGGTTGACAGACACCCCCATGCAGAATATAAAGCAAACACTCACCACAACTTTCTGCTCTGTCCTTCAAATACTTTAAATTCACCATTGGCCATTTCTCAAGGGCTTTAATTCACTAACAAGATTGTTAAAAGGCATTTTGTCAAATGCCTCTTGGAACTCCACAAACACAAATATCAGTTCTGCTGCCCTCATCAACACTGCCTTTGTTTCAAATGAAAATCAATCAAATTAGTCGAAAGCAATGTTTTGTTACCCAAATCTCACTGACTTCCATTCATTATTCATTTATTTTTAGCCTTCAAATTCATTCTTTTCAAAGTGCAAAACCATTCTTTTCGCAAGATTATTAAATCTCAAAGTTTGCCTGTTTGGTGGTTCCCAGATTTATCTCACGCCTTTTTATTCAAATAGATCTGTAACATCTTTCCATCATCCTGTAATCCAGCATCACCATCATATTCAGGAAGATTGTGGCCGCAACATTTGCTGCTTTCTTATTCCTCAGTAACCCAATGGCATTCTGTCCATAGCATGATCTTTATTACTTTGAGGACTGTCAATAAAATTCTCTGTAACTTCCTCTTTTCTACTGAAGACAGGTATAATATACTCAGCCTGCACTCCATTCGTACCCGTTACCTACTTAAGACAATCTTTCTGCTACTTAATCAGCCACCTTCTTCATTTGACAACGTATTTACCATTTATGTTTTCATTGAAAAATTAGATTTTTCTGTTCCTTATTGACTAACTTACAACTCTGTGATTTCCTTTCTTTGCCAGAATCTCTTCCAAGATAAAAAAAATTCTCTGTACTGTTCATTTTTGTTTTGATTCTCCAATGCATTTTGATCATTAATGAAGCACATGGAGAGTAATGCTAGATGGAATATTTTTGCAGGCATCCAGCCCAACTGTATTAGTGGATCAGATTTATGAAAACAATCAAATAATCAATTAGCTGCTGAATCATAGTGTCATACAGCACAGAAATGAAGTCCCCTTGTCCACTCAGTCTATGCTAACTTTCAAGTACCCATTTCTCAGAATTCTGCACTAATCCTATTTTATTTTTCCCATATTTCTTACACAATCTGTTGCCACTCATGTGGTGGCAATTCAGTGCATAAAAGCATGCAGACGTGGTCAAAAGTTTCAGTTGTTGTTCAGACCAAACATTAGAAAGGGGAAGAAATGTGATCTGAGTGACTTTGACTATGGAATGATTGCTGGTGCTAGATGGGGTGGTTTGAATATCACAGAAACTGCTGATCTGGGATTTTCACACACTCAGTCTTGAGTGTTTACAGATGATTGTGCAAAAAACAAAAAATGTCCACTGAGTGGCAGGTCTGTGGGTGAAAACTCCTTGCTAATGAGAGAGGTCTGAGAAGCATAGCCAGACTGCTTCAAGCTGACAGGAAGGCAACAGTAGCTCAAATAACCAAGCATTACAACAGCGGTGTGCTGAAGAATATCTCTGAATGTACAACACATCGGACCTGACAAAGGGTCTCGGCCTGAAACGTCGACTGTACCTCTTCCTAGAGATGCTGCCTGGCCTGCTGCGTTCACCAGCAACTTTGATGTGTGTTGCTTGAATTTCCAGCATCTGCAGAATCCCTCGTGTTTGCGGACCTTGAAGTGGTTGGGCAACAGCAGCAGTGACCACACACGATTTCACTCCTGTACCTAATAAAGTGGCCACTGAGAGTATTCTGAAGTACAGCTGTTATCATGAGAAGAAGGTTGCATCTGTTTTACACAAAGCAAAATCTTGTAACAATGGATGTGTCTAATAATTTTGCTTTGGTGATATGATGGCTGGGAAAGGAATGTTGCCCAGTGTACAAGAAAAATCACTGCATTAAAAAAAATCTGAAGCATGGAATTATTTACTTACCAGAACTATCTAAACAAGTTTACCATCAGTTTACCATCTTAATTGAGCGTATCTTCAGCCTCTCTTCTATTGACCCTGTCTACACAGCTTGTTACCTTAGGAAAGCAGCCAACATAACCAAAGATACCTTCCACCCTAGTTGTTCTTTCTTCTCCTTCTGACCGTTAGGCAGAAGATACAAATGGTTGAAAACATGTACACCAGGCTCAAGGACTGCCTTGAGTCAGTAGACTGGTCCACATTCAAAGACTCAGCAGCCAGACTAGATGAGTATGTTACTACCATCACAGACTTTATCATCAAGAGTGTTGAGGACAGTAAACCAAAAAGGACAATCCAGGTGATTCCAAACTGGATACCATGGATGAACCACAAGATCCCCTCTCTCCTGAGGGCTACAGTTGATCAGCAGCAGTCAAATCAGTTGACCATGACCTTTATAAGAAATCAAGATATCACTTTCGTAAAGCTACCAAAGACGTTAAGATACAGTATAAGTCCAAAATTGTCTCAGTCCAGCTGTTAGTTGCGGCAGGGCTTACTTATACAATGGGTTACAAAACCAAGTTGGGAAGCATCACCAACCACAGCATATCCTTCCACTGAGCTTAACACATTCTATCCACGTTTTAAACTGAAGGAATGGGTCGTAAACAGAAAAGAATGGGTATGTCATCATCCACCCTGATAGCCTCCAGTCACCACCATGTCTGTACTGTATGTTTAGTTTTGCAGAGGGTGAAACTGTGGGAAAGATTTTGTCTTTGGCCATGTCTTTAGATCCTGTGTGGAGCAGCTGGCAGGGATATTTGCATATTTGCATAACCTCTCCCTGCTTCAGGCTATGGTTCCCTCCTGCTTTAAAAGACCATTATCGTCCCAGTACTCAGGTAAAACAAGATAAGCTGTCTTCATTATTTCTGCCCGGTGGCTCTGATATCTATCGTCATGACATTTTTCAAGAGGCTGATTATGGCACACAGCAACTCCAGCTTTCCAGAGAACCTTGACCCATTGAAATTTGCCTACAGAGAAAACAGGTCTACGATGGACACTATCTCCTTGGCCCTACACTCATCCCTGGAACATCTAGATAGTAAAGTCACCAATATCAGACTGCTTTTTACTGACTTCAGTTCAATCTTCAATATTATTAATCTAAGGAATCTCATCAGCAAATTATGGACCCTAGAAGTTAATGCCTTCCTCTGCAACTAGATCCTTGACATTCCTGCCAATGGGATGTAATGGGTAAGGATAGGCAGTAACGCATCCACCATGATATTTTTAAACACTGGTGCAACACAAGGTTTCTCATCAGCCCCCTGCACTACACCCTGTACTCTCATGACTGCAAGGTGAGATGCTGCTCCTGCTCCATCTACAAGTTTGCAAATGATACCATCATCGTGGGCCACATTTCAAACAACGAGTCAGAGTACAGAAGGAAACTAAATGGCTTGGTAGCATGGTTTCACCACAACAACCTTTCCCTCAATGTCATCAAAACAAAGGAGCTGGTCATTGACTTCAGAAAGAACGTGGCGCTCATGCTCCTGTCTACAACTACAGTGCAGAGGTTGAGAGGGTTGAGAACTTCAAGTTCAGAATCAGGTTTAAGATCATCGGCATATGCTGTGGAATGTGTTGTTTTGCTGCAGCAGTACAGTGCAATACATAATAATAAAAAAAGAGTGCAAAAAGGGAGGATAAAATAGAGTTGTGGTGTTCATATATTCATTGAGTATTCAGAAATTTGATGGTGGAAAGGGAGAAGCTGTTCCTGAAATACTGAGTTTCTGTCTTCAGGCTCCTGTACCTCCTCCTTGATGGTAGCAATTAAAAGAGGTCATGGTTGATGGAGGTCCTTAATAATGGATGCCAACCTTTTCAGGTATTATCTTTTGAAGGTGTCCTCGATGCTGGGCAGGCCAGTGCCCATGATGGAGTTGGCTGAGTTACAACTTTCTGCAGCTTTTCCCGATCCCGTGCAGTGGTGCAATCAGTTAGAATGCTCTCCACAGTACATCTGTAGAAATCTGTGAGAGACTTTGATAACATACCAAGTTCTCTCAAACTCCTAATGAAATTCAGCTGCTGTCCTGCCTTCCTTGTAATTACATCAATATATCGGGCCTTGGATAGATCCCTAGAGATGTTGACACTAAGGAAAATGGAACCCCTCTCCTTTTCCATTGCTGATCCCTCAATGAAGACTGGTGCATGTTCCCACGATTTTCCCTTGAAATCCTCAATCAATTCCTTGGTTTTACCGATATCGAGTGCAAGGTTGTTGTTGTGACACCAATCAGCCAGCTGAACTACCTCACTCCTGTCACCATCAGAAATTCTGCCAACAATTGTTGTATCCTCAGCAAATGCTTAGATAGTGTTTGAGCTGTGCTAAGCGACAGAGAAAATAGAGAAAATAGGTGTAGAGAAAATAGAGCAGTGGGCTAAATATCTACCTTTGTTGTACACCAGTGTTGATTGTCAGTGAGGAGGAGATGTTATTTCTGATCCACACCGACTGTGGTCCTCCAGTGAGGAAGTCAATGATCTGGTTGCAGATGGAAGTACAAAGGCCCAGGTTTTGGAGCTTATTGATTAGAACTGCAGGTGTGATAGTATTGAACTCTAAACTGTAATCAATAAATAGCAGCCTGGCATAGATATTGCCAAGGTGTGAACATCACCAGTAGCCTGTCCTGATCCAATCACATTAATGTCACATTCAGGAAAGGTCATAAATGTCTTTACTTGGCCAGAGGGATAGAGAAATTTTCATGACCCTGTTGACTTTATCAATGCAACATAGAAATCATCTTATATGAATGCATAATGGCCTGGAATAGCAACTGCTCTGCACATGATTGCAAAAAACTACAGAGTGTTATGGACACAGCTCAGCATATCATAGGAAACGGCGTCTCCTATATGGACTCTGTCTATACATTTTGTATATCAGTAAAGCAGCCAGCATAATCAAATCCAGGGCATTCTCTCTTCTCCCAATTTCCATCGACAGATGATAAAAATGCCTGAAAACACATACCACCAGCCTCAGGAAAAGTTTCTATCCCATTGTTATCAGAATCTTGAATGGACATGTTCCACAATAAATTGGCCTCCTGACCTCACCATCCACCTTGTTATGATTTAACATTTAATTGTTTACCTGCACTGCACTTTTTCAGTTGCTTTTACACTTCATTCTACATTGCTATTGTTTTACTTTATTGTAATTTAATTCACGGTGTAATGATTTGATCTGTATAGACTATGTGCAAGACAAGCTTTTCACTGTATCTTCGTACATGTGACAATAATAAATTAATACCAATCCCATTGATATAAGACTATTGAATAGTCCTCTTATACAATAAAGGTAAATTCTTAACCTAACAATCAAACTCAGCAAGGTCCCTGTCCTTTATCTTCTCCCTGCACTGCACTAACTGTAAGTCAAAATTCTGTACTTTTTATTTTCACTTTTGTACTAGCTTGATATACTTATATGTAGAACAATCTCTCCGTATGACATATAAACAAAACCTTTCACTGACTCTTGGTATATATATGTGATCATAATAAACTATTTATCAATGCCGTACTTCCTTTCTAAGTACAGCCCTGAAATATTTCAGTGGATCACATACCCTGGACTTGAAATGGGACTTTGCCCTTAATTTCTAAATGAGGAACCATGAATATTATTAAAACCAAGACTAAAAAAGAACAATAAGTGGGGCAAATTATCTCAATATCTTGATTGTGATCTGCAGTGAAGAACTCTTGGAAAGCTGATGATCAAAAGGTTTCACCAATTACAAAAGCATCTGTAATCAAATGAATGGGAATCCACTTATGGTTATGGGCCATGCAATTGAAAACATCTCTTTACATTTCAGATAGATCCTACAATATACACAAGCGAAGGCTTTCAACTATATAAAAGAATGGAAATTTCTTTCTGAAAGTAAAAGGATTATTTCAAGAAGAACCAATTTCTCCTGCAGAAATATAAATGTTTGATGGGCTAAGTAAATATCTGGCAATCAATACTAATTGTCAGAAATTACTAAATTTTAAGTATTCAACATTAAAAAGCAGGCAGATATAACAAAGGAAAAGAATTTTAAACATTTAACAATAACATTCTTACAAGTGTACTGTTTATTTTTAGTAATATTTGCGCAAATGTAAGGCAATATGAGGCAAAACGTGAAAGTAGATGTTTATTGCTAGTGTCATTTTACCCTAAATCTTTGTGTTCTATGTATTTAAATATTTTATAGGTGATGTCAATGGGCCTCCTAATCCTAAACTATAATCTTTTCTATTAATGTGAGTACGTCCTCAATACCTCAACACGTGTCTCAAGAAGGAGCATCCATCATCAAGGACCCTCTCCATCCGGGACATGCCCTCTTCTCGTTACTGCCATCAGATAGGAGTGAGAGGAGCTTGAAGATGCATGCTGCTGTTTTAGGAACAGCTCCTTCCTCTCTATCACCAGATTTCATGATCCCATGACACTATCTCACTATTTTGCACCCTCTTTGGACAAATTATTTATTTGTATATTTCTTATTGCAACCTAGAGTAATGTTTGTTTACTGTACTCTACTGCTGCTGCAAAAAACAGGTTTCATCACATAGTCTCTGATAATTAACCTGATTCGAATCCCTCTGATCTTTGTGATTGTACTTTAAAGAACACAACTGATGTAAAGTGATGTACCCAAGGTGTTATAAGGATGTGCTCTTAACCGACACACACAAAATGCTGAGGAATTCAGCAGGTCAGATAGCATCTATAGAAATGAATAAATAGTCGACATTCCGGCCTGAGACCTTTCTTCAGAACTGAGAAGGAAGGGGAAAGCTACCAGAATAAAAAAGTGGCAGGAGGGAGGGAGAAGAGGCTAGCTAGAAAATGATATGTGAAACCAGGTGGGTGGGAAAGGTCAAGGGCTGGAGAAGAAGGAATCTGATAGGAGAAGAGAGTGGACCATAAGAGAAAGGGAAGGAGGAGGGGACCCAGGGGGAAGTAATAGGCAGGTGAGAAGAAGTAAAAGGTCAGAGTGGAGAATAGTGCAGGGTGGGGGTGGGGTGGAATTTATTCGCCTGAAGGAGAAATTGATATTCATGGTTGGAGGGCACGTTTTCCCCTTTACTTCTTAGCCCTGAAGAAGGGTCTTGGCTGGAAACGTTGACTGCTTATTCTTTTCCATAGATGCTACCTGACCTGCTGAGTTCCTCCAGCATTTTGTATGTGTTGCTTTGGATTTCCAGCTTCTGAAGACATTCTTGTTGTTTATGAGTTCTTACTTCTAATGAAGTCCATTGTATAACATGAGGCATGAGAGATTCAAATGAGTGTGTGTTATTTATTCTGGCTACTTTTCGTGAGCTCTTTTCCAGCCACTATCTCTCTGAAACTTTCCAAAAATACAGTAACAGAATGCAATTAATATGAAACAAACAATAAAGGAGTGACAATCTTAGGTTCTAATCACTATTTTCCGCCCGTATTTCATACACATGACAAGGGAAAGGCCCAAGATGTGGTACCTGAGCAGTTTTCTAGGAAAGGAGTATAATCCTGCCAAAAGAAATTGATGAGCTAATTACATCGCATGGTTAATTGTAGAGCAGGCAGTGTATATTCTTTGCCTTGCCTGCTAATTTAATAGCAAGTACTGCTCAGCCATGCAGTCAGTGTGTCACTGTTGAGTTGCCTCATCACAGCAGGGGGCCTATAACTCTGAATGGTTTGTTTCATTTCAAGCTAGGTTACACAGTTTAAAGCCAAATTTCTTCTCGTTTAAAGGACAGGTGCTCCAACCTCTGCTCAATCAATTCTGCATGATTACTCCCAGACATGGGACATTAGTAGGTCTTCCAGCATGACCAAAAGAATGCAGAAACTTCATGCAGAGTTAGTAATAGAGAGAAAAGGGTTTGTAACAGGAGAGACGTATTCAGAAGTTCTCTGAACTGAATCTCAGTGAGAACCACTGTGAGAAGTGTCTGAAGTTCACTTCAGAATTGCTCATTGAAAGCTTTCACCTCCTGCAAGCTGTATCTTCAACCTCTGAGTACATCAATGACTACATTTCCTGACACTGTCAAAAATGTTCAAAGACCAAAGTAAGATTATTATCAAAGTATATATATGTCACTATAAACAACCCTGAGATTCATTTCCTTGCGGACATACTCAGTAAGTCCAACAACCATAATAGACTCAATGGAAGACTGCAGCAACAGGGTAAAACCAAAAGCTCCTTTTTAATTTTTCCAACTGAAGCTGCAGCTCAGCCTCAGTAAGTACTTTACCTTCAGCAAACATTTTCAACATGTTCTCAGTAAATTGTTTCGTCGAAATATAATATTCAACAATGTTTCTTTGAATTTCTACCTTAGTCATATCCTTCTTTACCATCTTAAGTTCCAATTCCTCAACAATTATCTGCAACTCATCCTTTTTAGCTCTCTTCAAGACCACAGGGTTCGGCGATGCCAGAAATTTCCTAACATCCATTTCTGCTGTTTTTCCACACAACTAAATAAAAAAGGGATTTTCCCCAATCAATTCAAACAAACCTCCCACACGATTTGTTCATATCACGGACGCAGGCCCCAATTTTGACATGTACCCCATGATGGGTTAAAGAACCAGCAGAAATGGAAAACACTTTGGAGTCTGGTATTGTTATGAACTAATGGTATTTATTAGTAACTACACAATACAGTAATATAAATGCAGATAAATCAAACAGATTAGCAATGATTGTATATAAGTAAGTATATCAGTAAGTATGGAAATATATGAAAACTAAGCTTCTTCAAGTCTGGAGGTGTGGGAGGAGAGAGAGCAGCGCACCGCGCGTGTGCAGCCCTCCGGTGAAAAATGATAATATATCCGTTAAATAAGGGCCGTGGACAATTCTGATTTGATGGCGGCAGACGTGAAAGCACAGTGGAACTTCTGGAGAAATTTCTGAAACGCCAGTTCGCTGCTGTTGTTACTGCACGGTTAGGAATCTTCCGGAGGGAAGGCCTCAAAATCCCCGGCTTTGCCTGCTGTTGGCGACTGAGATTGAGGTTGAATTGTTCGGACAGAGATGGCACTCAGTACTTGGTGTCGGAGAGCTGATCGGAGGCTCGAAGTTTTCGGATGACTCAGAGTCGGACTGTGGTCGGGCATGGCAGGGAGAGTTTTTCTTCCTTCTCCCGTCTGCGTGAGATGTGGGACGTTTGAAAGACTTTGAACTTTTTACTGTGCTCATGGACTTCTTCATCAAGTTATGGTATTGTTGCACTGTTGTAACTATATGTTATAATTATGTGGTTTTGTTAGTTTTTTCAGTCTTGGTCTGTCCTGTGTTTTGTGATATCACACCCGAGGAAATATTGTATCACTTCTTAATGCATGCATTACTAAGTGACAATAAAAGAGGACTGTGTGTCTTCATAATCTGAAAAAAGTTAACAGTCTTACGATGATGAGTAAAGTTCAGTTCAGTTCGTGGTATTGAGCTGAGTAGTGATGGAGAGAGAAGGAGGGAGAGATTTGAGTCTTCAGGTGAGCTGACGCCATCGATCTTCCCGTTGTCCTCCAAAATCCTTTAGAAGTCACTGACTGTGACCACAACAAAAGGGGATTGTTCTTCTGTGGTGGAGTGATCAAAGCAGGCAAGGGTTGGACACAAATAACTCCCCACTGGTCATGCCCTGTTCACGCTGTGAGAGCCACTGATCGATCCTCCAAAACCCACTTTTTCTGTGGGCACAACAAAGCTCATTCAGTGTCCAAAACCATGTGTCTGAGGTCTATCATCTGACCTTCTATTTATCTCCCCATGCTGAATACCAACTGTCACTCAAACAGCTCCTCCCTTCTCTGTCTGTAAGAATTTCCAAGCAGGCAATGTCCTTGTACAAATGTAAATATACTGTGTGCAGTCTTTGCCTCTCTCTCTCTTAAAAACAAGATGTTGGTGTTAAATACCTCTCTCTCTCTCTTTTCAAAAGCACAGTTCATAGGGGTAATTCAGGAGCCCGTCACAGTAGACAACCAGCGTGCACTGGCAATATAGTATGTCTGTTGGGTTCCTTTTAGGATGGAAGTAAAAATAGTATCACTCTACATGCTGTTCTCCATTATTTTATGGTAGTCATGGTGTCCTCATTACATTTAATCTCAGTTCCCAGAGCAGGAGGCAGGATGGATGTAAATGTGGCATTACGGGTTGTAAATAACAACTAAGTGCCACAACACAACCAAGAGGATTCCATTGCATCAATGCCCAAATGGTTTATAACTAAATCATTCAAACAATAAACAATTCACAGTGGATCAGCCTGCAGCAGCTCCAGTGGGGAGCCAGCTCTTCTACACCTTCAGATTTAATTCATGAAATTACTTGCTGATTATGTGCTTAACTGTGGTAAAGAAGCACAAATCATTCCATTTTTGTACATAGCATCAAATGTGCTGGCAATATCTCGCATGCCTGTGGTCATAACTTAGGTATTTATTGATCCAGTGACACTGAGCATCATATCCTCAACTAGATAAAGGCACCAGAATCTGGTCTTGATCCTATGGCTAATTCTTGCTTTGGAGTTATATCAGATATATGCCAAATTGCCTTCTAAAAATAGGAAAATGTGCCAGTGAATGTCATTTTGAAAGAAGTGGCTGTTACAATCATATGGGTGTCATTCTCATACCTAATCCAACTGTTCACCTGGTCTAGCATCTTCTGATTGCACATGGCAAAAGTATACAACTCAATTTTCCCAGCTTCTCTTCACTGTACCTTCTCATCGTGTATTCTTCTACTCAGGAAGGCAACATGCTAAAACAGCATTGAATGGAAAGCTATGGCAGTCATGGGGGAAATTGTCAATGTACTGTCATTATGCACAAAATTATTCCAGACTTGGTCACGGTTAAGAATGGTAACCATAATTAATTTTAGAAATTGATGCTGGCGGTCTGAAATCACAGGTTCTCCAGTGGAGCTGTTGAACAATGTATCAGCTGATGTCAAATGCTGTAAAAGATAAGGGGGTGCAGCTGGTACCACCAGGGATGGAAAAGCACTGGTGTGATAATTATGTTATGCGTTGTAGGACTCTTAAAGGAGAGCTTTGGTCTTAGGCTAGGTCACAATCGCTGCTAATGCTAAGAAGACAGGGACAAATACATTGAGAAAGTTAGAATATGTCCAGTCAGAGTAACAGAGAGAGGAAAAAAATGCATGTGGGATTGTCAGATTTGTGGCCCCCCTCTGACGTTGTAGAGATTGGCTTGTTTAGTGAATGATCAGTATTATTTTGATTTCTGTACTGCTACTATTCTAGACTTCTGTTTTTTTTCTTGCATTTGTGCTAGTTCTAACAAACTGTTTTCTTGTGGTCTTGAATACGTGCGCAGTGTCGCCTTTGTTTGTGAATATGTATTTGAACAGTCTGAAATGAATCAAAAAAGAGCACATAATGAATTTTAAGATAATTTTCATTACACTCACACAGTGCTCCTCCCTGACATTCAGTTCAGAGAACTTCTTCCTGAAAACTGTGGAGAGATGCCGCTTGTTACAGTACCTTTTTCTTCACCTGCAAGCTTTGCACATTGTTTGCTGATGTCTGGGAGCAACTGATTGTACAAAACTGTGCACAGGTTGGGGCAAGTCCCTTTGTACATTAGACAACTCCCTGTAGACTTCGGAAACTCAGCAGTCCAGCAAGCAGCAAGAAGAATCCAGTAGAGGTAAAACAAATGGTGGGTGATCTATTTAAACAGTGCTGATGCACCCCCCTTCATGGATATGTGAGAATGGGGGCATCAGATTGAATATTATGCTCCAGAATGTCAGCACTGATATAAACCATTGTTGTCTCAAAGGGAGATGTAAGTCAATGACAAATAATCCAGAGGCCTGGACCAACAATCCAGAGACAAGAACTCAAATATCATCTTGAAATCCAATTATTTTTTTTTTAAATAGCAATTAGGAATGATGATAACAGAAACTATTGGATTGTCATTAAAAAAAATCAGCCTGACTCATTGAAGTCCCTCTGAGAAAGAAACCTGCTATTATTACCCAATCTAGCATGTACACGGCTCTAGACTCCCACAGAAGTTAATGTCTCTGAAATGGTAAAACATGTCACTCAGTTTTATGATGTGAAGGTGCCTTTACAAGCCCAGTTTACACCTTGTTCCACTGGTAGGTTTAGGCCCCCCAGCAGTGGTGCTACATTAGCATACGGGAAGAATGAGAAATCCGCACAGTTCAATTTGACTCCTGATTCCATGGGCAAATGTACTTACTCCAGATTACCACTGAGCCTCCTCCTCCAGCTGATGAATCAATGCCCCTCCATTTTGAATAATAACTTAATGAAAAAAATTGCCACTGTATATCTTTATGTCAATAAATATCAAAGCAAATCACTAAATCTTTCTCCTTTTACTCACTTTAGTCACACAGCACCAAATTCACTACGAAATGTGCAACCCAGAAGTGATCACTAGAACAGAATGTGTTATTCCCATTGTGATCTGACTCAGTTTGGCATGTTTCCTGTCAATTTACTTTACAATATTCAGGGTAAAGTGTCAGCCATTAAAGGCACACATCCCCATGGCAGCCACACAATAGCCATGGTGCAGACCGAAGCTGCAGCGAAGAGGGAGGCTGCTCTGATACTGATTTAAAGAGAAAAGCAAGTTTGGTTAATGATATCTACGCTAGGTTCTAGGTTCCATGAATTATGCGGATCACAATAGATGACAGACCAACCATTAATAAGATCATCGTAGGATGGAGTAGGACGGTATGATCCAAGACTGAGAATCCTCGGACAATGGAGCAACATGAAAAGACGTTTTGTGTCTGAGTGATCTGCAGATACACCTATTGAAAGGAGATCCTCATGGGAAAATGATATACTCTTCATCAGGAAGCAAAGTTGCAGCAAGCCATTTAAGTAAATGGAGAAGGAATTCATTCATTCATGTGTTATCAACACTGAAGGTCGGCCAAAAGTGCATGTTTGGAGGTTTTCTTGTCTTACACAAATGAGTTCTTTGCCTAATTACTTATGTACCACATTTTTATTTTACTGATACAGTGTGGATTAGACTCTCCTGGCCCTTCAAGGCCCGCCACTCTATCAACCCCACAACTCTGATTAATCCTAACCTAATCACAAGACAATTTACAACAAACCGACTTACCAGTATATCTTTGGACAGTGGGAGGAAACCTAGGCAGCAGGACCAAACCCATGCATTCCATGGAGAGCACGTACAAAATGGTGCTGGAATTGAATGCCCTGAACTTACTAATGTTGCGCTAACCACTACGTTACTGTGGTGCCCCACTGGTGGTCATTAGTCTTGCGTTAGGTGATATGATTTTGGAAGCTCTGTCCACAAAGGGAAACTGAGGTACCTGTTTCCCTCTTCCGCTCATTTTTGAGATGAAGCTGTTGATGCTGAACAGGAACATTTCCTGGAGGTTTCTTACTCCAGTGCTCTTCAGCCTCTGCCTCATGGTTTTCACATATCCTTGCTGCCTTTCCTTGATTAGTGCCTGGAATAGGTAGGTTATCCTATTAAGAAAGAGTAGACAGCGATATCCATCGAGGCTTTGGAGGTTGAATGGAGACTCATTCAAAACCGCAGTTGAGTATAGTTGCATGGAGAGCTGCCACAGGAAAGCAGCATCCATCAGCAAACACTCCATCGCCTAGGCCGTGCCATCTTCTCACTCCTACTATCGAGCAGGAGGTACAGAAGCCTTTGGTCCCACACCATCAGGTTCAGGAAGAGTTTCACCCTACTACCATTATGATCTTGAACTGATGTGGATAAACATCGTCTACCATGACTATGAACTGATTCTACGACCCACAGACTTACTTATAAGGACTCATTACAACTCATGCTCTCAGTATTATTTTTTTTTGCACTGTTTTTTCTTCTTCAGTGCATGGGTTGTTTGTCTGTTTTCGCCTGTTTATACAGTCTGTTGTATTTCTTTTTCTCTTTAAATGTCTGCAAGAAAATACATTTCAAGATAGTATTTGAAAACTGAGATACCGTAGGTAGATTTATCAATATTACTGGAAGTAAGAATATAAGGATAGGCCAGTAATAAGATTTTGAGGTAAAAGATCAACCATGGTCTTGTTGAACAATGAAGCAAAATCAATGGTCCAAGTGGGTGACTCCTGCTCCTATTTATTAATTACCTATCTCCTCAGGATGCCATATCATTGCATATATCAATCTGAGAGTGACCTCTAATACAAAAACCCAGCAGATGTGCGAATTTCATTATCGTGTGCATGGCATGCAAGATGCTGAGAGGTTTTGGCAGACTGTATGTGGAGAGGATGCTTCCTCTTTGAAGGAGAATCTACAACTAGGGTGTTATCCTTCCCAAGTAAGGGGTTGTCATTTTAAGACAGAGATGGGCACCATTTTCTTCTCTCTTAGAGTTTCAGTCTTCAAAACGTTCTTCCTCAAAAGGATGGTGCAAGCAGAGTCTTAAACATTACTCTTAAGGCAGAGTTAGATCGCTTTTGAAATAAGAAATAGGGTAAATGATTGTGACAGGTAGATAGGAATGCTGAGTTGAGGTTACGACTAGGTTAGCTATGGTTTTATTAAACAATAGAGCAAGGCTGAGAGACTGATGCCTGAGCTTGTATGTTCCTCAGGCACCAGTGCAGCTTTTAGTGTATAAGATAGTGCAGCATACAGGAAACCATAATCGAGTTTACATAATCTCTTTTCACAGATTAAACACTGTAAAGAGATTAAGCACACCGGACCTATACTGGATATTCAAAGTTCAAAGTAAATTTATTATTAAATTATGTATATGTCACCACATACTATCCTGACATTCATTTATTTGCAAGCATTTATGGTAGAACAAAGAAATATAATAGAATTAATGAAAACTACACACAAAGACTGACAAACAACCATTGTGCAAAAGACAAACTGTGCAAATACAAAAACATTAGCAAAAATAATAAGTAATTGGAACAAATGAAATCCTGACAGAATTTTTATAGCTCATACGTAAGACATCGATTTCACTGTTTGCGGTATCTATAGTTGAGGATCACAAAATAGTAGGAGAATGATCCTGTTTCATCACTCAACAAGACCATGGTTGATCTTTTACCTCAACATCTTATAACTGCCTGATCCCTATATCCCTTAATTCCTGTAATATTGATAAATCTATCCATCTCAGTTTTCAAAGTTCAAAGTAAATTTATTTTTAAAGTTACCATATACTATCTTGCGATTTTTTTTTTTTTGGCAGACATTTACAGGGAAAAAAAGAAATACAATAGAATTTTATGGAAAACTACATACAGTATAAACAGGCAAAAACAGACAAACAACCCATGTACTACAGAAGAAATAACAGTGCAAATAAAATAATACTGAGAACATGACTTGTAAAGAGCCCTTAAACTTGAGTCTGTGAGTCATAGGATCAGATCATAGTAGTGGTAGATGAAGTTTATCCACACCAGTTCAAAATACTTCTTCCTGAACCTGGTGGTGTGGGACCACTCAGGGCTGCTTTAAGATAGAATTCTCCACTCAAAGCATGATGACCTTCAGAACTTCCCAGCTATTCAAGACAGAGACCTATAGATCTTTAGATATTAAGTGAATCAAGAGATATAGGACTAACACAGGAAAGTGGGTTTGGGGGTAAAAGAGCAACCTTAATTTTGCTGAATGGTAGAGCAACTGTGTGTGGCCAAATGCCCCGCCATTGCTTCTGTTTATCTTATATTTCATTCTCTTGAGGTCAGTAAACTGTCCCTTTAAATAATCATCAATGGAACAAAGTGGCAAGATGAACTTCTTATTGTAGATGAAAATTCAAAGGTTCTGGGTTCCACACAGAACTTCCATTTTTTTACTGACAGGATTAGAAAACAGCGCACAACTTTAGAGAACATCTAAAGTTGGGCAAAGAGGGGTTGGGGATGCAGAGAGAAACCAGTGTGTTAACATGAATCATAGGTAGCAATGCCAACTCCAGTTTTGTGTCAGGTGGTGTTTCAACTGGAAAGGGCTGCTTGCAAGATCTAGTCCACGTAGCATCAAATCCTACACTGTACGTTTAGTATCGAGAAAATGAGGACTTAATATTTCATTATTTAGATTTGTTTTTGTTCATTAGTAGTTTCTTACATCTTGATTAATTCAAGAATCACCAGGAAGCGTAAATATTTAAAATAGACTGAAACAAGTTCTTTGATAATATCTTAATAGAATTATTACAAAGCATTTTCTACCATGTAAATTATGTAATTTTGCAAAAAATAAATCAATGAATAACTTATTCTCTTTATAGTCATTTTATATCTAGATTTTTTCCCTAAGATTATCAACATGTAACAATGATCTGACACTAAATATTTTAATGAATATCTTAATCCATGAACGTTCAAGATATGTGTCTTAATAATCCTTCATTACATTCAAGTTTATTGGATGTAAGCCTGGTCCTTTCCTTCCTTTATGCGAATATATTATTGGTTATCGTATTGTATACCTTGGTGATAATGGCTGCATGATTTACTTCTTCTAAAATGCTCATCAATTTAACAAAACATGTTATTAAGGAGGTATTATTTTTCTCTCTTAGAAATCATGCAACACCTTAACTACCTTCTTATGTCTCGTGTATTTGTATAAAAGTCCTCTGTCTGCATTGCTAGATTTTCTTCATTATCTGAGAGTCTTTGTCTGGCTCTAAATGTCCTCTCTTACTCTACATTATTTTACCTACAGGTTTTGATGGCCCTCTATAATTTTGTTTGATTTTTAAATATTTTTGTCCTATTTAATTATGGGAAATTGACAGTGAATAAACTTATTTGGTGTAGTTAGAAGAATGTTTTATTCATATAAAACAATATTAGTGTTGAATTTTAAGCCTTGTTATAATTTTTCCCACCTGACTCAAGCTTCATCATTCTAAAATCTACCTTTTTCCAATTCGCTGTTCTACTTTTTATGTTGCCAAGCACCATGCAGCTAGCAGTTAAAGAGCACAACTAGTCAGAAATATAAGGGATGCATTTTTCCCAACAGTACAGGACAGGAGAAGAAATACCAGGGTAGAGAGAAAAGATAGCAAGGGTGGGGGGAGCTGCACTTCGAATCAGGGACAATATCACATCTGCTCTCAGAGGGGCTTGTCCACTGAGTCTAT
Organism: Mobula birostris; assembly: GCF_030028105.1. Lineage (NCBI taxonomy): Eukaryota > Metazoa > Chordata > Chondrichthyes > Myliobatiformes > Myliobatidae > Mobula > Mobula birostris. The sequence continues at coordinate 151,696,259 of NC_092376.1, read as the reverse complement.
ATGGGCAGACCTCAAAAATAAAATGAATGCAATCACTCTGATAGGATTGTGCTACAGACCCTCCAATAGCATTGGGACATTGAGGAACAGATGTGCAGGCAGATTAAGGAAAGGTGTAAAAACAACATTGTTGTTGTCACGGGGGATTTCAACTTCTCTAATATAAACTGCAACCTTCTTAATGCAAGTGGCTTAGATGGGGCAGAATTTGTTAGGTGCATCCAGGAGGGTTCCTTAAACCAATATGTTGATAGTCCAACAAGCAAAAGGGATGTATTAGATCTGGTGTTCGGTATCGGGTCTGGTCTGGTAACCGACCTTACAGTGAGTGAGCAGTTAGGGAACAGTGACCATAACTCCTTAAGTTTTAGGATAGCTATAGATAAAGAAAAGCTTGGACATTGCAGAGAGTATTAAACTGGAGCAGGGCAAATTACGAGAGCATTAGGCAGGAACAAGGGAGTGTTGATTTGGAACAGCTGTATTTGGGCAAGTCCACGTCCGACTTGTGGAGGATGATTTTAAATGAACTGCACAGAGATCAGGACAGTGTATTTCCAGTCAGAAAGATGAACAAGGATGGAAAGGTAAGAGATGCTTGGGTGTTTGGGAAGGTGATAATTTAATCAAGAAAAAAAAAGAAAAATTTGTAAAGCTTAGGAAGTTAGAATCAAATAGAGCCCTGGAGGATTATAAAGAAAAGAACTCAAGAGATTAATCTGGAAAGCCAGGAGGAGCTATGAGATTCCCAAGGAATTCTATACATACATTAGGAGAAAGAGTGGGACCACTCAATGATAAAAGAGGGAACATTTTCTTGGATGTGAAGGATATGGGTGAGGTCCTTCATGTGTACATTGGTATTTCAGAGAAGGATGTGAAGGATTCAGAAATCAGTGCCAAGAGTGTTGATATGCTAACACATTTCAAAGTAAAGGAGGGGGTAGTGTTGGGTCTCTTAAAGAGCATTGTCCCCAGGGCCTGGTGGGATATATCCCAGGTTATTGAGACAGGCAAGTAAAGAGATTGCTGGGGCCTTGACCGATATCTTTGTGTCCTATCCAGCCACAGATGACATCCTGGAGGAATGCTGAGGAGCAAATGTTATTCCATTGCTGAAGGATAATCCTAGAAGCTATAGACTGGTATGTCTCTCATCAGTCATGGGGAAGTTACTGGAGAGAATTCTTTGGGATGGGATTTACGACCACTTGGAAAATTATGTCTTAATTAGGGAGAGCCAGCATGGCTTTGTGTAGGGCGAGTCACGTCTTACTAACAATTGCATTTTTTGATGAGGTGACACAGGTGATTGATGAAGATAGAGCTGTGGATGTTGTCGATATGGATCTTAGTAAGATGCTCGACAAGGTCCCTCCTAGGAGGCTCATTCAGAAGATTAAGATGCGTGGGGTCAATGGATTCAGAACTGGGGTGCCCATAGAAGACAGAGGGTGGAGGGGATTTATTCCAGCTGGAGTTATGTAATTACTGGTATTCCAGAGGAACATCTACTAGGACCTTTGCTCTTTGTGGTGTATATAAATGACCTGGATGAAAATGTAGATTGGTGGGTAAGTAAGTTTGTAGATGGTACAAAGATTGGAGGTGTTGTAGATAGTGTAAATGACAGGCAAAGAATACAGCAGAGTCTAGATCAGCTGCAGATATGCAACTGACATTAAATTGAACCTTTGAAATGGCAGATGGGGTTTAACCGGCCTAATGTGAAATGTTGTATCTTGGTAGGTCAAATGTCCAGAGACAGTATACTGTTAAGGCCAAGACCCTTAAAGTGTTGATGAGCAGAGGAATCTTAGGGTCCAAGTTCATAGCTCCTTGAAAGTGGTTACACAGGTTGACAGGGTGCTTAAAAAGGCATATGGTGTGACTGACTTTATTAGTTAAGGCATTGAGTTCAAAAGTTAGGAAGTTATGTTACAGTTTTATAAAACTCTAGTTAGTCTGCATTCAGAGTATTGCATGCAGTTCTGGTCACCCAATCATAGAAAGGATGTCAAAGATTTGGAGACGGTGCCGAAGAAGTTATCTGGGATGCTGCCTGGATTAGAGGGCATTCGCAATAACGAGAGGTTGGATAAACTTGGGTTGTTTTCCCTGGAGTAGTGGAAGCTGAGGGGAGATCTGATAGAGGCTTATAAGATTATGAGAGACATAGTTAGAGTAGACAGACAGTATCTTTTTCCCAGGGTTAAAATGTCTAATACCAGAGGCATGAAGTTAAGATGAGAGAGGGTAATTTTAAAGGAGATATGAGAGGCAAGTTTCTTTTTTGACAGAGAGTGTTGGGTGCCTGAAATGTGCTGCAGGGGTGGTGGGTGAGGTAGATATTTTATGGACTTTTAAGAGATATTTAGACAGGCACATGCGTGTGAGGAAAATGATGGGGTACCAACATTGTGTAGGTGTGAAGGATTAATTCCATTGGCCATTTGAATACTACCTTAATTGGTTTATCACAACATTATGGGCCAAAGGGCCTGTTTCTGTGCTGTACTGTTCTATATCCTATTTTCTAAGTATAGTTACACCAAGAAATCCTGTATCTGGGAAAGGTTTCTTTCTCTCACCTGCTTAAACGAAAAGAAAGAAGAAAACTGCCAGATCAAGTGGGATGTCCCAGTGGCCACCTGTTTTAATTCCACTTCCCATTCCCATTCCAATATATCTATCCATGGCCTCCTCCACTATCATGATGAGGCGACATTTAGTCTGGAGGAACAACACCTCATATTCCGTTTGGGTAGCCTCCACCCTGATGGCATGAACCTCAATTTCTTGAACTTCCGGTAATGCCCCCCCCCCCAACTCCTTCACCATTTCACATGCCCTCCCCCCACCTTTTAAGACTACGCCTCAGCTTTTTTTTCTCTCCAGTCCTGCCGAAGGGTTTCAGCCCAAAACATCAACTGTACTTTTTTCCATAGATGCTGCCTAGCCTGCTGAGTTCCTCCAGCATTTCATGTATGTTGCTTGGATTTCCTGCATCTGCAGATTTTCTCTTGTTTATGATAAGAAAACTTAGATCACTATCTAGGAAGATTATTTTACAAATGCAATTGAATTTTGTTTTTTTTCTCTCCATCGGAGCAACCACAGGTTTGTCTTTTAACATCTATTCGAACCTCAAGGCCTTTTCTGTAATCATGATAGAAAGCAGATGGATGCTGCCCTAAACCAAGGTTATAACATATTATCATGTGCAATATACAGTATATATGAGTATAATTATGTAGGTTATGTAGCCATATTATGTAGATATTTCAATTTACCATAAAATAAAATACACACTTTAAATTTCTTCCAAACAATGTTTACACTCACACTCAGTAAAGATGTTCCTTAAGAAATGTATAGCACTCTACAAAGATAGTAAAAGAAACACATTTGTTCTCATCAAGTCCTAGTGTACAATATGTGTACTGAGGAATATAGCACTACTATTTGTAACACAAAGGTTTGGAATGAAAATATCCTGATCTGGTTGCTAAGAGTGACTGATAGAGAAGGAGAGGGATCACTGTTTGGTTCCTAACTATTTGCAATCTGTACTGATGATTTGGCCGAGGGGACCAAATATAACATTTCCAAGCAGGCGCAGGAGACGTGATGCTGGAATCTGAAAACAAAAATTGCTGGTTGAATTGAGCAGGTGAGCAAGATCTGTAAGGGTAAAAGATCTGTCGACGTTGGTCATTTCATTTCCAAGTTTGTCACTGACATGAAACTAAATGGAAATGCTAGTCATAACAATGATGCAAAGATGTGTCAAGATATAAACAAATCAATGAATATGCAAATTGAAGACAATGTGTAAAACTGTGAGTTATCTGCCTCAGAAGAAATAGAAATGCAAAGTAGTTTTCAAGTGGTGAGGGATATATTCTTTCACTGTATGATCTCTAACCTACCACGGTAAAGCACACTGCTTTCAGATCTGGACTAAATTGATTCTTTTGTGTAAAGAAAAAGAATGTCCAAAGCCTGTTCAATAGCTCAGCACTCCTTGGACTTCATGCTGCTACAAACTGAATTTCTCAGTGGCGAACTCTGCTAGCTCTCTGCAAGACAACAGCTTCATGTATCTTTGAAATCCCTACAAATTTCCAAGCAAGCCTGCATAATTCAGGATATAACTATAGAAAACTTACTTGTAAGATACAGAATTATACAGAGGCAAAAATAACAACAAATTTATCACCTTTCTAAAAAGTATTGAACATCTTATCAATGCTGGATTCTCAGCTGTGATAAATTACAATATTAATAATAGAATAGGCTTTTTTGCTAGAGACCACTTCTGTTTTTTGGATATATATATATATCAGCTTTAAAATATGGAAGCAGATTGAAAAGAGATCTAAAAAATCAAAATGATGGATAGATATGAAAGGGGTAGCAGACACAAGTGTAAGTGTACATTTAATAACTGTGTGTATTACATGTGCGACTTTGATACATTGTATGAGATAGTCAAGACTTAGTGCCTTCAATAAAGAAAGTATACTTGATTATTTCCTTATACGAAGAACAATAACAAAAAAACTACCCATAAGTAAACCTGAAGAAACAAAGGTCTTAAAGACACCAAACTTTCAAAACTTATGCAATGCCATCTCGAAAATAAATTCCCTCTTTTCATGTGACTTGATCCAATCTATTCTCAGATCACTTGTAAAATGCTTACCGAGCTTGACTATGTTAGAAATTGGACTCTTTTCCTTCTCCCACGGACTTAGTAGTCCACTTCTCTTTAACTAAGGTCACAGGGAGAATGTCGAGTAATGGAGTTGAAGACGGGATAAAGGATCAGCCATGATTGAATGGTGAAGCAGACTCGATGGGCCAAATGGGCTAATTCTGCTTCTATCTCTTGTGGTGTAACTTGACTTGTTCTTCTGCAACAATGCCTATTTTGCATTGCCCAGTAGAAAACAATTGAGGTGTATCAGAAACATGTCCTGACCTATGAGAGACTAAAGTGCATACCTGTAATTGTTTCCTTATTCAACAAAGTGTGGTTAAATATACTATCTTTATTATATAGTAATAAAAACCATTAAGTATCGCTGTTTCCATCTCTTTTTTATGAACTGATCCTATTTTATCTATGGCACTACTGTGGGATAATTCCATGACAAAAACAGAAATGATGAAAGAAATTAGCACTCAACTCAGTCAAGTATCTCTGTGGAAAGAGAAACCAGTAAATTTGGCGTCAGGAATTGAATGAAGGAAGAGTAGACAGTTAACAGTTTCCAAAGCAGAGTTAATGGAAGGAATGAGATACAGGACGAAAGGCTATAAAGAGAAAGGTGCAGAGATCAAGTAATAAAGCGAAAGAGTACTCACCATTAGCAACATTTTAAAGAACTGAGGTGAGAAAGGAATGAGTATGATAATGGAAAATAATTGAGAATAGTTTACATTACTTTAGAAAACTCCAAGGGTTGCAAAGTGCCTAGACGGGGGATAAATTTACATTGGGCATCACTTTGGCATTGGGAGAGACCTCAAACAGACAGGTTGAACCGGGAATGGGAGTGAGAATTAAAGTGACATGCTTTGTTGTATAGAAAGTGTAAAAGAAGGAACTATCACAAAGAACAAGTCTACTTGAGTGTCAGTTTAACTTGAACCAATTAAAAGAAGTGAGATTTAAGCAGAGCAGCCATTGTGAGAACAGCCAGAGTTAGAGTGAGATGAAGTTAGTGTGGGGAACAAAGAGGCTTCAGCAAGAAGAGGGAGAGGTCAAGGTCCTGGAGGCCATTGTGTTAGTAGGCCGGTAGGGGAGTCTAAGATCTGAGGATTTGGCTCAAGAAATGTCAGCAAGGAGACACAGGTAGGTAGCAGGTAAGAGTTGGGGCAACAGGGTGTAAGGGTAGGGGTGACTCATCCATTATTAAGGATGAGGTATTGAGGTACCATACTTGAAGGCACATGATAAATAGGTCAAAGTCAGCACTGTTTCCTTAAGGGAAATCTTTCCTAATAAACCTGTTGGAATTCTTTGAGGTGATAACAGGCAGGATAGACAAAGGAGAGTCAGTGGATGTTGTTTACTTAGATTTTTAGAAGGCCTTTGACAAGGTCCTACACAGAGGCAGTTAAACAAGATAGGAGAACATGGTGTTACAGGAAAAAATAACATCAAGGACAGAAGATTGACTAACTGGCAAGAGGTAAAAGGGACCTTTTCTGGTGACTATGTGTCTGCTACTTTTCACATTCTACAGGATATTAATGATCTGAATGACAGAATTGATGGCTTTGTGGATTTGTGAATGATACAAAGATAGGTAGAGGGGTAGGGAGTCTGAAGAAAGATGGGCAAAGATTGAATACAGTGTAAGGAAGTGTAAGGCAATGCACTTTGGAAGAAGGGATAAAGGTGTTGACTATATTCTAAATGGGAAGCAAATTCAGAAATCAGAGGTGCAAAGGGACTTTGGGATCCTAGTGCAGTATTCCTTGAAGATTAACTTGCAGGTTGAGTCCATAGTAAGGAAGGCAAGTAAAATTACAGCATTCATTTTGAGAAGACTGCAATATAAATGCCAGGGTGTAATGCTAGGACTTTATAAAGCATTGATCAGATTATATGTGGAGTATTGTGAGCCTTTTGGGCCCCACCTCCTAGGAAGGATCTTGAGAATGAAAGTGTTGAAGTATGAGGAGGATTTGATGGCTCTCAAATTATACTCACTAGAGTTTAGAACATTGGGAGGGGATCTCATTGAAACCTATCAAATATCAAAAGGCCTAGATAGAGTGAATGAGAACAGCATGTTTCCAATAGTGGGAGTGCTTAGGCCTCAGGGCACAACGGCAGAATAGAATATGTCCCCTTAGAACAGAGAGGAGGAGTAATTTCTTTAGCCAGAGGTTTGCGAATTTATAGAATTTATTGCCACAGAAGGCCAAGTTATTGGGTATATTTAAAGTGGAAATTGATAGGTTCTTGAACAGTAAGTGTGTCAAAAGCTATGGGGAGAAGGTAGGAGAATAGGGTTGAGACAGAAAATAAGTCAGCCATGATTAGAAGATGGAGCGAACTCAATGGGCTGAATGGCCTAATTCTGTTCCTATGACTTATGGGCTTATTGCAACTGGAAACTCAGGATCACCACAGCTGAATAAGAACAGGTGGTCTGTGAAGTGAGCATCCAATCTGCATTTGGCTTCACCAGTGTAGGGAAGGCAACATTGTGAATACTGAGTGCAGTAGACAAGACTGGAGCAAGTGCAAGTGAATTGCTGCTACACCCTATTATTTTCTCCAAGATAATGGGGACTAACAGCTGCTGTCTTTAGGCCTTTCGATTCTTATGCAGTAAAACAAATAGCCACAAAATTTGCCCCCTAAACCAGGGATTCCAAGGCTGGGTGCCTCCCACAATATCAATGTCAAGGCCTCCCCACTGTTACAAGGCCAGCAGTCTTCCTTCCTTCTACTCTTGACTCGTGTTTTTCTCACTTTACTGTCTACATACATTGCATCTCAAAACAACTCCTCATTTTAAATAATATCTGATTAGATTAGATTATGAAAACACACAGTCCTCTTTTATTGTCATTTAGTAATGCCTGCATTAAGAAATGATACAATGTTTTTCCAGAATGATATCACAGAAACACATGACAAACCAAGACTGAAAAACTGACAAAAACCACATAATTATAACATATAGTTACAACAGTGCAAAGCAATACCGTAATTTGATGAAGAACAGACCATGGGCACGATAAAGTCTCAAAGTCTCTCGAAAGTCCCATCATCTCACGCAGACGGTAAACCTCCAGCGCCGCAAACTTGCCGATGCAGCATTCCAGAAGCATCCGACCACAGTCCGACTCCGAGTCCATCCGAAAACTCCGAGCCTCCAACCAGCTCTCCGACACCGAGCACCGAGCACCATCTCTGCCGAGCGCTTCGACCCTGGCCCCGGCAACAGGCAATAGGCAAGGCCAAGGATTTGGGGCCTTCCTCTCCGGAGATTCTTGATCACATAGTAGCAGCGGCAGCGAAGCAGGCATTTCAGAAGTTTCTCTAGGTGTTCCTCCGTGGTTCTTCATGTCTGTCTCTATCAAATCAGGATTGTGCACAGCATCCTACTTCACAGATACGACATCATTCGGAACGGCCGTGCACGCTGCATCGCGCCACCATCTTCTCCTCCCTCCTCTGTATTGTAAAACTTTGTGAAATATTTCTCTGTATTGTAAAATTCCCCACATTTTGGCTGAACATTTTCAACCACGGGCCTCAACATTGGATAATCCCATAACGTCCAACTCTAAAAAGTCTTAAGCTATTTAGCCCATGTCTGTAGTTCAACTATAAAATCAACAGGTATTTCCTCTGATTCCACATGCAAATATTTTTCATGAAATCTCCAATGGTGCTGGATTAGAATTCCTTTAGGTTTCAGTATGTCCTAGTATGAGAGACTTACTCTGTGGAGCTACTAATCTCTTTTGTATTTCCAGCCCTAACACAATAATACTTTCCCCTTTCTTTGTATCCTTCATCCATTCATTCTCGGTCCCCAATACATTGACAATATTGCTTATTCTCTGGAACACCTCCAGTCTTTCAACTGATTTTGCTTACATCTCTCTGATATGAATGTAATGTTCAGTTTCTCTCATCATCACTGCTAGACCTAGAGTATTCTATTCTCTGTCTTCTTTTATCTGTCACAGTGTCCTGTCCCAATCTCAAGCCAGGGAACCCTAATCTGAATATATCTGTCAGCTGATTGCATAAGCAAATAAACAAAGGTAGAATTATCAACAGAATATCCTTTAATGAATACATTAAACAGTCAATTAACAGTAGCATTTGATAATTAGGAACAATTGTCAAGGTCGTACCATATGTACATACATTACAACTGGTATATAGGAACAGATCATTTCAATTTCCACTGAGTAGTGAATCTTTAATAATGAAGTATGAGTTTAGGATTAATAGTCGGTCCCAGTTTTGAATTAGAATATGAAGTCCAATATCAAGTGTGAATTATAAGCCAATGCAGAAAAAAAATCATATTCATGAAGTAGAGTGCAAATAGATATTGGAATAAAGGAAAGGCTATATAATTCCTACATAGAACCAACTGTTGCTCTAGTACCTACTGTATGTCTGAAGTAATTTTTTTTATTTAAATACCTTTGTTGATATGTCCAATAGAATAGAAAGCAAATTAAATAGCTAACACTAGAAAACACTTTCATTTTTACGGTAAGGTACAACTGGCATCATCCCTTAGAATGGAATCCAGGTTGATGTTCCAGGAGGATCTGTAACTGCCCAATCCTTGACACCTGTCTATAAAGAAAACCAATTCCCCAGCTGTTTGCAAATGCAAAATTAAAGCTCTCATTGCAGTCTTAAAATTATCAATAACTTTATTGTCTAGAATTTAAAATCATTTGAGAGTTCAGTCCAAGAAAACTGACCGATTTTCGCATTAGAGCCATAGAAGTTTTATTTCCTCTACTGCTTCTTCTCGCTCTTCGACCTCTAAATCTTTCCTGGTGCTACTTAAGTTGAAGCATTGCTTGAGGAAGTCAGTTTTACAATTAGGTCAATCGATAATTCCGAGATGATATACAAGAAAAATAAACTACCTGGTTATTTTGAAACCCAGGATCTCGAGACCAATGTACAATGTGGAACTTCAGACCACAGCTAACCCCCATCCCCGCCCCACTCCCAATGGATGGCTTTTTGAGCTTATAGGAGGTAATTTTAGGGACAGAAAGGAAAGCAGAATCATTGGGAGTATTCTAGTTTTATGCCCTTTATATATGCTGTCTGGTCTATTGAGTATTTTCCAGTTTTATGTCGAAGTTTCTGAATCTACAGACTTTTTAGAAAAATAAATCTATGACATTGCAAAATGTTGCCATGAAAATTGAATCATATTGCACTGAATTATGCCAATTGTTAGCTACTTCTGGAGCCAACAGACCTGTTAGAGCAACTCCCAGTCTGGTGTTAGGATTCCCATTCAGGGAAGTTCTCATTAGTTTTAATATAGCTATCTACTGATTCTCTTTGGCCCCTCATCCATGACTTTGTCAAGGGCAGGTGATGCCTTACGAACCTGATTGAATTCTTTGAAGATGTAACAAAACACATGGATGAAGGTAGAGCAGTGGATGTAGTGTATATGGATTTCAGGATGACATTTGATAAGGTTCCCCATGCGAGGCTCATTCAGAAAGTAAGGTGGCATGGGATTCAAGGAGACTTTGCTTTGAGGATCCAGAATAGGCTTGACCACAGGAGGCAAAGGGTGGTTGTGGATGGTTTGTATTCTGCATGGATTATGGTGACCAGTGGTGTTCCACAGGGATCTGTTCTGGGACCCCTCCTCTTTGTGATTTTTATAAATGAGCTGGATAAGGAAGTAGAAGGGTGGGTTAGTAAGTTTGCTGATGACACAACAAATTAGGGCTTTGTGGATAGTCTGGAGGATTGTCAGAGGTTACGGTGGAACATCAATAGGATGCAGAACTGAGCTAACAAGTGGCAGATAGAATTCAACCCAGATAAGTGTGAAGTGGTTCAACTCCGAAGGTCAAATTTGAAGACAGAATTTGATATTAATGGTAAAGTGCTTGGAAGTAGGTATGAGGGGGATGTCAGAGGTAAGTTTTTCACACAGAGAGTAGTGGATTCATGTCCATCAGATTAATGGCTTCTTTCTCCTTTTTATGTCTATCAATACAGAATGAAGCACCCTAGCTAAACTCTGGTAGGATGACTGTGGTTAAAAAAAATGTTATATTTATTTATGTTAGATTTGTCATTTGAAAGAACCCTACTAAGGATCTCATTAATTGTCAGTGCAATGACAGTTAATTATAGTTATTTTAAAATTACAGTTACTTTATATTTTTATTTACAATATAAAATATCTGGGAAACCTAGAGATTGAATTGTAAAATCTTATTAAATAAGTTTAGTAATGATTGTACCAAATAGTCAAACTGAGAAGGTTAGACAATGTCATAAATTGTAGAAGTGAAGTTTAAGTGAAATGTCATTGAACAAGTGACATTTCATTTGCTTTTACTTGCCAATTGTCCTCCAGAGCAATTGATTCAATTGCAAGATATAGTTACAGGAGTTAATTTAACTCCTCAATAAAATTGAAATTGAACTTTATCATTGCATCTAGTTTCAGAAAAGAAAATACACAGCATTGGAATATGCCCTGAAATGGCCTAATATGTTTTACACATAATGAAATAGAGAGTCTACATAAACTGCAAAGTTATTTTGTCTGGTTATTGCTGAGCATACAACCTTGCCTAGGCACTAAAAGGGGTCTCATTTCTTCTGTGAATAGTGTATGGAATCTTTTAATGAGCCTTGGTTTACAGCTTTGCTGAAATAGGTTAACTCCAACAATGCAACACTCTCTTATTGCAAGTCTAGAGCAACAGTTTGATAAATTCTACAGAGGACCTACGATTTTCCATCATCTAGAAACAAGAATACTATCAAGAAAACAAGGTGCAATTTTCATCCTGGCACACTATGGAATGTTGACTTCAATGGCACTGAAATGGATCCAATGGATTTTAAACTAATTTAAATTATTTTGACCAGTCATCTGGCTGAGATGATGTAAATCAGAGGAAATCAAGGTTTAAACTTGGGTCCATGCAGCCTCATATCACTCAATGTTGGCTATTTTTCTATTGAGACCTACTGACAACCTCATATATCGTCAGTAATAAGACAACGTTTAGTATTAAATTATAGCTGCCTTTTTTATTATTTGTCATAAAGAGGACCTTGGAAAACCCAGGGAGTGGATTACAAAATGCTATTGTATGCACCATTAAAATATTATCAAAACCATATATTTTATATATAGAGTCTGGGGAAAAGTGCAAGTTGGCATGTATTGAATTATGAAGGGCCTAGAGGCAAATAGAAAAGCTGAGTGGCCAAAAATCTGAGACAAAGATGTAAAAGTCATAGGTTGCAGGATTATTAGGGAGATGAGGAATGTATTTCCCAGCTAGAGTGCTGGATGTCTGGAATTCACTGCTTGAAAGGATGAGAGATGCAGGAAACTTCAGCATATTTAAAAAAGAAACACATGTTTGCATATTTGAAGAGTTGTAATCACTAGGTTGCAGGTCTAGTACTGGAATGTGTATATGGTTATTTTTCCACTGGGACTGATATGATGCATTATAGAACTTCCTCTGTATCATAGTCAAGTACTTCATGAAAGCTTATGTCATGTATTTTTCCTTACGTAATAAAAGACTGAAGTGGTAGCTCCTTCAATTATCACTCAAGCACATCTGGGGCTCACAGTTAAGATCTAGTAATTTACAGAGATTATGGAATTTTTAATGTAACTTGAATTTATGACATAAAATCAGTATTCAAAAGTACAAGATAATTTTTAAAACTATAATAAACAGCAAAATAATAAAAGCATGTTTTCAGTCATACCTTAAACTCTAGGTTAGAGAAATGCAACTACAGGGATCTCTTTCTGAGAATATGAAATTTGAATCATAGTGACGAGTGGACATACTTTCTGGAGGTGGGGTCAGGTGAGGTAGGCATAGATTCAATAAAATGACAGAAACAGATCAAGACCTCCTCCCAAAACATTTGAAGGCTCATGCTTATACCCAGAGTAAATCAAGCCATGTTTTAGTTGCACTGCTTATTCAGAATTCCAGCCACTGACATTTTCTAGGAAGTGCAGTTTTGTTGTTAATATTCCATGAAGACTTGTTTACTGCTGCAGAACATTAAAGTGAAACTACAGTAGCTGTTGTATTCCTGGCATTAATATGTAAGATCTGTTTAGGTGTCAACGGGTTTTATGATCTTCCTCCAATGCAGTTCTTTACATTCTGTAAAACAACCACAAGATAGATTTGCCAGTTCATCCTGAACATTTGCCCTCATCATAGTCGATGAAAAGAAAGGCCACGTTTGAGAACTGGCAACACCTGTATTCACAGAGGAAATCAAGTCAGCTCTGGATTTCATCAAAATGCCTAGGGTATCACTGCATTAGTATTACATTGAGTCATAACTTAAGCACAGAGAAAACATAAAAGCAAGAAACAAACACAGAAATGTTGAACAGTTCTGCAGTGAATAACTGAATAAATATTCCAAGTGTGGACTTTTCTTCAGAAGAGGAAAATAATAACTGAAACGATTCCACAATCAACACATTAACTACAATTATATTGTTACATTTGAAAAGCATGTTCTCATTTATGCCTTTATATCTTGAGTATCACTGGTAGCAGTTGAATAAATCCAGTAAGATTGCTCTTTCTAGCTTGGGGATTTATGCTTGCCTTTAGGATTACTATATCAAAGAACCACCTTAATTTGACAGAAAGATATTAGAGATACTCAAAGATAAACAAGTCATGAATGGGAGATTTTAAAGTGTCCAGTAATGACTAACACAAAGAAACTAAAAGGCTCTCAATGCCATCTTGCAACAAAATCATTTAATAATGAATTATATATTATATTTCTGTCAGCAATTCTCATAGCTGGATTGCACAAAAGAGTAATGTCCTAGTTACATACATTCATGAAGAAAATAAAAACTGATGACCTCTGTTTAATTTATTCACACCCAAATTTTCAGGAATTAGTTTTACTGGATACCAGTGAAACTATTTTTGTTAAGTTATAAAATATCTAACTGACTGTGAATCAATTAAACATTGTACATTACAAAATTGATTAACATCTTATTGTAGAAGAAATCATTTTCTAAATGACACCATCTTTAATTCTTCAGCTAGCATTTCCAAAAGCTGTCACTTAGCTAAAACAGCTATGCAGTGTTAAATATTGGATATTATTCCCTTGAACCTTAATAGTCTCTTCAATATAAACTGTATTTTGTTGGGATAATAACGAAATTGACTGGAATCAGTTTCAAATTTTTTTTTGGATTGTACATATGCTACACTGAGGCTAAGGAACAATGTCATTTTTCATTTGCTGAATGGACAGTTATAAATTTGTTGTCATATCATCTTGAATTTGCCATTGCATTTCACAGGAAGTTAAGATCATAAGCAATAGAAACAGCTGTAGGATATATAGTTTTCCAGGCATGCTCTTCTATTCTGTATGAACATGGCTGATCCTTGCTCGCTGTCCACCTAATTTTCATATTCATTGATCTCTGCCTTGAATATAATCAATGACCAAGGCTCACAACTCCATACAGCAGAGAATCCTTAAAGATTTATAATGCCCTTGAGCAAAGAGGTTTCTTCTCATCTCTAAACCACATGTCCAACTCCTTATTCTGTGATTACGCCCCTGATTCTAGCATCTTTAATTCAGGGAAACGGCCTCTCAGCACTCATTTCACTATCCCTCCTGGAATCTGTTGTGGCTCAATGAGATTATCACACGTTTCACTGAACTTCAGGGAAAAAAGTCAATCTTAGCCAAGACCGTCCAACCCAAAAATCTCATGAAGCTATGCTGTATTAATCTCAAGGAAAGTATGTGTCTACTTTTTTGGTTATACAAAGCAAACTCCACCACAGGTAAGGTTTGTATAATAGTAATAAAAAATACTTCTTTAGATTTGTATTTAGGCCCTTTGGCGGGAAGATACATTATAGGAACAACCCTTCATTTGCTTTCTCATGTAATTTCTGCACTTGTACTCATGAATCAGTGCTCCATATGTCTCTGTATACTTATATTGATCAGATCCTCTTCATTTACCAATTTTTTTTTTCTCTTCCTACCATAGTGAATTATTTCACATAATCATCCCATGTGCTCTTTTGGCACATGCCTTGTGCCCTTTACACAGCTCATTTTCACACTTAGCTTCATAACTTCAGTAAACTGGAATGTATTATGCACTGTTTTTTTTCAAATACATCAATATAAATTAAGAATACCAAGTTCTGATCCCTCTGGTTCTCAAATGGTGGGACTTGTTTGAAGTAATGAGTGAGACAGCGACATCTTGCAGAGCGGGAGCCATTTGAGAACTGCAAGTCTCATCAAGAGTGAGTCATTGTTTGAAGTGGTAAATGAGAGACAGACGTCATTGCAAGGCTGGAGCCATTTGAAAAGAACAAGTCTCATCAGGAGTGAGTTTTATTTGAGCCAATAAAAGGAAGTGAGGTGTAAGCAGAGCAGCCATTGTGTAAGCGGCCCGCCTTTAGAGTGGTCTGGCTTCTGCTCAATGCACTTGGTTGAGGACAGACAGAGATTCTAAGTAAGTTTCCAGAATGTTTTTGTTTCTCTTTCTTTGTCTATTACTACAAAGGTAGAGTGCTGAGAATGGGTCCAGAGTTAGTGGTATGTTCTTTGAGTGAAATGTGGGAACTCTGGAAGACCTCCAGCCTCCTCGATAACTACATCTGCAGGAAGTGCATTGAGCTGCAGCTGCCTAGAGATCACGTTAAGGGAATGGAGTTGCTGGTCGATGACCTTCAAGAATGAGGAGGTAATAGGTAGGAGCTACAGGGAGGTAATCACCCCTAAATTACAGGAAGCAGGTACCTGGGTGACTGTCAGAGGGAAAGAGAATAGGCAGCCAGTGCAGAGTACCCCTGTGGCCATTCCCATCAATAATAAGTATACCACTTTGAACCCTGTTGGGGGGTATTGGAAACGCCCGACCAGGAATAATCCGCAATGACCAGGTCGCTGTCACTGAATGTGGCTCTGTGGCTGTGGCTCAAAGGAGAGAAAGGAGAGAAGAAGAGTGTGGAAGTGATTGGGGATTCTATAGTTATACATTATCCTTTATACTTTATACTTTATTGTCGCCAAACAATTGGTACTAGAACGTACAATCATCACAGCAATATTTGATTCTGTGCTTCACACTCCCTGGATTACAAATATTAAATATTAAAGATGCTAAGAATAGTTAAAATTAGTAAATATTAAAAATATAAATTATAAATCATAAATAGAAAATATAAAAATGGGAAGTAAGGTAGTGCAAAAAAACTGAGAGGCAGGTCCGGATATTTGGAGGCTACGGCCCAGATCCGGGTCAGGATCCGTTCAGCAGTCTTATCACAGTTGGAAAGAAGCTGTTCCCAAATCTGGCCTTATGAGTCTTCAAGCTCCTGAACCTTCTCCCGGAGGGAAGAGTGACGAAAAGCGTGTTGGCTGGGTGGGTCATGTCCTTAATTATCCTGGCAGCACTGCTCCGACAGCATGCGGTGTAAAGTGAGTCCACGGATGGAAGATTGGTTTGTGTGATGTGCTGCGCCGTGTTCACGATCTTCTGCAGCTTCTTTCGGTCTTGGATAGGACAACTTCCAAACCAGGTTGTGATGCACCCGAGAAGAATGCTTTCTATGGTGCTTCTATAAAAATTAGTGAGGATTTTAGGGGACAGGCCAAATTTCTTTAGTTTTCTCAGGAAGTAAAGGCGCTAGTGGGCCTTCTTGGCTTTGAACTCTGCTTGATTGGACCAAGTCAGGTCATTTGTGATATTGACCCTGAGGAACTTAAAGCTTTTGACCTGTTCCACTTGCGCACCACCGATGTAAATTGGGTTGTGCGGTCCGCTACTCCTTCTGAAGTCAACAACAAATTCCTTCGTCTTGCTGACGTTGAGGGATAGGTTATTGTCTTTGCACCATGCCACCAGGTTCTTAATTTCCTCTCTGTACTCAAACTCATCATTACCCGAGATACGGCCTACAATTGTTGTGTCATCAGCAAACTTATATATTGAGTTTGATGGAAACTTGGCTACACAATCATGGGTGTACAGTGAGTACAGCAGGGGGCTGAGTACACAGTCTTGTGAGGCACCAGTGCTTGGAGTGATTGTAGAGGAGAGCTTGTCCCCTATTTTTACAGCCTGGGCTCCTGTCTGTGAGGAAGTTGGAGATCCAGCTGCAGATCTGAGTGCTAAGGCCCAGGTTCCGGAGCTTAGGAATCAGTTTATTTGGAATGATGGTATTAAAGGCAGAGCTGTAGTCAATGAAAAGGAGCCTTACGTATGTGTCTTTATTCTCCAGGTGTTCTGAGGAGGAATGTAGGGCCAGAAGGATGGCATCTGCCGTTGACCTGTTGCTCTGGTAGGCGAATTGCAAAGCATCGAGGTTGACCGGTAGGCTGTGGTTGATGTGTACCAAAACCAATCTCTCGAAGCACTTCATAGCAATTGATGTCAGAGCCACAGGTCAATGGTCATTCAGGCATGCCACCTTGTTCTTCTTCGACACTGGGATTATCGTTGCCTTCTTAAAACACGAGGGGATCTTAGACTGAAGCAAGGAGCAGTTAGAGATGTCAGCAAACACTCCAGCTAGCTCGCTTGCACAGGCCCGGAGAACCCGTCCTGGGACGCCATCTGGGCCGGTTGCTTTCCTTGGATTTATCTTCAGGAAGGCCCTTCTAACGACCTCCTTGGTGACGATGAATCTCGATACCACCAGGTCTGGTTCGTCTGGAGGGAGCGGGACGCTCCTCTTCTGTTCGAATCTTGTGTAGAATACGTTAAGTTCATCAGGAAGAGAAGCGCCACAGTTATTGATATTCCCAGCCTTTTCTTTGTGCCCAGTGATCTCATTTAGACCCTGCCATCATCTACTGGCATTCCTCTGGTTAGCCTGGGCTTCCAACTTGGTTCGATATTGCCTCTTGACGCCCTTAATGGCTTTCCAGAGTTCACGCCTGGATTCCATGTAGCGACTGGTATCCCCGGACCTAAAAGCCGCAGCTCTAGCCTTTAAAAGGAACTTGACCTCATAATTCATCCAAGGTTTCCGGTTAGGGAATACCCGGATCGTCTTGCGAGACACACAGTCCTCTGTGCATTTCCAGATAAAGTCCGTGACAGCTGAGACATACTCATCGAGGTTAGCTGCTGAGTCCTTGAATACTAATCAGTCCACCGATTCAAAGCAGTCACGGAGGACCTCATCCGTTTCCTCCATCCAACACGACACTGCTTTTGACACCGTGTCCTCCCACTTCAGTTTCTGTTTGTAAGCCAGGAGGAGGACTATGGCCTGGTGGTCCGATTTTCCGAAGTGAGGTCGTGGGACGGAAGGGTAGGCATCCTTGACTGCTGTGTAGCAGTGGTCAAGTATATTCGGGCCTCTAGTGGGGCAGGAGACATGTTGGTTTAACTTTGGCACCGCCTTTCTGAGGTTGGCCTGGTTGAAGTCCCCATCTGTAATAAGCAAAGCCTCCAGATACCTGGTCTCAAGTTCACTGATGTTGGCATACAGTATGTTCAGAGCACACTCCACGTCCGCTTGGGGGGTGAATGTAGACCGCTCTCAGTATGACCGAGGTGAATTCCCGTGGCAGATAGTAGGGTCGACACTTCACCGACAGGTGTTCCAGGTCCGGGCTGCAGGAGTTTGTCAGTGCCACTGTGTCCGAGCACCACGCAGTGTTGATCAGTAGGTAGACACCACCTCCCCTTGTCTTGTCCGAAGATGCTGTGCGGTCCAGCTGATGGATCGAAAATAGAGCAGCAGACAGGAGATTCTGTAGACAAGAAAAAGCAAACCCTGTTGGTATTTTACTTTCCATGTGCCAGGGTAAGTGTTATCTCAAATTGAGTCTACAGCATTCCAAAGGGGGAGGGTGAGCAGTAGAGGTCGTAGCTCCATCTTGGGTACCAGCCTACAGATTACCCAGGATATCTTCAGGGAGCGGTGTCTCAGAAAGGCAGCATCCATTATTAAGGACCTCCAGCACCCAGGGGATGCCCTTTTCTCTCTGTTACCATCAGGTAGGAGGTACAGAAGCCTGAAGGCACACACTCAGCGATTCAGGAACAGCTTCTTCCCCTCTGCCACCCAATTCCTAAACGGACATTGAACCCTTGGACACTACCTTACTTTTTTAATACACAATTATTTCTGTTTTGCACGATTTTAATCTATTCAGTAGATGTATATTGTAAGTTAATTTACTTAGCTATTCTTTATTATTATTTTTTCTTCTTTTATATTATATATTGCATTGAACTGCTGCTGCTAAGTTAACAAATTTCACAAAACATGCCAAGGATAATAAACCTGATTCTGATTCTGATTCTAACATATTGGTACCAGTGACATTGATAGAAAAAGGGAGGAGATCCTGAACAGAGAATATAGGAGTTAGGTAGAAAGCTGAGAAGCAGGACCTTCAGAGTAGTAACCTCTGGATTGTTGCCTGTGCCATGTGCCAGTGAGTGTAGGAATAGGATGCTCTGGTAGATGAATGTATGGCCAAGTAATTGGTGCAGGGGGCAGGGTTTCAAATTTCTGGGTCATTGGGATCTCTTCTGGAGAAAGTACAAAATGGACGGCTTGCATCTGAACCAAAGGGAGACCAATATCCTTGTGGGCAGTTTTGCTAGAGCTGTTGGGAAGCGTTTAAACTAATTTGGCAGGGAGATGGAAACCAGAATGATAGGGCTGAAGATGGAGTAGTTGGTATATAAATACATGCAGTGTGTGGTGAGACTACGAGGAAGGACAGGCAGGTGTTAAAGCAAAATTACAGTCAGTGGGATGAGTTAAGTGTAACATGGGGGAAAAATCAAAAAGAGTGATGAATACAGGACTGAAAGTGTTGTATTTGAATGCATGCAGTATGCAGAATAAGGTAGATGATCCTGTAGTACATTTAGAGATCGGGAGCCATTATGCTACAAAGTCTACAAGCAGTGCCCAAGGCTCCTTGTGCGACTCTGGAAGATCTTAAAGGTGATCTGGCGGAGAGGAAAGGTAACTGCTCAGAGGAGGCACGCGTAAGGTGTCTGGATACCAAAAGAAGAGGATTCAAGCAACATCGAGCAGTTTTGTATTATCTTGCTGCTCAGCGTTGAAGGGAAGATCTTCTTCAAGACTATGGCCCAATGTTTAACTGAGTTCCTTTTGAAGAGTGGATACATAGACACCTCAGTACAGAAGGTGGGAGTCCCAGGAGTACCTGGATGCCTAGAGCACACAGGAGTGGTGATCCAGCTGATCAGGGAGGCAAGGGAGAACAGAGGAGACCTTGCAGCACTCTGGCTAGACCTAACCAACGCCTATGGATCCATCCCACACAAGCTCGTTGAAACAGCACTGACAAGACACCATGTTCCAGAGATGATCCGAAACCTCACTCTGGACTATTACAGCAGCTTCAGGTTGAGAGTGTCCTCAGGGTCACTAACATCTGCCTGGCATCGGCTGGAGAAGGGCATAATCACTGGCTGAACAATCTCGGTGTCACTCTTCTCATTGGCCATGAACATGATTGTCAAGTCAGCGGAGGTGGAATATAGAGGCCCCTTGTCTAGATCCGGTACTCGGCAGCCCCTCATAAGAGCATTCATGGACAACTTGATGGTGATGGTAACATCAGTCCCTGGGTGCAGATGGCTCCTTCAAGGGCTGGAACGGCTCATCTCATGGGCAAAAGTGAGCTTTAAACCAGCCAAGCCCAGGTCTCTGGTCCTGAAGAAGGGAAGAGTGGCCGACCAGTTCCGCTTTAACCTGGGAGGGATCCGGATTCCGACAGTGACAGAAAGACCAGTCAAGAGCCTTCTCCCCCGCTAGATCTTTGACAGTTCCCTGAAGGACACAGCTGCACTTCAACAAACCAGGAGCGACTTGATAACCTGGCTCACTGCAATTGACAGTTTGGGGCTTCCAGGAAAATTCAAAGCCTGGATGTACCAACATGGAGTCCTGCCAAGGCTACTCTGGCCCCTTCTAGTCTACGAGGTGCCAATGTCAACAGTGGAGGCTCTGGAGAAGACCATCAGTCAGTTTCTCTGGAGGTGGTTGGCGCTTCCTCTGGACCTTAAGCTGCATTGCCGTGTATGGGCATTCCACCAAGCTGCAGCTCCCCATCAGCAGCCTATCAGAGGAATTCAAAGTCACTCGAGCCAGGGAGGTTATGATGCACTGAGACTCCTCTGATGTTAAAGGAACTTCGGCAGGAATCTGCGTAAAGACCGGAAGGAAGTGGCAGGCACAGGAAGCTGTCGACAGAGCGGAGGCACGGCTGTGGCACAACATTTTGGTGGGCACTGTGGCGGTGGGGCGGGCAGGACTGGGCTGATTTCCCGAGCCACGCTATGAAAAACCCGTGGAAAGGAGAAGCGTCAACGGATTCAGAACGAGATACGAGCAGGAAGTGGAGAAAGAACGATACAGCAAGATGGTCGGCATGTACAAACAAGGCGCCTGGACTAGATGGGAGCATGCGGAACCTCGCAAGTTCACCTGGACAGAGCTCTGGAGAGCCGAACCGCAGCGCATCAAGTTTCTCATCCAATCAGTTTTTGACGTTCTCCCAAGCCCGGCCAACCTGCACAGGTGGGTCAAGGCAAAAACTCCAGCATGCCAACTGTGCCAAAGGAGGGGCACCTCGCAGCATATCCTAAGTTGCTGCCTGAAGGCACTGGGGGAAGGGCGATATGGCTGGCGCCATGATCAGGTCCTAAGGTCGATGGTGGATGCAATTAGCACAGCTATTCAAGACAGCAAAAATCAGCACGCTCCCAAACAGTCCATCATCTTTATTAGAGCGGGGGAGAAGGCTCAACATCGGCCTAGCTCCACGGGAGGTCTTCTTGCCACCGCACGAGACTGAAAGTTCCAAGTCGACCTAGGGAGGCAGCTCAAGTTCCCAGAGAACATTGCAACCACTCTGCTTCACCCGGACATGCTGTTAATATCGGAGTCTACAAAGCAAGTGGTCCTGCTGGATTGAAGAGACCAATGAGCGCAAGAGGGCTAGGTACACAGATCTTGTTGCAGAATGCTGGAGCAATGGCTGTGAGCCAGTCGAAGTTGGGTGCCAGGGCTTTGCTGGGCATTCATTACAGTGGACTTTAAAACTCCTTGGAGTTAAAGGACTGCAGTGCAGAAGAGCCACCAAGAACATTCTGGAGGCTGCTGAAAAGGCCTCGCGGTGGCTGTGGATCCGGAGGGGGAATCTGTGGATTAGTGCGCCACTTGGACACAAGTCGGGGGCTGACCACCCCCGAATGGGTCGACCGGGGGAGGGTGTCCAATGATTAAAGACCTGAAACACCCGATGACCCCAGGTTCATCACTGAAGACGTGCCCAAGTAGCACCAGAAGGTGTATTCTACAACTGGGCATCATTCAGTCAGGGATGAAAGAAGATCACAGTTGGAATCTTATCATCCAAGGATGCACATTGTATCAAAAGGTTGGCAGAGGAGCTGGGCTGGCTTTTTTGCTAAAAAAGTATAATCAAATCCTTAGAAAGAAGTGACAAAGGATCAGAAGATATAGAGTCTGTGCAGGTGAAATAAACTCTTCTTGGGCTTCAAGCTGGGTACAGGTGTCGATTATAACCGACGTTTCGATGAAAAACTCTGCCATCTTCATCAGGGATGATACCTGGTGTCTAGTCCGGTGGTATTTATACCCCAGAGTCCATCCTTTCTGATTGGTTAGTCCTCATCCAATCAGGTCTCCACTCTCCCACCTTATTTACAATCAAATTCCAATTCTTACTAAAAGAGAGAGCTTTGTCTTTGTTAAATTTCTTTTCCTCTAGTTTTATTTCAACGATTGGAGCGACTGGGGTTGTATACACTGGAATTTAGAAGGATGAGAGGGGATCTGATGGAAACATATAAGATTATTAAGGGTTTGGATACGCTAGAGGCAGGAAACATGTTCCCGATGTTGAGGGAGTCCAGAACCACAGGCCACAGTTTAAGAATAAGGGGTAGACAATTTAGAATGGAGTTGAGGTAAAACGTTTTCACACAGAGAGTTGTGGTTCTGTGGAATGCTCTGCCTCAGAAGGCAGTGGAGACCAATTCTCTGGATTCTTTCTAAAAGAGTTAGATAGAGCTCTTAAAGATAGCGGAGTGAAGGGATATGGGGAGAAGGCAGGAAAAGGGTACTGATTGTGGATGATCAGCTATGGTCACAGTGAATGGTGGTGCTGGCTCGAAGGGCTGAATGGCCTACTCCTGCACCTATTGTCTATTGTCTATTTCCTTCACCAGGTGGTCTCAAAAGCCATCGGCGTGGCACAGTAGTTTTGTGCTGTTGAAGTCATTGGGCCATTGCGAATGTAGTGTTCTGCTACTGTCGATTTCTCCAGGTTACCCAAACTGACACACCTCCTGTGCTCCTCAATGCAGGTTTCCATTCTACGTCCCATCTGGCTGATATACACTGCTTTGCATTCACAGAGAATTCACAGGAAATGAGGCAAAGTAATTAAGTATATTTAAAGTAGAGGTTGACAGATTCTTGATTAGGCAGGGCATCAAAGGTTATGGGGAGAGGGGATTGAGGTGAATAATACATCAGCCATGATGGAAAGGTGGAGCAGACTCGATGGGCCAAATAGCCAAATTCTGCTCCTATGTCTTATGCTTACCAACCTTAAATGGTTTCCAGTTATCCAGTCTTTTCTCTTCTGATCTTTAACCAATCTCCTATTGTGTTGATAGATTGTGGCCAGACTTGTGACTGCCTCATTTTGTATCTTGACCTTTCCTGAGTTACCTTATCAATTTACTTCTGTGTACCAATTTATGCTACATTAATTGACTTCCAGTTATCCATCCTTCTGGTTGCTTCTTTAAATACTCTACTGAATTCTATCTTCCATTAAATCATTAATATTCTGACTAGTTATGTCATGATATACTAAGTAACCTGCTATCACATTTTAAATAATGGACTCCAGCAATTTGCTAGCAACATATCCCCAGCCACTAGGTTCCTGTTTTCCTACTTTCCCCTCCCTCGTTTTTCTTAAATAATAGTGACCTTTGCTACCTTCTGATCAAAGTTCTGGGTCTGCAGTTTGTGAATTACACTGTAGGTCCTGGTCACTCCTTTTTCAGTTGCGATTTTGGGTGACTTTGAATCAGGGCATCCTGCAGATATTGAACACTGAGCCGAACTGAATATGGACTTTTTTGATTTTGTATTTTATATTCAGTGCTTTCACCCATTCTTCCTTGTTGCTGTATGCGCAATTTGTCTTTTTGCACATGGGGGGGGGGGGAGGTGGGTTGATGTTTTTCTTTGAATGAGTCCCAAGGTTTAATTTTTTTGTTGCTGTCAGTGTGGAAGACAAATCTCAGGGTCTTATACTGCATACGTACTCTGATAATAAAGGTACTTTGGATCCTTTGAATCTGGTGGGACTATTCGTGAATCAAAGCAAATTTTGAAGATCATTACCTTTGTAGCTATCCCCCTCAGAAACAAGAATCCAGGCCATCATTTTCTTGTTCTCTTAATTTCTCCAATATTATCTTTTACTATATTCTAAAGTGAAGGCACATACAAAGTATCAGCCATTTACTTTGCCTCATTATAATTATTTTTGCGTTTATATCAAAGGAATTCATGTTTATATTTGGTCCACTTTTCTTCACAGAATTATAGAAGCTCTTATATTTTTCTCCATTTTTCTTCCTATTATCCTCACAGTGTATGATTTATCACCCTTTGTGAAGGTTATTCATTACTGCATCCTAAAGCTCTCTAACTCTTTCACTTATTTAGTCTTATTATCATTTCCTTTTAGATCAACATTAACCTCCTTAGTTCACCACAGATTGAATATTGTTCTATGGGCCACAAGTTCATAATTTTCATTTCTGTTGGCATATCATTACCCTTCTGCTTTGAAGTCCCAGCAATTTCATCTCTTGCCTCTCTCAATAACCTGGGATAGATCCTATCCGACCCTTCAATGGCATCTTTGTTGAAGATGGTACATGAAGGGAAGATGTTATTGTCATACAAAATGAGGCTGATTATTGTTGGACAAGTCTCTCCATCAAACCTCCCCATGTTTGTATGAGCAGAAATTGAATTACTATGAGCTTACTAGTATCTAAGCCTGGGACATAATAATGTCAGACCAGAACTTCTCATCCTTTGATGATCTACCTTTGTCCAATTTATGAGATTACAATAGCCTAACAGAATGGCTGACAAGTCCCAATACCATCCTCTCTAAATTACAAGCCTTGTGTACTCACAGCTATTTTGGTAGTTAATTTGCCCATGATTCAGAGACCTACGTACGTCTTCTGAAGACTGACTGGATCATCTCTTCCTGAATTTCTGCTTTCTTCTTTTTTTTCAGGGCAGAAATAAGAAGACATAATTTTAATCAGATTGAAGGGAAGTACAGGGGAGATGTCAGAGGTCATTGCTTTTTTTACAGACTTGTGGGGCCACACGGGGTGGTGATAGAGACAGTTATACATTAGAGACATTTAAGAGACTCTTAGATAGGCACATGGATAAAAGAAAAATGTAGAAGGGAAGTATAGGATTGATCTTGGAGCTGAAAGCCAGCACATCATTGTGGGCAGAATGGCCTGTACTGTGCCATATGATCTATGAACTTGACTACAGTTTCAGTGGTAAATCTGTTAACATCTTATGGTGACTGACTAGATCAGATCTCCCTGAGTGCTGTGTCTTTGTAACTGAAGTGTTGTTCTTTTCAAGGCCAAACTCTGTTGGCTGCTATCAGCTGATAATGCAGATGACGCTTTGATATACATGTGATAAATAAATCTGAATCTGATGCTAGAAACTGGAACAACAAACAATCTGCAGAAAAAAAGCCCCAGAAATACGCAGGACCAAAAGTTCAGTCAGATCTGTTTCTTCTAGTGTATAAGGGAAATCTATCTGGTCACAGTAGATTGTTTTGTCTTTTCGAACAGCCATTTATTGTTGATGGAGTTTAGGGATATTCTGAAGTTTAAGGACATCGATGAACCAGGAGATCCACTTGCTCTGAAACCTGCAGTATCAGCAAAGCAACCAGCATAATGAAAGACCCCACCCAACTCAGACATTCTCTCTTCTTCCCTCTGCCATTGGATAGAAATACAGAAGTCAGAAAGCCTGAGAGCATCGGGCTCATATCCCACTGCTGTCAGGACCTTGTACAATAAGATGAACTTATAACCTCACAATCCACCTTGCTATGGTTTTGCACTTTATTGTTTATTTGCACTGCACTTTTTCAGTAACTTTTACACTTTATCCTACATTGTTATTCTTTTACTTTAATCTAACTCAATTCACTATGTCATGATTTGATCTGCATGAACATGATTCAAGGCAAGCTTTTCTCTTTGATAATAATAATAAACCAATAACAATTTTGCAAGATATAACATTTTTATGGTGCTGATTACGTATAATGAATCTCAATTCACTGCAAGCAGACCTAAGGTCCTCAAAAGACTGGCAGTTTGATCATTTCACAAAATCACTTTCCCCAGAGTAATGAAAAGGCAGAGAAAACTGTGAAGGTCATCTATAAGGCACTACACAAGAGACTATTAAACCAAAGTAGAATGTACAAACTGAAGTGGTTTGAGAAATAGTTAATGGACGAAAAAAGAGAATAAAATTAAATGGGTCATTTTTATGTGAGAGGCTATGACCAGGGGACTGTCACAAAGATCAGGGCCATGTTCGAGCTTTCTCAATCTAGTACAATAATTTGAAAGGGGGGATAAAAAATGTAACATATACAGTATAATACAATAGTATAATAGAGGGCATAGACAAGTTATTAGTGCGGACAAGGAAATAATAAATGGAATATTATATGGACAAATGTGAGGTCATCTTCTTGGGTAGAAAAAATAGAAAGGTGGTATATTTAAATGGTGAAAGATTGACAGAGAGGTGTTGGTAGTTCAGAGGGAATTGGAATCGGTTTGTGATTGTCACATGTACAGTGAAAAGCTTGTTTTGCATAACGTTCATGCATATCAATTCACTACACAGTACTTAGGGGTAGCACAGGTCTAGATGTTCTTGTGCACGGATCATTGAGAGTTAACATACAAGATAGGTGAATAAATTAGAGAAATGGCTACTGTAATGTATGGATCTATTTCTTTTAGAGCAATGATTCCCCTTAGTACTACGTATGGACTGATAACTTGCCTGTGCGCATTGATCTGTTGTCTACACATGCCAGTTGATCTGTTCTCCCCCTCTCTCTCCTTCTCTCATAACAATGTGAACACATGAGTTAAAGACCTCCCGTGCATGTGCCCTTATTTATTTGATATGTATTTGTACAGACACGACAAATTGGCGACAAAGATAGGATTTGAACCCACACGTGCAAATCACGATGGATCAATTGCTCCAAGATATCCCAGGAACACAATGTTACCTTGATGGCATCATTGTGGCTGGCAAGGATGATGAAGAGCCCCTCCAGAACCTCGGTAAGGTGCTTACCAGGCTGAGTGAGTATGGTCTGCGTACAAAGGCAGAGAAATGTGAGTTCTTCAAGAAGGAAATCTCATGTTGTGGATATATCATTGACAAGCACGGCTTACATAAGTCACAAGAGAAGATGGAAGCAGTGCTGTAGTCACCCAAGCAGGAAAATGTGTCACAACTCAGGTCACTCTTGGGCCTTGTAAACTACTACCACTGGTCTCTCCCAAACATTGCTACAGTTTTGCATCCATTGAACGCACTGTTATAGACAGTGTTCTGCCCTATGCTGGCCCCCTAGGCCTGAGTCGACATAGTAGTAGTAGTTATAGACAGGAGCAAAGTGGGAATGATCAGAAAGATGTGTCAGAATATTCAAGGAAACGAAGAGACTCATAACATCAGATGAATTGCTCACCCATTATGACCCAACTCTGCCCATCAGACTGGCTAGCAATTTGTCTGCTTATGGCATTGGAGCTGTTTTTTCACACACTGTGAAAGTTGGATCTGAACGTCTGATTGCATTGGCTGCAAGATCACTGGTGAGTGCAACTACGCACAGATCGACCAAGAGGCCCCTAGTCTAGTATGGGGAATAAAATAGTTCGACCACTACCTTGACCTCTATGGACAAATGTTTACTCTAGTGGCAGACCCTTGTGTCAATTTTCAACCCCAGGAAGAAAGTCTCAGTGATGACAGTTACCTGGTTACAACATTGGGCACTTTTCCTAGCTTTTGACATAGAGTTCAAGGGTACCAAACAACACAGCAATGTTGACAACTTGTCACATTTTCCACTGTTGGCAACTTCATTCTGTGACCAAGAGAGGCATTCCACTGAGCATTTGTAGACCAAATTCTGAAATACAAAGAGAAACAAAGCAAAAGCCCATGACATTACCATACAAGAATGGCCATCTCAGGGTAATACTACTGTATGTTTCCAGAGTTCTCAGTGAGCCGAGACCAGCTGTCCATATGTCAAAGAATGCTGATGTGTGGATCTCGTGTTGTGGTTCCCTTTAAACTGCACACCAGAGTGTTAGAGACTTTGCAGGAAGGATACTTGAGTACAGTCAAGATGAAGAATTTCACCTGGAGCTACGTGTGGTGCACGAGAATAGATAGACAGATTGAAGACTTGATCAAAAGTTGTTCAGAATGCCAAAAAGTTCATAAAGCACCCCCACAGGCACTGTTACACACATGAGAGTGGCTATCTTCACCATGGCAAAAAATGCATCTTGACTTCGCTAGGCCATTTATGAACTCCATGTTTCTGATTGCTGTGGATGCTCATTCAAAGTGGCTGGAGGTTATACCAATGAAGTCAACCACCTCAGAAAAGACTGTTCCCACTCTGAGGACTATATTCGCCAGAAATGGCTTACCTGAACAAATGTGAGTGTCAACGCACCAGAATACACGTCAGAAGAGTTTAGACTATTCATGAAGAAAAATGGCATGGAACATTTCGAGTCGGCGCCTCACCATCAGCAATGAATGGGTTAGCAGAAAGGTTTATCCAAACCTTCAAGAAGTCCACTAAAGCTATGGACAAAGAGGACATTTCTCTACAGCACAAGGTGGACAATATCCTTTCTGTGTATCGGAACTCTGCTCACGTGACGACAAATGAAACACCTGGAATGCTGTTCATGAGCAGGAATCTGAGATCTCGTACAGACCTCCTGAGAAAAGTGCAGAATGAACAGATCAGCCACTTGCCAAGTGAATCAGCAAGGAGCTTCGTGGTTGAAAAGGCATTCCTAGAAAATGATTACCGAAAAGACAAGTGAGCTCCCGATGGGATAGCTACAAAACTGGACCGCTGAAGTACACAGTGGATGTTGGATATTGTACCTGGAGATGTCATGTGTTCTGTTGTAGCATGGATGAAGTCACTGGAGAGACAGAGTCACTGGTAGATACAAAGCAGCTTCTTTATTCGACACAACAAGGTACAGCAGGCATCATATGGATGGAGACGCTTCTGGTAGGAAGACTCCTAGCCCAATGTGGGCTCAATATTTAAATGCTAAACACAAAGGCAATCGCTACTTAAAAAGTTATAGACAATGCATAGGCGATGCTTCCTTTTGAGGCTACCTACAAACATCACACCTTCTGACTTCATCCTGTCCTTCCAACGCCAACATGTCTGCGTTGGTATCCACAGCCTTTAGGAATGCAAGTTAAATCCACAAGATATTTGTTTGGCATTTTACATGCTAACATTGAAGACAATTCATATCTATGAAGTATAGATAATGCTGTCTTCGAAACTACCTGTAAACTTCATCCCAGAGGCATCAGCAGCATCTGGTATTCACAGCTTTTAGGAAATGCATTGTTACAAATGAACTCATTCCACAGTACCTTGTCAAACTGGAGACTGGTGGCCAAGTCATTTAAGTGTAAATGAATCATCTACCCAAAAAACTCACTCTAACATGGACCACATACTGGATGCTCAACCAAAGAACACACCTGAGTTGACTGCACCCAACAAGATGGACACATTACTGCCACCGGCCCACCCCTCAGTGAGGATCATGTGACACCTGCAACAGAGAAAGCTGTTTTTGACAAAACCCTGTCAATCCTGATTCCACTCCACAGATCCAAAGGCACTATCCTGAAAGAAACAGAGAGCCACCCAAAAGACTGAACATCTAGTATAGTGAAGTTAGTTATGGACTGTTATTGTGAAAGCAAGTTTATTTGAATATGGTTTGTTAATCAGAAATTGAATGTTTCGTTACATATACAGTTTTATGTTTCATTAATCTAAAAGGGGAAGAAGTGTAATGTATGGATCTATTTGTTTTAGAGCAACGACTCATGGACAGATAACTTACCTGTGTGCATTGATCTGTTCTCCCCCTCTCTCACTGCAGTGTGAATACATGAGTTAAAGCTCACCTGCTGTGCGTGCCTTCATTTATTTGATATATAGTTGTACAGACACAACAGCCACTAAGTTAGCGTAATTGCAAAAGTATTTGCATACAAGAGTAGAGGTGATGTGCTCTATACGTTGGCACTGATAAGGCTTTATCTAGAATAAGAGTTCACATCTAATCTCCCTAATCCAGCAAAGTCATATCTGCAATAGAGCAAGGGCAATAAAGATTCACGAAATCGGCTTCTGAAACAGTGGCTCATTGTCGAATGGAAGATAAAGCAGACTGACTCCATACTCCAGACTTTAGGGAAAAAAAGAGGTGATAAAATTGGAATGTCTATAAAATTTTTGGTAGGCTCGACGGAACAGATGTAGAGTTGATGTTTTCTCAGGCTGATGTGCATAGAAACAGTCACACATTAATGGCTCAGTAAAGAGATTTAGTAGAGAGATTTCAGTGACAGAAATTTCTTCATCCGGGAGGTAATGAATCTTGGAAATGCTCTAACCAAGAGCACTGTGGAGACTCGGGCACTGAGTATATTCAACGTATCAATCAATGTTCAGTTAAGGAGCCAATGATTGTGAACTATTGCAGGAAAGTGATGGTAAGGCCACGTAATCAGCCATGATTTTATTGAATGACTGAACAAGCATAGGGGACTGAAAGGCCTAATTCTGCTTCAGACATTCTTAAAGTAAACTGATAATGATGCAATGCCCACCACACCTGTGGATTTGCAACCCTGATAATGGAAGACATTGCAGATCAGAATAGCTCACTGAAGAGATTAACTTTACTGGAAGAGATAAGGAGTCTCTAGTGGATGCACCACCTAGCTATAAAGACCAGAGTACCAGAGCTTGACATCAAAACCCTGGAGAAATGCCCTGAATGAACATTCTATCTTTAAATATCTGGAAAACTGTGTTAAGGTACAGCATTTTAGAAATGACTGGAGAGGTACTTCCAATAATGATTTTTCACTTTTTTATTTCTTTATTAAAGGAAGGTTAGAACGTGTACTTACATTGAGTAATATTGGTTATGTCACTGAGGATTATTGCAAACAGTCATATCATATGTGTTAACTAGGGGGCCGTGCACAATCCTGATTTGATGGAGACAGCTGTGAGAAGCACAGAGGAACACCTGGAGAAACTTCTGAAATGCCTGCTTCGCTGCCGCTGCAACTGTGCAATCGAGAGTCTCCGGAGGAGAAGGCCTCAAATCCTCAGCTTTGCCTATTGCCTGTTGCCGGGGCCGTGGTTGAAGCCCTCGGCAGAGATGGTGCTTGGTCCTCGGTGTCGGACAGCTGGTCGGAGGCTTGGAGTTTTCCGACGGATTCGGAGTTGGACTGTGGTCGGATGCTTCCAGGATGTTGCATCAGCAAGTTTGCGGCACTGGAGGTGCACCATCTGCGTGAGATGATGGGACTTTCGAGAGACTTTGAGATTTTTTACCGTATCCATGGTCTGTTCTTCATCAAATTATGGTGTTGCTTTGCACTGTTGTAACTATATGTTATAATTATGAGGTTTTTGTCAGTTTTGCAGTCGATTTGTCATGTGTTTCTGTGATATCATTCTGGAGAAACATTGTATCATTTCTTAATGCATGCATTACTAAATGACAATAAAAGAGGACTGTGTGTTGTCAAAATCTAATCTAATCTAGAATCTAAACAGGTAAAAAACATATTTACTCTGGCAACACACACAAAATACAAGAGAACTCAGCAGGTCAGACAGCATCTATGGAAAGGAGTAGATAGTCAATGTTTCGGGCCAAAACTCTTTTTCAGGTCCTGAAGAAGGGTCTTGGCCTGAAACATTGACTGCTTACATGTAGGCTCTGCCTGACATACTGAGTCCCTCCAGCATTTTGTGGGTGTTGCTTTGGAAATCCAGAGTCTGCAGATTTTCTCATGTTTGATATTTCCTGAAGAGCAGGAGGGAGAGAGAATCCTGAGAGCAAGCTTTCCTTTTTTTAAAAAAATTGAAATGTCTTGTTATTAGTTTGAATTATTACATTCTAATGCACTTGAGAGAAAAACACAGAGGCAGTACAAGGAAAAGTCAAATTACAAACAACTTTTTTATTTCTCATTTTATTAACTTAATCCTTCTGACAATTCTATTGATGCTTTTGCAGTGGAGAATGGCACATGGTGACTTCAGCAGGATATTTTCCCTTACTTCTTTTTATCCTTCTCTTGTTTTCTACTTTGTTCAAAGTATTCTAGCTTCCATTTATGATGCCGATTATTTGTACCATAGGTCAAAATATCCACTACTCCCTTCAGGTTCTCAAAATGCTTCACAAAGCCTTCTCTGAAATTTCAGTTGGATTATCTCCAAAAAGATGCTCAAACCATCTGTATATCCCAAAGCTGTCTTGAAAACATTGCTATTGCTTTGTCTAGGATAAGATGATAATAAAACTCTCATTCTTATGGCTGATGTTGACACAGAACAACATTTATGCCTTGCTCTTCAGGAGTTTTAACTAAAAATTGCAATGGGAGTGATAAATGTGTTACTGGGAGGCTTCCACTTTGTATTTAAGAATCAGCAATTGAATTATTATTTATTCTACTGTTTGTTCTAGGTGAGTACAATCGCACACTAAAGAGTTTTTAAATTTGCATTTAGTCATCACAGAAGTTGGATCCATATCTGCTACAGCCTGTGGATGATGTTCAAAACTTCCCAAGAGTCCAGGATATTTTTTTTTGCATTGATTCTTATTGTGAAGCATCTATCTTGCTTTTATTACAGAAAAAATATATAATGCACCAGATGAATTTTTAATTTCTTGTTCATACAAACCTTTAATGCTTATGTGAACTATTTTACATCAATTAATTTAGATATTACCAGCCAACATGCAAATGAAGTTCATGTTGTGAATCAGCAGAATTATTGAACAAGACAGACAACGACAAAAATGAATTAACATGGTATCAATATACTTGCTACAATAATATTTTCTTTCTAAATATTAAAGGTAGCAAGTATATAAACACTCAATTTGCCAGAATTGCATTGCTGACAAGCACACTATCATATCACAGTCAAGTGGATAAGCAAGCGTCATATCATGTATGAAAACCTAAAAAAATACATCCCATCCATCCAGTAAAATATGGTCCATAACAAAGATACCAAATATGATCTAGCTCTAAAATTCATCCATTGAATTTGATGAAATTAACTTAAAGCAGATTTCAATCCATTAACGTCACTTTAAAGCACTGTAAAGTGATGTATTATTATATGTAAAACTTATTATTTTAACTATTATGCTATGAAACTAGGAACAAAATACTAAACAACTTTAAATATCGCTGTATGTTTCTGGTGAAGACTTTCCTTATAGGCATGTGCCCTACTGCACCAGCTTCAGTGCAAGTTGTTCTATATCTTCAAACATCATTTTGTTAGAGTTCAAAATGTCAGCCAGTTGTCAACACATAAAAGCTAGCACAATGATTTATATATAGTTGTCAATGAGTTAAATTTCCTGTTAGAACAGAGAGGTTGTGTGCAAGATGCAGTTCAACTGAATGGGTTAGGTAGGAACCAGCAACAAGCAGCTGTTTAAATTTTAGCAAGTGCACTGAAAAATAAAGTTAGAGACATATTGATAGACAAATGAGTCACATCTAACCCTATGCTCTATTATCAGATTCCAGTGTAATGCTCGGAAATCACCACATGACCCTATATCAGGACTTAAACCAGTTGCAGGAGCTATAATTTCACTGACTTTAATGACACTTCTAGGCTTGTTGATCAGGAGGAAAAATGAATACGTAAACAATTATTTTACTTCATTATTTTGTGTGTGTGTTGTTCATTTCACTTGGTGTAAAGTTTCATGTTTTGTGTGTTTGCGTGTATCTTAATTAAGTTAATTATTGTAAGGACGATTGCTTTTGGTTTCATTATTATTAAATCTGAATGTCAATGATTTAAAAAGTTAAAACAACTCAGGGATTTTAACAGTAGGCAATGCTTCCTCCCCTTGCTTTGTCCTCCAGAAGGACAGATCCAGGAGCATGGCACCATCAATCTGTTGCTTGAACCCTAGGCACTGGTAAAGCCTTGTCATGTTACACTGTTTGCATCTGAGCCGCAGAAACATGGCTTCACAGGGGTCTTTGGTGATTATCCCTGGGAGGTTGTCCGACAAGAGTCTCTCCAAACGAGTAGGAAATACCACACAAGTGATGTATTCCAGTGGCAAAACATGTACAAGCCTGGTTATCACTCCATCTATTGGATAAATGGTGACACGAGAGATCGCAGATGCTGGAATCTGGATCTGCACATAAAACCCTGGAGAAACATGATGTGTCAGGCAACAAACATGGAAAGAAATGGACAGTCAATATTGCGGTCGAGACCCTTCATCTGGACTGCTCTGTGTTGTGTGTTGCATCTCGTGGATAACAGAGTTACATAATTCTCAGAAGACAACTTGGATTATATCATACACTGATGAAACTTATTATCTATCTCCACTTTTTCAATCTCTGTGTAACAGTTCATCAGACTGAAATGCTTACCTTTACCTCTGACAGCAAATTCACAGTTAAAAACATTAGGAAACTTGAATGTTAAATTAACCCAACTAAATGCAAAAAAAATGTAACCTATCTGTAACCTATCTAAAACTCTTACTGATTGTTCCTTTCTTTCCAAGTGAATGGAGTTGCTTATCACTTTCCTTTCACTGGGAAATTTCCCATTGCATCAGTGGGCTTCAATAAGGAGTTCACTGTCGGGGAATGATGGCATGTGCTGAGTGTACAGAGGTCTTCATTCTTGGATTCTTGCAAGAGGACTCCAACCATCTGTATGGTTACAGAAGTAAAGCTCACTGGGCTCATGTGGAACTGCTACCTGTAATATAACTTGCTAAGCTTTTCTTTTTGCATGAATGATCGATTGCAAAAGCACAACAAATAAAAGCAGACGTAGGCCAAAAGGTACATGAACCTTGCTGTGTAATTTAATATCATCAAAGTTATGCCATTGCCTCTCTACTTTCCCTTTCTGCTGCCAACCTCAATTCTCATGTTCCCCATATTTTCCAAAACCTATCTACCTCAGCTTTGAATATACACAATGATGTGCATCCACAACTTTAAAGTAGTGAGCTTCAAAGATTTACAACCAAAGAGCACTATTTGAGGTCATTCTTACCCTCAGCCATTAGGCTCTATAATGAGTCAACCTATAGCTGGGGAAGTAATCTTGTAATCTTTGACTTGTAAATCTTGTGCATCTTACTTTTAAGGTAACGTATTTTTGCTCTTTCTTACTTCTCTTCTTCTATTTGTATATCTGTGTGCTTGTAATGTTACTGCAACGTTGTCATTTCCTCTGGGATCAATAATGAATCTGTCATCATTATCATCTATCAACCTTTGGCAATGTGAAAATTCAACCCAGTTTAGCTCTAAATGGCTATCACTTTACACTGTGAATTACCCCTTAATTCAACACTCTCCATCCAGAGCCAACATTCTCTCACCATCTAGAATTTTAGTCTCTCTCAGTATCCTATAGTTCTTGGAACTCATTCCTGCTGATTCATTCACAAGAACTGATTTGCCATTTAATTTTGTCTTTGCATTTTCTTCTTGAACTAACACTGTCAGTGTCTGCAAATTCTTACGGCTTCACAGATCTTTCGCTTCCCATAAATTAACACCTTTCAACTTATTCTCTGTGCTACCTTCAGCACTAGACAAGCAAGTACTTGGCCTCAGCAAATTAATACTTTGTCAGTTTTACATATATTTTCTCCAATATTCTAGGCAACATTTCACTGGAGTATCCAGAATTTCTAAGCAAAATTGCATTGAATATATGTTTTGATATTTCTTCCTTCCTTGAAAGCAGCTGGAATAGAAATTGCTTACAATATTTCAGGCAAGATGTAGAGAGAGTTTTACCTTTTAATTATATGTCATTTTTGTATAAAAACTTAGTTCTTTTCTGACATCTGTATATCAAATTCTTTTCCTTTCCTAAAAAGTGCCTGAAATTATAAGAAAGTATAGAGTCATTTCTTTAACATGATATTGGAATTTTGATACCTTGGTTGTTACTAAAACTTCATCCATTTTGGTCACATCACCAGAAGAGATAACTTTCACCTTTCTAAACATGTTTTTACAAGTTGAAGTACTTCTGCTAATGTGGAAATGCATTAAATATAGCATTATTCCTTCCCTTATATTTTGTATTTAGAGATATAACACGGTTAACAGGCTCTTCCAGCCCAACGAGCCTGCACTGCCCAGTTATACCCATGTGACCAATTAACATACTAACCGGTACGTTGTTGGAATGTGGAAGGCAACCAGAGCACGCAGAAGACACCCACGTGGTCACAGGAAGAATATACAGATAGCACCAGGAATTAACTGATATTACCATGCTGCTTCCATTAATTTTCTTAGAAAATTCATTGGGATTATAGTTAATGTCACAGAAAATCTTTCCAGTTGAGAAACAGGCAACAGTGATTTCAATCATTCTTGTTGCCGTTTATCTTCCACGCACCGCACATGAATCTCAGCAGCTAAGCAAAAGCAGGCAGATGGGGCTTACATCACTGCACCCTCAGAAGATCCAGATCATCTCGAAATCTGCCTTACTGTACCACACCAACCTTCAACAATAGAGATTCATAGTGAGACCCTGGAAAATATGGAGCATATCCCAGTGTTGAAATTAACTATCATCTTCAATGTACCAATGCAGCCTTCTGTTAATTGTGGAAAAGGATACTTGAAATTCAAAGCCTCAAACCCAGCAGGAAACTCATAATATATTACTCAGTGCAAACCTTAGCTATAGGTTCCTGACCACTGTACCTACAGCAGGCATTTCAGGACAATGTTATGACACATTCAAGGCAAAGGCAGCACAGCAGCGTAGCAACACACACAAAATGCTGGAGGAACTCAGCAGCCCAGGCTGTATCAATGGAAAAAAGTACAGTCAATGTTTCTGGGGCCAAGAACCCACTTTTTAAATATACTCCTTATCTTTTTTTCTCCAGTCCTGCCAAAGGGTCTCGGCTGGAAACGTGAAACGAAAGGGCAACACTTTATAGCACCCGCAGTAAGATTGGGGGTTTGATTCCCACCGCTGTCTGTAAGGAGTTTGTATGTTCTCCCTGTGACCGTGCAGGTTTTTTCTGGGTGCTCTGGTTTCTTCCAACAGTCCAAAGAGGTACTGCTAGGGTTAGTGAGTTTTCGGCATATAACATTGGCACTGGAAGCATGGTGGCATCTGGGGACTGCTCAGCATAGACTCATCCATTTAATTTGATTTGACACAAACTACTCATTCCACCGTGACAAATAAAGCTCCTTTCTTTAACCTCTGTGAAAAGATACCACTAATTACAAATAAACTCTTCTCAAGCTTCCAGCCAGGTACAGCCATCGATTATAAACATTAGTTATAATCGATAGCTGTACCTGGCTGGAAGCCCGAGAGGAATTTATTCATCATATATGCCGGGAAAGCACTTGATCCTTCTTCATGATACCACTAATTCTTTCAAGTTCACAGGAAGGTAAATGAACCAGCATTACCATCCTTTCCCAGGCCAGCATAACAGGTAGTCTATTGAAAACTTTGTTATGAAAAGGCAGCAACCAAATGGATAGAAGAAAAGTGTCAAGAATGTCAGGATCACAAAGAGGCAGCAGCAGCTGACTTCTTCACAAGTTATTAAAATATCCCATTGTTTACCATTGTCTCAGCTGTGGAAGAGACTGGTTCCCACATTGGCTTTCTTCAACTTCGCATCCCAAAGAACTGGAGTGAAGGCATACCCTCAATTCCGAAGGACTGCCTAAGAATAACTTCAAAATAAAAGATATAGTCTTGTTTACAAATATATCTGATCTATATCCCTTCTTGAAGCATTCTCTGGGGACATTAAATACAATTCTGACATCATCTTACTCATGCCTGCAGGTAATATTTCCAGTTCTTGCTGATTTTTCTCTACTTGATTTGACTCAGCAGACTGAAACAGGAATAGCTATGATTCTGATAATATCCAAAGTGGATGAGCAGAACAAAATGTTGCTGAAAAGAGTTTTCAACAGTTCTTTAAAGTTGCACAAACTGACCAAAAACTTGTCTATTGGAGCAATTTTTCTTTTGCAAAAATTACTTCTGTAGCCCCCGGTAAGCCTCAGGCTCGCTCAACTTGCTGTTGTCTAGGGGAAGCAGCCTTTGGCCCTGCCAAACTGGGTAATTAAGCTCGTGTGGATGCTGTGTGATGTACCTCACCCTGCCAAATAACACACAATACACCATATACGATTAAATGATTACAATTTATAGATATTACTGGAACTATGTAATTAATAGAGATAAAATATAAAAGGAAAGTAAAAGGTACCAAACTTATCAAAGTTCAACCTCTTCGTGCACAAACAGTTGGAGCTCTAGCAACGGTCCTCTTTTCACCATTCGATCCCCTCTGACCACCTCGACCCGCCGCCTGGGACCAACCATGGTGGTCAACCAGACGCTCCACACGAGTCTGTCTTCATCTCCTCTCCTTGCTGAAGACCCTAGACCTCGGACTCCGGCTCGGGTTCCGTCCCGTCGGCCAGCTCACAGCATCGCATCCACACTCTCTCGCCCCATCGCGCCTTCTGCCCAAAAACCAGCGCATCACAATAGCTTACAGACACACAAGAAAGAATAACAACAATCCCAATTGGTTACCAACTGAATACAACTCTCTCTATAACCCAAACAAGCTGCTAGCGAGAGAACTTCCTCAGCAGTTAACATAACAAAGAAGCCATTTTGATTAGCCTATGCAATAACATAAAAGAAGAAACCCCTTACACTTCATTCCATGTTTCATTGTAACTATATTCTAAAAATGAGACATGACAAAGACATAAAATAACCATATCCAGCTCCAGAACGTAACTGCCAATGGCATCATTGCAGAATATTCTAAATCACAACATACACAATGAAACTGTTCATTGTGGAGGTCAAAACTTCACCACAGAATGGAGTCATAAGGAGAATAGTTCTGCTTTGAGACCAATCAACCAGGACGTAGCTGCATGAAATGCTCAATCTGGTTATCCAAGTGAGGCATAATACCTATTCCTACTCAGACTTCGTTAGATTATGATTGCAGTCCAAGAAGAGCAGAGACATGTTTAGGCTGTTAAGCAGTAAGCAATGAATGTGCTGCAAAAGTGCTAAATAATGATTATTCGCAACAAGAGACATTTTCCCTGTCTCCCAGTGTTATTATATTCACATTATCATTGTCAAATACGTCACCATAAATAGCCTGGGTGTTACAATTGAAATGAAATTTAATTGTACCTTCTATGTAAAAGTAAGCTAATTAATAGTTATATATGTTATGCTAAGTGAATAACTATGAGCCTACAAGTCTTTTCATCACTGACAAGGGATAAGGTAGGAGGCAGAGGGGCTATTCTCTATCTGGCTCAAAAATAACAATACCATTTAGAGCAAGATAATCTGTTTGATCAGCATACTATTCATCATCACAAACTTTATTGAAAACTCAGAATTTAATTTCCAATAGAGAACTTGTGCATTAAGACCATCACTAACTGAAATAAAAAGCATCACTGCCATACTTGATCATCTCAAGAGAGCCAGTATGAACCATTTAATTTCTTGATTTATGGATAGTAATAACTATATTAGGGTGGCTAATGTAACCCCACTTTTTAAAAAAGGAGGGAGAGAGAAACCGGGGAATTATAGACTGGTTAGCCTAACGTCGGTGGTGGGGAAAATGCTAGAGTCAGTTATCAAAGATGTGATAACAGCACATTTGGAAAGCAGTGAAATCAT
The DNA here is from genome assembly GCF_030028105.1 of Mobula birostris. Classification (NCBI taxonomy): domain Eukaryota; kingdom Metazoa; phylum Chordata; class Chondrichthyes; order Myliobatiformes; family Myliobatidae; genus Mobula; species Mobula birostris. The sequence continues at coordinate 151,656,160 of NC_092376.1, read as the reverse complement.
CGGACAAAGTCAGCATGGATTTGTGAAAGGAAAATCATGTCTGACGAATTTCATAGAATTTTTTGAGGATGTAACTAGTAGACTGGATAGGGGAGAACCAGTGGATGTGGTATATTTGGATTTTCAAAAGGCTTTTGACAAGGTCCCACACAGGAGATTAGTGTGCAAACTTAAAGCACATGGTATTGGGGGTAAGGTATTGATGTGGATAGAGAATTGGTTGGCAGACAGGAAGCAAATTGTGGCAATAAACGGGACCTTTTCAGACTGGCAGGCAGTGACTAGTGGGGTACCACAAGGCTCAGTGCTGGGACCCAGTTGTTTACAATATATATTAATGACTTAGATGAGGGAATTAAATGCAGCATCTCCAAGTTTGCGGATGACACGAAGCTGGGCGGCAGTGTTAGCTGTGAGGAGGATGCTAAGAGGATGCAGGGTGACTTGGATAGGTTAGGTGAGTGGGCAAATTCATGGCAGATGCAATTTAATGTGGAAAAACGTGAGGTTATCCACTTTGGTGGCAAAAACAGGAAAACAGATTATTATCTGAATGTTGGCCGATTAGAAAAAGGGGGGGGGGGGTGCAACGAGACCTGGGTATCATTATACACCAGTCATTGAAAGTGGGCATGCAGGTACAGCAGGTGGTGAAAAAGGCGAGTGGTATGCTGGCATTCATAGCAAGAGGATTCGAGTACAGGAGCAGGGAGGTACTACTGCAGTTGTACAAGGCCTTGGTGAGACAGACCACACCTGGAGTATTGTGGGCCGTTTTGGTCCCCTAATCTGAGGAAAGACATCCTTGCCATAGAGGGAGTACAAAGAAGGTTCACCAGATTGATTCCTGGGATGGCAGGACTTTCATATGATGAAAGACTGAATCGATTAGGCTTATACTTGTTGGACTTTAGAAGATTGAGGGGAGATCTTATTGAAACGTATAAGATCCTAAAGGGATTGGACAGGCTAGATGCAGGAAGATTGTTCCCGATGTTGGGTAAGTCCAGAATGAGGGGTCACAGTTTGAGGATAAAGGGGAAGCCTTTTAGGACCGAGATTATGAAAAACTTCTTCGCACAGAGAGTGATGAATCTTGAAATTCTCTGCCACAGGAAACAGTTGAGGCCAGTTCATTGGCTATATTTAAGAGGGAGTTAGATATGGCCCCTGTGGCTAAAGGGATCAGGGGGTATGGAGGGAAGGCAGGGACAGGGTTCTGAGTTGGATGATCAGCCATGATCATACTGAATGGCGGTGCAGGCTCAAAGGGCCAAATGGCCTACTCCTGCACCTATTTTCTATGTTTTTTTCTATGTTTCACAGATTTTGGGGAGGCAAACTCCAAAATTCACGCCAATACTGTTGGCCAGAAGTTGCATGGCTCTTCTGCTACCACCCTACTAAACTGAATGAATCCAGAATAATTATTGGAAGCAGAAAATGGCTACCAACCTGGTGAAGGTGACAAACCCTGTTCGTGGGAAGTAGCAGAGGTAACATGCTGGGTTGTGGGATTTAAAATACAACAGAGATCGAAAAGGCATGTAGTAAGAGCAATGCTACGAATGTCATAGGAAGTTTCAACAGGCAGATGGGATGGGAAAGTAAGGTTGGTGCTGGATCCCAAACGAGTGACCTTTTCATGGGAGGTTTCAATATACAGGTGGATTGAGAAAGTCAAGTTGGCACTGGATCCCAAACGAATAACTTTGTGGAATGCCTACAAGATGGGTTTTTAGAGCAGCTTGTGCTTGAACCCACTAGGGGAAAGGCAAGTCTGGAGCAGGTATTGTGTAATGAACCAGATCTGATTAGAGAACTTAAGGTAAAGGAACCCTTACAGTGATCATAATATGGTAGAGTTCACCCTGGAGCTCGAGAGGGAGAAGCTGAAGTCAGTTATATCAGTATTGCAGTGGAATAAGGGGGAATTTTGGAGGCATAATACAGGAGCCAGGCAAAGCAGATTGGGAAGGGAGGGGATACTATCAGGGATGATGACAGAACAGCAAAGGCTGGATTTTCTGGGGCAGTTCAGAAAGACAGGATAGATACATCCCAAAAATGAAGAAGTGCTCCACAAGGAGAATGAGGCCACTCTGCTGACAGGGGAAGACAAACACAGCGTAAAAGCAAAAGTGAGCTCGAAGTTAAATAAAAATGTTCAAAGTAAAGTTTATCAGATTACCGTACATACAGCGCATGTCACCATATACAGCTCCTGAGATTCTTTTTCCTGCGGGTATACATAACAAGTCTTTAGGACAGTAATTGTAACCAGGATTAATGAATGACAACTGCGCAAATGCAGATATAAATAAATAGTAATAAATAACAAGAGCATGAAATAGCAAGATATAGAGTCCTTATAGTGAGATTATCAGTACTGGGAACACGAGAAATAGAATGAGTGTGATTATTCCCTTCTGTTCAAGGGCCTGATGGTTGAGGGTTACTGTTCTTGAACTTAGTGGTGCAAGTTGTGAGGCACTTGTAACTTTTACCTGATGGTAGCAGTGAGAAAAGTGCGTGGCCTGGGTGGTGAGGATCTTTGATGACGGATGATGCTTTACTACCTCAACTTTTCATGTTGATGTGCTCAATGATTGGGAGGACTTTACCCACGATGTAGTTGGCTTAATCCACATACTTTTGTAGGATTTTCTGCTCAAAGGCACTGGTGTTCCCACACAAGGTCATAGTATAGCCAGTCAGCACACTTCTCATCACACGTCTATAAACGTTTGCTGAGGTTTTTGATATCATGCGAATCTCCACATTGAAGTCATCAGGAGTCATATATTGTAGCAAAAAATGGTAGGAAGTTTGATGCTTTTAAAAACCAGCAGAAGGCAACTAAAAAATCTATAACGAGAGAAAACATGATTTATGAAGGGAAGCAAGTCAATAATATAAAAAAGGATACCAAAAGTTTTTCAGGTATATAAAGAGTAAAATACAGCTAAGAATGGGTATTGGACCACTGGAAAATAAAGCTGGAGATTTCAACCCAAATCTGCCCTACCGCTTCTATACTCAGTAGCCACTTCATTAAATAATGCTGTATCTAATAAAGTAGCCACTGAGTTTACGGTCGTGGTCTTCTGCTGCTGTAGCCCTTCCGCTATAAGGTTCGATGTGCTGTGCAATCAGAGATGCTCTTCTGCACCCCACTCTTGTAACATGTGGTTATTTGAATTACTGTTGCCATCCTGTCTGTTTGGACCTGTCCGGCCTTTCTCCTCTGACCTCTCTCATTAACTGTCACTCAGCGGATGTTTCTTGTTTCTCGCATCATTCTCTGTAAACTCTAGTGATGTTTGTGGATGAAAATCCCAGGAGTCCAGCATTTTCTGAGATACTCAGACCACCTTGTCTGCCACCGATAATCATTCTATGATCCAAGTCACTTAGATCACATTTCTTTACCATTCTAATGTATGGTCTAAACAGCAACTGAACCTCTTGACCACAGCTGCATGCTTTTATGCATTGGGTTGCTGCCGTATGATTGGCTCATTAGATATTAGCATTACTGAGCAGGGGTACTCAACAAGAGGTCACTGAGTGTACCCCTGGCCTTTACTTCCTTCAGTTTAAGTATTGATAACAAAGACTTTTACAACGTATCCATCCCATCTATAACTGAAAATTAACAGCTCTATTGAATGCGTGATGTATCGTGAGAGTACAGGGAAGATCGTAAGCAGTGAGCTGCTGCAGTCTGTGTGCCCAGAGACCCGAGCTCCTTGGGCGTAGAGCTCAGAAAAAGTGACGCAACAGACTTGGTATGTCGAGTTATCAGGTGAACGAGTAGTCTTTGGGGTACTGCAAGTCTGTGTCTTTATTGATGCTTTGCTGCACACTTGAGTGTTCAGTGGAGGGTGCTGATGCTTTTTTTTTGCTGGTGGGGGTGCCGTTGCTTTGCAGTTGCTTATGCGTGGTGGGGGGAGCTGGTGGGGAGGCTTTGGGGTTCTAACATTTAACTGCTATTCATTATCGGGAGCACTCCTCTGTTTTTGTGGATGTTTGCAAAAGGAAAGAATTTTAGGATGTATGTTGCATATGTAACACTCTGGTACGTAAGCCTAAGGAAGATAACCCCTGGCCCTGCCAAACGTGAGAGATAGAAATGTAAGCCCCCCAAATCCCCCTGTTTGCATGGATGCTATGTGATTTGTTACCCTGTTGTAAATAAGAGCCATGAAATAACAGACAGAACACTGCATACAAAATACAATTAAGAGATTTAGCTTTATCATTCTTAATTTGACTACAGGGTTCATAAAAAAAAGAAGAAAATGAAAAAGGCCCATTTTAATGAAACAGCCTAATGTGCACAAGTTGGAGCTCACGGTTTTCCCTTTGCTGATCCTCATTTCGATCTCCCCGGGCTTCATCGAATCACGGCCCCACTCCGGGTCAGCTCCTCTGACCTCTTCTCTCGGCATCTTCTCTCTTCTCCCCTCTCAAAAGCCCCAAGCCCAACCTTAATGTCCCTCACCAGAGAAAGCTCTCCTGAATCTGTTCATCCCAATTGGACGGCACGCATTTCTCCCATCTCTTATCTTCAACAGTAACCCAAAAAAGCAGCTTACACAGACAACAGAAAAGCATAACAGAGAAAAAAACATGAACCATGTGAACTAGGGCACTACATATATATTTCTCTGACATTAAATGTACCTATTGAAACCTATTGAATGTCTATTTATCTTCTGGTCACTGTCAGTTCAGCTACTTTCAATTTGTCCCAGTACTAATGCTAACATTTTATGAAAATAAACTCCTCCTTTCCAATCATAGCTTCAACCACATATTTCGCTTCCTGATCTTGTTCATCCATATGTCGAACCGAATGGAGATCAGGTAATAAATGGATAATCATAGCCCTTGATTTCCCTGTTCTTTAATTTAAATCCTTGCTCTTGGTAATTAAGAATGTAAGACATAAGTATTAAGGGCAGTAATAGCTCGTGTGGTCCCTCAATAAAATCACGGGAGATTTGATTTTGGCCTTTGTGAGCAGTTTTGGGCCCCTTATCTAAGAAAGGATGTGCTAACGTTGGAAAGGGTTCAAAGGTGGTTCACGAAAATGATTCCAGGATTGGAATGCTGATTATATGAGGAGAGTTTGGTGGCTCTGGGCCTGTACTAGCTGGAACTTAGAAAACCAAGAGGGGACCGCATTGTAAACTATTGAATGTTGAAAAGTCTAGATAGAATGGGGGAGCCTAGAAGCAGAAGGCACAACCTCAGAATAAAGGGACATTCATTTAGAAAAGATTAGGGGCAATTTCTTTAGCCAGAGGATGGTGAATCTGTGGAATTCGTTGCCACAGATGACTGTGGAGGCCAAGTCATCGAATATATTTAAAACAGAGGTTGATAGGTTGTTGATAAGTCAGGGCGTGAAAGGTTATAGGCAGAAGGCAGGAGAATGGGGTTGAGAGGGAAACGGATCAGCCATGATCAAATGGTGGAGCAGACACGATGGGCCAAATGGCCTAATTTGGCTCCAATGTCTTATGATATCATGGCTTTAAAGTCACTTTCTTGTCTGCCCTTCCCAAACCTTTCTGCAGTTTGTATAGCTGTCCAGAAAAGAGAATTCCAAAGAGTCGTGACCCTCAAGGAAAGAAGTAACTCCCCATCTCCTTCATAAATTAGTAACCATTTTAATAAAACACTCTCCCTAATTCTGGATTTCCCCCAAGATGGAAAATGTCCTGTCAGCAACTACTGTACCTGGCCTCCTCAAAACTGTTTACACTTCAATCAATCACTCTGATTCTTATAAACTCCAAATGGTATACACTCAAAATACTCTTTCATTAAAGACAACATCTTATCTTCAAGAAACAACAAATGAAACTTCACAAAACTGCCTCCAATATGTGCATACCTTTTATAGAATAAAGAAAATTTGAATGAAAAGACATTGCAGGTCACCAGCAGCAGAATTGCATTCTATTAGAATCTGTCATCTATTGATTCTGCTACTCGCACAATCTAAAGCACCCTTAGTTTACTGGCAAGGGAAGGTTATGGCATGAACATCATCAGATGCAAAAACATTTCCTTAGTGAGAGAATAGCTACTATCTACAGGGTGATGTGGTCTCATCAATGTCCAATGTAAGTGAAGCATATGCTCTTCAATTATGTTATATACAATTCCATCTGCAATAAACAATAACATTCTATTTCTCTTTCCTAATCTCTTGCTGTATTTGAATTCAAACATTTTTGTTAACCCCAGACATTCAGATCTCCCTGCATCTCACATCTATGCAACCCTGTACTATTTGGATAGTTTTTTAAAAAATGTCCTGGCAGAGTGGATAACCTACATTTGCCTGACATTAAATAACAGTTGTTATCTCCTTGCCTACTCACGGACATCTTTTCGTCATTTCCTTATATTCTATTTGACCAATTTACTTTCATAACAAGGCTTATGCTTTCATTAAAATTTTTAAACATTATTTCTGTTATCTTCATCCAAATCATTTGTTAAATACCAAGTCTTTAGCATTGATTTCTCTGATGTGCCTCTCATTACAACTAGGCAAGTAGAAACATGCCCTTTTCTGCTTATTCTTTGTCCTGTTAGCCAGCCAACTTTCCGTTCAGATGGTCACCACCTACACCATGAGCTGTTCATCAAATTCCTTCTGGAAATTTAAGTATATCACCAGTTCCCTTTTATTCTACGTATTTTTCAAAGTACTGCAATAGATCTGTCAAACATGATTTTCTTTATAAAAGGAGGATTTGCTGTATTACTCTGAATTTTTTTCTAAGCATCTTGCACAAACATCTTTAACATTAGCTTCTAATGTTTTCCTAGCCTATAGTTTTCTGCTTTCTATCTTCTTTTATGTTACATTTCCTATTTTCTAATATAATTGAACTCAACTGTAATTAAGGAATTTTGGAAAGTTAAAACTGACATATTAACTACACTATTTGCCACTTCTTTTAAGACTCCAGGGTGAAGTTGAATTGGACCTGGAGACCTCTCACACCACAGCTCCAACAATATCACTTCCCTGAAGATTGTGCCTTCATACCTACTATCCCTGACAGAGTTCCTTCATTCCTTTCAATTCCTAGTTTACAGCTGAATTGGAGATGTTACTTCTATCCTCTATAGTGAAGACTAATGCAAAACACTTTGTCAGTTCATTGTCATCTTCTTGCTTTCCATTATTATTTTCAAAGACTCACTGTTTATGGAACTAATCATACTTTATGACTTCTCTTATAAACTTCCATAGAAATTTACTGTTTTTTATATCTGGCTGGCTTTATCTTTTACTCTAAGTTTTATTACACTAAGCCATTTTTGTTAATTTTACTTTTCTGCTGTTCTACCCAGTCTTCAACTGTTTTTGCACAGTTGTATGTTTCCTTCCTCTTTGTTTTCTCTTTAAGTGCTTGAAGTGAATTTCAGCTGACCTAGTTTACCAAGTCACTTTAATGAGATTGGCCTTCATGCCCTCATAATTGCCTTGGTCTCCTTTTGTGTAACATTGTTAGCAATAAGAGTAAGGGTTAATATGTATAATGATGAAAGGAAGCTCCACTAACACTTTTAATGGTAAAGATAGTTATAGTATGAATTAAGAAACAGACTAATTTTCTTCTTCATTTGTTTTCAATTGCCAAAAGTGAGATAAAACATGCTAGGTAATGACTTCACTATGATTTATTCAATAAGCAGAGCCAAGTCACAGCTCACAAATTTTCTGATGCAATCCCATGAAACAAACCTGTTCAGACACAAGATAATTCTACAGAATAAAAATAAGTCTACATGTTAAAGATGCAGTGGATAAGCTTACACATGTCTTAAATTAATATCAACCAATGGCTTATGATAGCCACCACTCCCTCCCCCTCTCCCATTCTCAGCAACTGGTTAGACCTTCACATGTTCTGAATATTTGTTTAATTTCTATTGTTTGTCAAATTGTTCTTCTTTTCACACATTGGATGTTTGATGGTCTTTGATGTGTGGGGTTTTTCTTAGAGTTTCTTTGTTTTGTGGTTGCCTGCAAGAAGATGAATTTCAAGGTTGCATATGGTATACTGTACATACTTTGATGATAAATATACTCCGAACTCACAGCTACAATTACAGTTTCATTCCAACTTGGGAGCTGAGAGTTTTAGGTCAACTAGAAGAGTTTCATAAGTAGAACAATCAGTCTCACTCATTCTGGTGATGCTTTATGTTCATGTTCAGAATCAGAAACAGGTTTAACATCACTGGCATATGTCGTGAAATTATGTTGTTATGCTGCAGCAGTGCATTGCAATACATAATAATAACAAAATATAAATTACAGTAAATATATATATTTAAGTTAAATTAAATAAATAGTGCATTATCCATTCAAAGATCTGATGGCAGAGGGGAAGAAGGTATTCCTGAATCGTTGAGTGTGTGCCTTCTCCCTGTACCTCCTCCCTGATGGTAGCAGGACCTGGGTGATGTATTTCCTTAATGAGGCATCCCTCCTTTAAGATATCCTTGGTGCTGGGGAGGCTCATGCCCTTGATGGAGCTGATGAGTTCAGAATCAGAATCAGAATCAGGTTTATTATTAATGGCATGTGATGTGAAATTTGTTAACTTAGCAGCAGCAGTACAATGCAATACATTATCTAGCAGAGGGAGAAAAATAATAATAAATAAAATAAACATAATAATAAACAAGGAAGTATATTGAATAGGTTTTTTAAAATGTGCAAAAACAGAAATACTGTTTATTAAAAAAAAAGTCAGATAGTGTCCAAAGCTTCTATGTCCATTTAGAAATCAGATGGCAGAGGGGAGGAAGCTGTTCCTGAATCGCTGAGTGTGTGCCTTCAGGCTTCTGTACCTCCTACATGATAGTAACAAAGAGAAAAGGGCATGCCCTGGGTGCTGGAGATCCTTAATAATGGACGCTGCTTTTCTGAGACTCTGCTCCCTAAAGGTGTCCTGGGTGCTTTGTAGGCTAGTGCCCAAGATGGAGCTGACTAGATTTACAACCTTCTGCAGCTTCTTTCGGACCGAAAGCTCTCCACAGCAGACAGTGATGCAGCCTGTCAGAATACTCTCCACGGTACAACTATAGAAGTTTTTGAGTGTACTTGTTGACATACCAAATCTCTTCAAACTCCTAATAAAGTATACCCACTGTCTTGCCTTTTTTATGACTACAGTACATCGATATGTTGGGACCAGGTTCGATCCTCAGAGATCTTGACACCGAGGAGCTTGAAGCTGCTCACTCTCTCCACTTCTGATCCCTCTATGAGGGTCAGTATACAACTTTCTGCAGCTTATTTCAATCCTGTGAATTGCCCCACATCCATTCCAAAAAGTGATGTAGCCAGTTAGAATATTCTCCGTGGTACAAAAATCCTTGGTCCTGGTGACATACCAAATCTCCTCAGACTCCTAATGAAATATAGCCACTCTCGCACCTCCTTCGTAACTGCATGAACATGCTGGGACCAGGATCGATCTTCAAAGATGTTGAGGGCCCAAGAACTTGAAATTGTTCACCCTTTCCACCATTGATCTCCGGATGAGGATTAGTGTGTGTGTCCTCTTCTTACCCTTTCTGAAGTCCACAATCAATTCTTTGCCCTTGCTGATGTTGAGTGCAAGGTTGTTGCTACAACACCACTCAACCAGCTGATCTTATCTTGCTCCTGTACGCCTTCTCGTCACCATCTGAATTTCTGCCAATAGTCATCAACAAATTTATAGATGGCATTTAAACTGTGCCTAGCCACACAATCATGAGTGTAGAGTGTAGAGAGAGCAGAGCTGTGTTTTAAGCACACATCCTTGAGGTGTGCCAGTGTTGATTATCAGCAAGGTGGAGATGGCATTTCCAATCTGCAGAGACTATAGTCTTCCAGTGAGGAGATCGGGGATCCAGTAGAAGAGCAAGGTACAGAGGCCCAGGTTTTGGAGCTTTTTCTTAAAATTTTTTTTCTCCTCCCTGACCCTTTCTCAGAGCTTTTTGATCAGAACTTTAGGAATGATTTTGTTAAACGCTGAGCTGTGGTAAATGAACAGCAGCTTTACATACGTATTGGTATTGTCGAGGTGATCCAAACCCACTCAAAGAGCCAATGTGATTGTGTCCACTGTGGACCCATTGTGATGATAGCCAGAATGCAGTGGTCCAGGCCCTTGCTTGGTCAGGAGTTGACTCTAGCCATGACCAACCTCTCAAGGCACTTCATCACCATGAGTGCTACTGGGTGATAGTCATTAAGGCAGCTCACTCTGCTCTTCTTGGGCACTGGTATGATTGTTCCCCTTTTGAAGCCGGTGGAAACTTGCATCTGTAAAAAAGAAAGATTGAAAATTCCTTCAACACACCCGCCAGCTGTTTGGCACGGGTTTTCAGAGTTCTACCAGGTACACCGTCAATGCCTATCACTTTCTAAGCGTTCCTCTGTCTTCCTTGTCCATGCCTTCTTGGTCCTCTCTACTGGTGCTGCAGTATTCAGTCTCTGCCTGTACTCTGAGAGTAGAAGTACAGCCTTTCCAAAATGCCTTTCATCAACACAGTTCACCACAACAGTCTTTTAAAAGGAGAAAGATAATTAAAATCCAAAAATCAATGATGCTATAAAAATTGCAATGCAATTCTTTTGATAATCCTGATTAATTTCCATTTGAATAATTAAATTTTAATGATACTTGTTTATTAAATTTTTCTATAATCATTTTTTATTAAATTCCATTTTTATGGGCAAGTACTCCCTCACTTCTCCTACTATAACTGAACAAGGATAACCAGGGGCTTTAAATTACCTCTATGTGACCTTATAGGAGATCAACAACCATTCACACAGTGGTGAACTCTCTCTCATTAAGCACAATTAATTTATACAATACAGCCTGTCTAGATTTGAGGAAATAAAAGGCAAGATAGACAAAGGAGAGTCAGTGGATGTTGTTTACTTGGATTTTCAGAAGGCCTTTGACAAGGTGCCACACATGAGGCTGCTTAACAAGATAAGAGCACATGGTATTACAAGAAGTTACTGGCATGGATTGGCTGATTGACAGGAGGCAAAGAGTGGGAATAAAGTTAGCCTCTTCTGCTTGGCTGCCAGTGACTAGTTGTGTTTCGCAGGGATCGGTGTTGGGACCACTTCTTTTCATGTTACATGTCAATGATTTAGATGATGGAATTGATGGCTTTGTGGCCAAGTTTACAGACAATACAAAGATAGGTGAAGGGGCAGGTAGTGTTGAGAAATTAGGGAATCTGCAGAACTGAATTGACTTTATTTCTTATATTCTTCACATACATGAGGAGTAAAAATCTTCGCGTTACATTTCCGTCTAAATGTGCGATGTGCAATTTATAGTAATTTGTAATAAACAGTATGTACAACAGGACAGTCAATATAGCATAGAAATAAAGCTGTATTGGCGTGAATTAATCAGTCTAATGGCCTGGTGGAAGAAGCTGTCCCGGAGTCTGTTGGTCCAGGCTTTAATGCTGTGATACAGTTTCCCAGATGGTAGCAGCTGGAACAGTTTATGATTGGGGTGACTCGGGTCCCCAATGGTTCTTCAGCCCTTATTACACACCTGTCTTTGTAAGTGTCCTGAATAGTGGCAAGTTCATATCTACAGATGTGCTGGGCTGTCCGCACCACTCTCTGTAGAGTCCTGCAAATTGAGGGAATTACACTTCTCATACCACGCAGTGATACACCCAGTCATGGTCCTCTCAGTTGTGCCCCTGTAGAAAGTCTTTAGGATTTGGGGACTCATGCCGAAAGAAGGACTTGGACAGATTGGAGGAATGGGTAAAGAACTGGCAGGTAGAATATAACGTAGGGAAATGTACAATCATGCATTTGTGTAGAAGGAATAGAAGTGTAGACTATTTTCTAAATGTGGAAACAATCAAAAATCAGAATTGCAAAGGGACCTGGATGTTCTTGTGCAGGATTCCATACAGGCTAAGTCAGTAGTATGGAAGGATGTAAAGCTGAGGCTTTATAAGTTATTGGCCAGACCTCACTTGGAGTATTGCAAACAGTTTGGGGTCCCTTATCTCAGAAAGTATGTGCTGGCATTGGAGAGGGTCCAGAGGAGGTTTGTGAAAATGAATCTGAGATTGAAGGGATTAACATATGAGAAGTGTTTGATGTTATGGGCCTGTACTTGCTGGAGTTTAGAAGAATGAGGGAGGATCTTATTTAAATCTACTGAATATTGAAAGCCTAGATAGAGTGGGTGTGGAGAGGATGTTTCCTATGGTAGATGAGTCTAGGATCAGAGGAGACAGCCTCAAAGTAGAGGGATGTCCACTTGGAACATAGACAAGTAAGAATTTTGATAACCAGGGGTTGGTGAATCTGTGGAAATTGTTGCCATGAATGGCTGTGGACGGGAAGTCTTTGAGTATATTTAAAGCAGAGGCTGATATTTCCCCACTTAGTTAGGGTGTCAAAGGTTATGGGAAGATGTCAGCAGAATAGTGTAGAGAAGAGAAGGATAATGAAAATGTCATGATGGAATGGTGGGGCAGAATCGATGAGCTGAGTGGTCTAATTCTGCTCCTATGTCTTAAATTTTAAAACAGTCTAAATTCTTGAGACTGTAAAAGCATGCTGTGCCATTGACAACCAATCCCTAAAATTGCTTTTTCATTTGCAGGATTTATAAAGATCAATGGGAGTTCTTCACCTATCATAATTGTTACTTAATCAATATTAGCACAAAGTTTTTACTAACTAACTTCATTAAAAACAGCCAATTTAGGCAAAACTAGTAAATACAACATGCAAATCCTCTACCATCAGTAGGTGAGGCACATTAGCTCAGGCGGGGTGCCAAGGTAGCGTAGTAGTAAGTGTGAGATGCTATTGTGGTTCTGGGCGTTCTTGAGTTCTGAGTTCATTTCTGGGGCTGTTCTGTTAGGAGTCTCTATAAATGCTCCCAGAGGAATGCATGGGTTTACTCCGGGTCCTCCTACAATCCAAAGATGTACCATGTAGATTAATTGGTCATTGTCAACAGTCCTGTGATTCGGTGAGGGTTAATTGAATTTGTCAGGGTTGCTGGGAATCGTCATGGCTCAAAGGGCCGGAAGGACCCACCCTGCTCTGTATTGCTAAATAAATAAGTAAATAAATCAATAAATAGGTTCAGCACAAATATGCTTTGTGAATCCACTGACTTTTCTCCATCCCCATTTGATGAAGCATTAATTCATCTGTTTCTCCATCTGCTGACTTCAACATCCTTTTAATCTGGAAATGGATATAATTTATTCTAGAACATATATTTGGAACTATCAAAAATGACTTTAATTCAAAACACTTTTTTAATTGTTTTGTCAAATACAGCCATCGAAATACACAGCTTGTGTTAAATATAGTCAGTATTATCCTATCAAACGAATCCGAATCAAAATCAGAGTCAGATTAATACCGCTGGTATGTGTCATGTAATTTGTTGTTTTGCAACAGCAGTATATTAAAATTACAAAACCTATAAATTACACAAGAAATATGTATTAAAATCATATTAATACATAGTGCAAAAAGAGAGCAAAAAATAGTGAGATAGTATATGTGGATTCATTGTCCATTTAGAAATCTGATGGCGGAAGGGGAGAAACTGTTCCTAAAAAGTTGAGTGTGTGTCTTCAGACCCTGTAGCTCCTCCTTGATGGTAGCAGTGAGAAGAGGGTATGTTCTGGGTGATGGGGGTCCTTTATGATGGATGCTGTCTTTCTGAGGCATCGCTATCCGAAGGCGTCATCGATGCTGGGAAAACTCGTGCCCATGATGGAGTTGACTGAGTTTACAACGTTCTGCAGCGTTTTTTCGATCCTGTGCAGTTGCCCTTCCATATATGATAGTGATGTAACCAATTGGAATGCTCTCCGCTGTACATCTGTAGAAGTTAGAGAGTCTTCAGGGACATACCAAACCTTCTCAAACTCCCACTGAAATATAGCCACTGTCTTGCCTTCTTTGTAATTGTATGAATATATTGGGCCCAGGATAAATCTTCAGAAATGTTGACACCCAAGAAGTTGGAAGTGCTCACCCTTTCCACTGCTGATCCCTCAATGAGGTCTGGTGTCTGTTCCCTCAACATCCTGTACCTGAAGTCCACAATATTACTGATGTTGTGTTATAACAACACTCAACCAGTTGATCTTCCTCACTCTTGTACTCCTCATCACCATCAGAAATTCTGCCAACAATAGTTGTGACATTCACAAATGTATAGATGGCATTTGAACCGTGCTTAGCCATATATTTGTGGATGTAGAGAGAGCATAGCAGTGGGCTAAGAACATACCCTTGAGGTGCACCAGCAGTAATTGTCAGTGAGGAGGAGATGTTATTTAAATGAAGCCCACGTGTTCAGTTTTAACGTAAGTCAACATGAATACAAAACAAAATCCCTCTGCATTAAAGTGCTGGCTTCATGCAAATGCGATGCTGGCTAATTTTATATATATGCTAAAGTCCTGACAAAATATTGCATCATGGAAACAATTTATCTTCAATGCAGAAGAATTAAATCTAAATAAATGTCTTCACTCCACATTAAATTTTGTAAAACAATCAACGAATGTCTGAACAGTTTAAACAACAATATAACTCTTTCTGAACTCTTAGTTTATGGCACTCTGTTTGTTTGTGAGTAATATTTGCAGAATGTCTATATGAAGCATACACCTTAGGTCTGTTAATATCTAATGTCTGTTGATAGCAGCTGAACTCTTTCTTAGTCTCAGGCACCATTAATATGAGGATGCCCATTAATGACTAAATGTCTGTTGGTCACTTTGGGAATTAGGTTGTTGTACTCTTTCTTAGTGTCCGTCAAGTTGGCTTGATAGTTTTTTAATGGATTTGAACTTATTGCTTATATAATATGTGTAGCCACCCCACCCCCCCCAACCCCCGGCCAGCCTCAGGGTCGCTGTCGTCTAGGGAAACAGCCCTCGGCCCTGCCAAACTGGGTAAGAGTTTGTGTGGATGCTGTGTGATGTACCCCACCCCGCCCAAATAACAGACAATACACCAGATACGATTAAATGATCTACAGTTTATAGATATTACTGGATCTATATAATTTATAGAGAATAAAATATAAAAGGAAAATAAAAAGCGCCACACATATCAAAGTTCAATCTCTTTGTGCACAAACAGTTGGAGCTCAGGACCCTTCTTCTTCACCCTGCAATCCCTCAGACCACCTCGACCGGCCGCCTTCGACCAACAATGGTGGTTGACCAGACCCTCCACATGAGTCCGTCTCCATCTCCTCTCCTCGCCAAACGCCCCGCTCGGGGTCCGACCCCATTAGCTGACTCACAGCACCTGGTCCATCCTCTGTCTCTCTCTCCTGCCTTCTGCCCCAAAACCCCGCACATACAATATCTTCAGATACACCAAAAACACAACTATCCCAATTGGTTCGCAACATCTTCTTATCACAGTCTGACCCAAAACAAGCTGCTTGCGCAAGAACTTTCTCAGCATTTAACATAACAAAGAAGCATTCCCAAATACAAGATAACAAAGAAGCCATTTTAATTGGCCTAGGCAGTAACATAAAAGACGAAACCCCCTTACATATGTAATATCAATGTTCTTTTCTAAGTCTGAGGAATGATGTGTCCAAAACATGGTTGGACTAATAGATGTAGAATGACCATTAATGTGTCTAATTGATTCATGAGGGTATGCTGAATGTTGTATTGATGGATGTATGTGCAGTTTCAATGAAAGAAACCAGGCTGTGTTGAGATAAAACATTAAAGAGCTGGTATTTCTTCCTGTCCTTGTGGAACTCATATTTAATGGGGTGCCTGTCCTGGGTTTGTTGGACTTTGCCCAGACTGAAAATTGCAATCAGTTTCTGGGACTCAGGGATGGTTTCATGAGCAAGGCAGAAATTGGAGCTCCCCCGACAACACCAACAATCAAATGGTGACTAAGAATCATGAACCCTGAAAACCTTGTGGAATTCTTTGTGACTTGCTATACAGCAAGTGTGTGTAATTTGCCTCACACCATAACAGGCCTACAACTGGGGCCTCTGTACATTTCTCTGAAACTGGACCCTTGATTTCCTCATCAGAGAACACAGTCAATGTGGATTGGAAATAAAATCTCATCCTTGCTGACAATCTTCATATGCACACCTCAAGGATGTGTTCTTGGTTCGCTGCTCTACTCTTTCTACACTCATGAATGAGTAGCTAGGCACAATGGAAACACCATCTACAAATTCACTGATGACACAACTGTTGTCAACAGAATCTCAGATGGCAATGAGGAGGTGCAGAGTAATAGGAATAGGTCAGCTGGTTGAGCTGTATCACAAAAACCAGCTTACGTTCAACATCAGTAAGGTTAAGGAACTGTTGTGGATTTCAGTAAGGAGAAGTCAGGACAACACACACAAGCCCTCGTTGACGGACCAGCAGTGGAAAGGGTGAGCAGTTTCAATTTCCTGCATGTCAACATCTCAGAGAACCTAACCTGGGCCCAAAATTACAAAGAAGGCACGTCAGTGGCTATACCTCATTGGGAGTTTTTACGTGATTTGTTAAATCACCCAAAAACTCTAGCAAATTTCTACAGATGTATCGTGGAGTATATTCTAATTGGTTGCATCACGATCTGGTATGGAGGCACTAATACACAAGATCAGATAAAGCTGCATAGGGTTGTAGACTCAGCACTGGCCTCTGAAGACATCTTTCAAAAGCAACATCCATCGTGGAGGACTCTCATCAATCAGGATATGCCCTCTTCTCATTGCTACCATCACAAAGGACTTACAGGAGCCTGAAGGCACGCACTCAATATTTTAGTGCAGCTTTTTCCCCTTCACTATCAGACTTCTGAAAGGTCTATGAACACTACCTCACTATTTCGCTTTCCTTTAGCACTATTTATTTATTTTTTACATATTCATATTGTAACCTATAGTAATTTTTATGTAGTGCACTGTAAAGCTGCCACAAAACAGCTTGTGTCATGTATAAAGTATAAACAATAAACCCTACATATGTCAGTGAAATAGATCTATTCTGATTCCAATTCCTATTCCAATTCTGATTCTGATCTAACAGTCCTTTACTAATCAATAGGTTACCAAGGACTTGACTGCAGACGGCATCACAAAGGAACCAGGATCAAATCACAGAGCTACCAGAGCATATGCACATGAAAGCCTGGGCCATACCCATTTGAGGAGTCAAATAAGAACATAAGAAATGGGAGCAGGAGTAAACCATTTAGTTCTTTGAGCCCGATCTGCCATTCAGTATGATTAGTCCATGCACTCAGCTCTGCCAACCCACCGCTCCCAGTAAACTATTTAATGATGTAGCTTCTACAGTATACTTGGGCAGAGAAGTGAAAAGCAGTTTCTCTTAATCTCTGTCCTAAATCTACTCTCCCAATAGGGCTATGTCCCCTAGTTCTAGACACCTGCTCGATCGTATTGATCCCCTTCATAATTTTATATAATTCTATGATATCCCCTCTCATTCTTCTGAATTCCAGCGATTTTAGTCCCCGGTGATTCAATCTCTCCTTATAGACAACTCCCTCATCTCCAGAATCCACCTGCTGAACCTCCTCTGCACCATCTCCAAAGACAGTATATTGTTTTTCTTGAATAAGAAGACCAGAATTGCATGTAACACTCCAAGTGTGGACTCATCAGTACCCTGTGCAATTAGAGTCTTAGAGCTGTAGAACACCACAGCACAGGTCAGCCCTTCTTCCCATCTAGTCTGTGTCAATGTTTTTCTGCATTGTCCCAGCTCCTCTTAACTCTCCCATCCACATATCTATCCAAACTTCTCTTAAATATTGCAATTGAATCTGAATCCATCACTTCTGCTGGTAGCTCATTCCACACTGTAGCACCCTCTGAGCAAAGAAATATACCCACACATTTCTCTTAAATATATCACTATTCACCCTAAACCAATGACCTCTAGCTCTAGTCTCATCTAACCTGAGAGGAAAAAGCCTGCATGCACTCACCCCATCTATACCCCTCATAATTTGTATACCTTTATAAGATCTCTCCTCATTCTCCTATGCTCCGGAGAATAAAGTCCTGACCTACTCAATCTTTCCCTCTAATTCAGGTCCTCAAATCCCATCAACATCCTTGTAAATTTTCACCGAGTTATTTCAAGTTTATTGATATATATTTAACCCCCCGGCAAGCCTCAGGCTCGCTCAACTCGCTGTGGTCCAGGGGGAGCAGCCTTCGGCCCCGCCAAACTGGGTAATTAAGTTTGTGTGGATGCTGTGTGATGTACCCCACCACGCCAAATAACAGACAATACACCATATGCGATAAATGATTACACTTTATAGATATTACTGGAACTATGTAATTAATAGAGATAAAATATAGAAGGAAAGTAAAAGGTGCCAAAGTTATCAAAGTTCAAGCACTTCGTACACCACAGTTGGAGCTCAATTAACGGAGTCTTCTTTCCACCATTTGATCCCCTCCGACCTCCTTGACCCGCCACCGGGGACCAACCACGGTGGTCGACCAGACACTCCACATGAGTCTGTTTTCGTCTCCTCTCCTCGCCGAAAACCCTGGGCCTTGGACTCCTGCTTGGGATCCATTCCACCACCCAGCTTACAGCATTGTGTCTCCTCTCCCTGTCCCCATCACCTTCTGCCCCAAAGGCCGTGAAAAATAATAGCTTACAGACACACAAGAAAGAATAACATCTATCCTAATTGGTTTGTTCTCTCTCTTATCAATAATATAACCCAAACAAGCAGAGAGAAAGAGAGAATTCCTTACATCGCAGTTATTATTACAGAAAAGCCATTTTGTTAGCCTTTGCAGTTACTCAAAAGAAGAAACCCCTTACACTCTCCCCCCACCAAATAAAGTCATGTCCTCATGACTTCTAAATAACTCGTCAACCCTTTCTGCAGACACAAAAACCCAATCCAGGTACAAACAGTGACATTGCTCCCCAAACAGTAGACCTTACGATCTGTTCTACTGGCGCTACATAGGCCAACCTATCTGAGAGTTTCCTAATCCTCCAATACCTCCGTAGCCCCTCACTTAAACCCTTCAGGCTCGGACCCTACTGGGGATACCTCAGGTCTGTTTGCCAAATCCTCTCTCAATCTCTCACTCCTGCCCCCACTGCACTTCGGTGCCCCCTGTCCCGTGTCCACGGCCCTGCTTCTTTTCCTTCAGGGTCCTGCAGTAACCCAGGCTGCCCACAGCTAGCCCTCCTCACTAC
Source organism: Mobula birostris (assembly GCF_030028105.1). Taxonomy (NCBI): domain Eukaryota; kingdom Metazoa; phylum Chordata; class Chondrichthyes; order Myliobatiformes; family Myliobatidae; genus Mobula; species Mobula birostris. The sequence continues at coordinate 151,636,834 of NC_092376.1, read as the reverse complement.
ACCTGACTCAGTGGAAGAAGGGCCAAAAGTCTCTTCCTCAATCAAGGGGAAGTTAGCGAAAGGCAGCATGTACCACACATCCCGCTCATCATCCTTCGAATCTGTATTCTTCCTCATTCCCTCGATCGGTAGCTGCTGTTTGATTTTCTCCGAACTGAAGCACTTAGCCTGGGCTCCCTCTGCAGCCTCTTCAGCCTCCTGCAATCGAGACGTCAGCTTCTTCCCTACCTCCTCCAACTCTCGCCCCAGTCTCAGCAGTTCTGACCCACGCTTCATGTCCATTTCCATGGACGCAATTACACCACCAGTTTCTTCCAATCTGTTCTGGATCAGTTTCTTGAGTTTCTGCTGATCCTTTCGAAGGTTGGTCATTGTTCCGTCTCTCTGGATTAATTCATCAGTAAATGACTGCAGTTTCGGCTCAGAATTCCATTTCCCCATCTCCACTTTGACGAGCGTGAACGCCAATTCTTCATTGGTTGCCTTGGGCTCCGGCACTCGCCTCACATCATAGTTCCCCAAGGCGAATCCAAACCCTAAGTGATCATCCACATACGCCAAAACTCCAAACACCTCCACATCCCCCATGGTCTTCCTCATGCCCTGTGGGAAGGTTGCAGGGGTTCTGGATATGCCCTGTGGCATCTTTTCAGATTGGAAAAATCCTAGGGGACCTATAACAGCCACCTTCTCCTTGTTGGCCTCACTCATCGGGTTCTGGCAATATGCACTCCTCAGATCCAGTATATTAAATCACGTCGCACCATACAAACAGACCATAGTGACTTTGGCCCTCAGGACCGTATTTTAGACAATGACAATGTGCCTGTTCGCAGTCCTATAATCCACACACATGCTGCCTACGTCTTCCATGGCTACAGGGGCCAGTCGCCATGACCCCTCCCTCACCAAGATGTCTTCAGCGTTCAACTCCCCTCCCTCGTGGTACTTCAGAGCACCTACAAAGAGGGTCTCAGCCTCAGATACTCCCCCCAGGCTGTACCATCATCGGCTCTCGTTTAAATTCGGTACTGGCCCAGGCTGCTACACACATCCTCACAAGCATCCTCTACCCACCGCCTGGGACCAACCACAGTGGTCGACCAGACGCTCCACATGAGTCTGTCTTCGTCTCCTCTTCTCGCCAAAGATCCAGGGCCCTGGACTCCCACTCGGGGTCCTTTCTGCCGCCCAGCTTACAGTATGGCGTCTCTTCTTTCCCTGTCCCCATTGCCTTCTACCCCAAAGCCCGCGAAAAATAGCTTACAGACACACAAGAAAGAATAACATTTATCCCAATTGGTTCGTTTTCTCTCTTATCAATAATATAACCCAAAAAAGCAGAGAGAGAGAGAGAGAGAACTCCTTATATCACAGTTATGATTACAGAAAAGCCATTTTTATTATAACATAAAAAACAAGACATTTTGTTAGCCTTGCAGTAACTTAAAAGAAGAAACCCCTTACATATAAATATCCTGTAGGTAGGTGACCAGAAATGCAAATAATACTCAAAATTTGGCATCACCAGTGTCTTATTTAACTTCAATTCAATTCATGGAATTCACAGTCCTGTGGGAGGATTCAGTGGCTGAAGCATATGAGCACAAGAGGTTATGCTATGCAGATCTACCAGATGAAGCTCGGTGACGGGGCTTGAGAACCAAAGTTTGTCCTGTGTAAGTGGGTTGTAGGAGATTTATAGCCATATCCACCATCAAATTGCTGAAGGAGTTAGGGATCCATGGTCAGACTTTATGGCAAACCATCAGATCCCATCAGAAGCAGTGGAAAGAAGCAGTCAATGGCTTTGGATGAAGTGAAGAGACCTCTCCTAGGCTCTAAGATAGCATCAAGAGAGTGGAAGGACACAACGGTGGGGGGGAGGGGGGAGTGTGACTCTGGGAGAGATGTAGTGGACTAATTGATGAAATATCAAGGAAAGAAGGTGCCCACTTGAAAGCCCCTGCGTAACAAACCTGTGCCATTCCCAACATTAAGGGAGTCTCAAGCAAGTACTCACAGCCCATTGGCACGAGGGATATTAACATCTTATCCTGTGTTTTTTGATTTTTTTTCAACATAACCCAGCTCGCGTACTCAGTGTTCTGATTTTGCAGCATAACCTCCCTCGTTACATGGTTAAATGGCCATATAGCCAATTCTGCTCATGGCATATTGATGCACAAGTGTAATCAAATGCTGTACATTCAAGTACTGCTCCTAACTCAGTTTTGAATGTAGTTTATAGGATTAGTGATTTTACATGCTCCTTTATGTTTAGAAATGAGGTTTGTTCCCTGAAATGCAAAGGTGCTTCATTGCCACTATTTGTAAGAATGAAGATCAAGATTAAGTAACATTACATTGGAGCATAAGATGATGTTCTCTGGGCAATAATGGATTATGTGAAGCCATCATCTTTTCAAATATTTCAGATTATTAACAGCGTAGGTTAGGCACTCAACAAGGATTTCCCTGTGTTGTCTCATCAGTCCCTCAGAGGGCAGGAAATTGCTGAATAAACTCAGCAGGTCAGGTAGCATCAGAATCCAGCAATTTTGGCATAGTTGGCCGGGTGATTGCAATGATTTATGGACTTGGAAGAATTGTAGACAAAGTGGAAAGTTTTCAGCTCCTAAATTAAATGGGATATAGAAGGTTCACCTCTAATTCCAAATTGTTTGGGAGAAAAAAATTAGTTCTGGCTTCGATACATTATCATATTGAGGAATCTACTCCATTGCTATTTTGAAAAAGCATATCTGTAAATGTTAAATACACAAGCCAGCAGAGGGCTAATTAAATACGCGAGACAGTAGAGCATTAATTAAATACTTGTAAACCTGGGCTGGCCAGTGGTGAAGTGGCAACAGCACTGGACTTCGAGGCGGATGGTCCTGTCAGAATCTGGTCCTGTCCCAATCTGGGCATCTACATGGAAGAAAGGCCTGGCAATCTACTTCCATAACTTGCTGCAAATGCCCGATGGACAACTACGCTATCCGCAGGGTCACCACGAGTCGATGTTGACTCGATGGCACTCAACAACAAGCCAGCGGAGCACAAAAGAATTAAATACATACAAGCGGTGGGGAACAATACATGCAAGTGAGTGGAATGTGGAGAAAACTTTAGGTTGCAGAACAACCTATTGAAATTTTGGCCGCAATTGCACAGTAATAAAAAGTACATACAAATTAACAAACCAACCACAGAATTTTCAGTTATATGGGAACAGATAACTGAGAGTTTGAGCTATTACCTGAATAAAATGTCTTAGTTTGACAAAATTATTGAGAAAGTCTGGATAAGTTATACAAACAATTTGAAGTTTATTGAGGAGGCATGTGATCAGATCCAGGGCATCCCAGAAGGAAATAAAAAGCTTGGAATGTGTAAGTTAAAGATAAGGCCACACGGTGAGCAAATGAAAGAGTTAACAGGGCAAGTAAAGACTTTCCGTGATCAATTGGAAAAGAAAGGCAAAGCCTGTGATTAACTTCAAAAGCAGCATGATATACACAGTAAAAAGTCTAGAGAGCAAATCTCTGCATTAACCACGCAAGTGAAGAAATCAATATGATAAATGTAATCAAATTGAAGTGGTGTATGGAGGTTCAAAGCAGACTGAGTCAATATGAGAAAGTTCAGCCGGGACTTCACGTGGTTAGTCTGTCCAGCCCAGTGGGCAGTACTAATGGCAGTGCTTCCAGTGACAGTTCTGTGGTGCTTCTAATGACGTTGCTAATGACACTGCTTCTGACACCCCTATGTCAGACAGTCCTCCAAAACAGCGACACTACCTGAACTCCATGAAATTACATCCAATTTTGAACAGTCCTCCGAGACAGCAACACCATCTGAACTCCGAGGAATTGCAAGATGGACATGACATGGTCCCTGGCGACTCTAGTGAGGATGGCATTGATGAAACGATAAGACTGGCAGTTATGTCTCAGCTTGCTACAACAATGACCAAGGAATTGAAGACATGCTTGACTGAAGATGAAATAATTGTTGATCGTTGTGTATGCAAGCTAGTGGCAGATCCATCAACTATTGCCCAGCCACTCAGCAATCTGCCGAAAGGCAGAAAGTGCTCAGACAGCCCTGTGACTTTTAATGAAGAACAACTGAAGGATTCAAATTTTAAAGGCAGTATTGTGTACTGCACCTGTATTAGCAATCCCTGATACAGGCAGATCATTTACCCCTTATATCAATGAGAAACATGGCTACATGAGAGCAGTCTTAACTCAAGGACATGGAGAAAGATGACATCCTGTTGATTATTACACTGTTAGCGATCTGATTCTATACATTGATTGTCATCAATGATTGAGAGAGGAATTCAAATGGCTCCTGGTACCTCTGTGCAACACGCAGAACTAAAAGCTCTGACTAAATCCTATAAGTTGGCAGAAGGAAGATCAGCTAATATCTACACTGATTCTCAATATGTTTTTAGAACTGTTCATAGTTTTGGAAATTTATGGAGGCAAAGGGGATGTCTTATGGCTGTAGGAACCCCAATAAAGAATGATGAACCAGTACAAGAAATCATGACTATCTTTATTAAAATGTTAAAGTCACTCCAAAATTACTACAATGGAAAGCCATGGAAATGTATTCATGAGTGAAATTGAAAAAGGGCAGTACAGGTAGGAGTACAAGAAATAAAGGAATTAGAAGTACAGGGAACATACGCAGTGAATCCAACAACCGAAGTTATGTTTCACAGACGAACATACAAGATACTCAGGAGATGCAAGGTCAATGCTCTAACCAAAAAAAAAAGTAGTTCTGGAAGTGGAATGGTGGGATGTTACAAAATGATGCACTAGTCATAGAATAGGAGCTCCAACAATATTGCATCCTTATCTGGCACTCCCGAGGACACATTAGAGTGCAAAAGATGATCGACAGATTGTCCCAATGGTGGTGGAATCCAAAGTTCAGGGCACAGGCATGATGAACATTGGAAAAGTGAAAGACATGCCTGAAAACAAATTCTGGAGCAAGGAAAAAGCTACCACAGTTGTGCTCCTGCCCCACCTTCTTCATTTTTACACTTACAAGTGAACGACATTATTTTGCCAAAATGTCAAGGATACTCAGACATACGGATAGTAGGAGACATTTTCAAGATGGGTGGAAGGAACTCCAGCAAAAAAAAAAACACTGCCGCACACACTGCAAAAATTCTGATCAAGGACTATATTCCTCAGTGGGGATTGTCATGTCACAGCAACTCTGACCAAGGAACACATTTCACCGGAAGTGTTTGTCCGCAATTATGTCGACTGATGTACATTGAATGGTCTCTTATAGTCAACGTCACCCAGAACCATCAGGACAAATCGAAGAAATGAATGGACTCATCAAACAATGACTGACTACACATCATGAGGAAGGCGTACCATGGCTTACAGCTCTTCCTATGGTCTTATGTAACATCAGAGCAATCTCAAACAAGAAAACTAAATTAAGTCAGTCATGGTGGTAACAGGGCATCCTAAGTCCCTACTGGGAGCCCTCAGTCTCAGAGAGGCTGATATACACATGGCAGACAGTTTAGCTAACTATTGTGTGAAATTAACCAAAGCTGTCCAGACTGTTTATCAACCAGTTTCTGGCACTTGGAATGATCCAACAGAAGGGGGACACACCCCGATTCTTGGTGAGTAGGCACTGATTAAGAAACCGCATAAGCAACCACTGGGAGCTTAGTGGAAGGGTCCTTATCAAGTCCTGTTAACTACCAACTTGGCAGTGAAGGTAGAAGGCAAGAATAAGTGTATATACACCAGGCACTACAAGCAAGCTAAAGTGATCCTGAGGAGGACAACAGGTGCTGTGGTTAACTGCTAGTAATGTCTGACACTGTGCCAAAGCTGCTGGGCTACAGTGAGCAAAGCACTAACCAGTCAGAAGATTTGATACAAAGTTGACAGCTACCGGACATTATGAAGTTTATTCTGGTATGATTTGTTGTTATATTTTTGCCTATTTTCCCTACCCACAATGTTGTCAGTTGAGATGACTTATAGTGGATACTTGCAAGTATCACAAGAATTTGCTGATGCTGTTAATTGCTCTAGCTACTGGATATGTCAATATATACCATACACTTTAAAATATTTGCCAATGCAGATCCAGAACAAACATGTGTCACCTTTATTAAACATACCAGCAATGGCGAAGTTGACATTATGCCCATGATTCATTATTGTAAGGGAGACTAATAATACAATAATATATTATTAATGATCATAATATTAATAATATAATGATCATGTCCCCCACAGACCATCTTAATGGGATCATTTATGTAAATACAATCAGCATGATTTAGGAAATCATGCTAATTGGGCTATCTCCACATTCGCATCTAATGTTCATGATAAAGCTATTAAATCTTATCATGAGTTCACTATAAAAGCTGCCTTTTGCTTGAGTTCAGAAGGTACCGTTCCAGTAGGGCATAGTGTAGTTCATGCAATTATGCCTTACATTGACCTAACAGGGTAATAACTTTGGAATTTTCATTCACGATTTCCATCAGAAAAATATTACAAGTAAACAAGGCTCCTGTCAAGTAATAAGAGGACCAGCCCAAGTTTGTGGAACAATATGCATTTGATGTGCAAAAATGGAGCTGATACCTCCCTTCCCAATTGATTAGGACCCTTTCCACAGTGGTTAGGATATATTTTCCCTGATATAAGCGACAAAGTCTAGAGCTTTACCTTTAGCTCCCAAGTCTAGAGGTAAACTAGGGATTTCAGAAGGAGATCATTTTGCATTGATTTTATTTCCATTTTATGATGTTGCAAGGAGTATGAGAGATTAAAACTGCCACAGCAGCTTTAGAAAGGGTAAGCAATGGCACTATCAGTGCCTCGGGGAAAGTAACAACCGAAATACTTGCTGTGCATAAGATGATTCTTCAAAGTTATCTGGCATTTGATCTTCTCCTAGCAGTTAAGATGGGAACATGTGCAGTTGTTGGCAAGGAGTGTCATACTGATGTACCTGACGAGTCTGAAAATATTACTGAATATAACTGATCATTTTCATAGAGGTAGCTAAAATGCATCAATCTGATGAACAGGATTTCTCTGATTGGATTCATTTAAGTCTTTAATGCTGAGGTTACATGATATTATAAATCATATTATTCATACTAAATGTGCCTTATCTAATTTTACATTCTTTTTTCCTTGTATGAGCTAATAGTTCATTAATTGAATAGTTCAAACTTATCTAATTGTGCTTATTAATCTGCGGAGTGTCCAAGGATACACGTCATATTGAAAAGATAGACAGGAAGGCAGAGTGGATGGCGTGGCTCTGGTGATAAAAAATGAAATTGAATCATTAGAAAGTGGTGACATAGGGTCGGAAGGTATGGAATCACTGTGGATGGAGCTAAGGATTTGCAAGGCTAAAAAAACCATGATGGGGGTTATATACAGACAGTATATACAATAGTAAGAATGTGGTCTACAATTTACAACAGGAGATAGAAAATGCATGCCAAAGAGCAATAGTCATTGGGGATTTCAGTATGCAGATAGGCTGGGAAAATCACGTTGGTGTGGGATTCTAAGTGGGGAAATTTTGAGAGTGCCCATGAGGTGACTTCTCAGAGCCGCTCGTGGTTGAGCCCACTAGGGGATCAGCTATTCTGGTTTGGGTGTTGTGCAATGAACTAGAATTGATTAGAGAGCTTAAGGTAAACTAGAATTGATTAGAGAGCTTAAGGTAAAAAAACTCAGAAAAATTTGAGAAGGAAAATCTAAAGTCAGAGGTATCAGTATTAAAGTGGAGTAAAAGAAATCACAGGGTTAGGGGATTAGGAAGCATTTAAATACCAACAGAAGGCAGCTAAGAAAATCATTAAGAAGGTAAAGATGTAATACGCTAGCCAATAATATTAAAGAGGATAAGAGAAGTTCCTTCAGCCTCATAGAGTGTGAAAAAGAGGCAATAGTGGATATCTGACTACTGAAAAGTGATACTGGAGTGGTAGCATTGGGGAACAAAGAAATTACAGATGAATTGAATAAGTATTTTGCATTAGTCTTCATTGTGGACGACGTTAGCAATATTGTGGAAGTTCCAGGTGTCAGGGGTCATGAAGTGTGTGAAGTTACCATTACTAGAGAGAAGGTTCTTGGGAAACTCAAAGAAAGGTCTGAAGGTAGATAAGTCACCTGGACCAAATGGTGTACATTCCAGGGTTCTGAAAGAGATGGCTGAAGAGATTATGGAGGCATCAGTAATGATCTTTCAAGAATCACTAGATCCTGGAATGGTTCCGGAAGTCTGGAAAATTGCAAATGTCACTCCATTCTTCAAAAAGGGAGGGAGACAGAAGAAAGGAAATTATAGACCAGTTAGTCTGAACTCAATGGTTAGGAAGATATTGGAGTCAATTATTAAGGATGTGTTTTCGAGGTACTTGGAGGCACATGATAAAATAGGCTGTGGTCAAGGGAACGTCGTGCCTGAGAAATCTGTTGAAATTCTTTGAAGAAATAACCAGCAGGATAGACAAAGGAAAACGTCGACTGTACCTCTTCCTAGAGATGCTGTCTGGCCTGCTGCGCTCATCAGCAACTTTCATGTGTGTTGCTTGAATTTCCAGCATCTGCAGATTTCCTCGTGTTTGCGTTCTTAAAATTGGTTGATGTTGTGTTTTCAGAAGGATTTTCAGAAGGCCTTTGCCAAGGTGCCGCACTTGAGGCTGCTTAACGAGCTATGAGCTCGTGGTATTACAGGGAACTTTCTAGCATGGATAAAGCAGTGGCTGATTGGCAGGCAGCAAAATGTGGGAATAAAGGGAGCCTTTTCTGGCTGGCTGCTAGTGGCTAGTAGTAATCCACATGGGTCTATGTTGGATGGGTTCTTTTTACATTAAATGTCAATGATTTGGATGATGGAACTGATGGCTTTGTTGCAAAGTTTGTGAACAATAGGTGGAAGGGCAAGTAGGTTTGAGGAAATAGGGAGACTACAGAAGGGCTTAGACAAACTAGGAGAATGGGAAGAGAAATGGCATATTCAATACAGTGTTAAGAAGTGTATGGTCATGTACTTTGGTAGAAGAAATTAAAGTGTTAACTGTTTTCTAAATGGAGAAAAAATACAATAATCTAAGGAACAAGGGGATTTTGGAGTCCTTCGGCAGGATTCCCTAAAGGTTACTTTGCAGGTTGAGTCTGTGGTGAGGAAGCCAAATGTGATGTTAGCATTTATTTTAAGAGGTCAAGAATATAAAAGCAAGGATTATAAAGTTGAGACTTTTTAAAGCACCAATGACGCCCCACTTGGAGTTTTGGGCCCTTTATCTTTGAAAAAATGTGCTGAAACTGGAGAGGATTCAAAGAGATTCACAAAAATGATTCCGAGATTAAACAGCTTGTCTTATGAAGAGTGTTTAAAACATAGAACATAGAATAGAACAGCACAGTACAGGCCCTTTGGCCCACAATGTTGTGCTGACCTTTAAACCCTACCTCCCATATAACACCCACCTTAAATTCCTCCATATACCTGTCCAGCAGTCTCTTAAATTTCACTAGTGTATCTGCCTCCACCACTGACTCAGGCAATGCATTCCACATACCAACCACTCTCTGAGTAAAAAACCTTCCTCTAATATCCCCATTGAACTTCCCACCCCTTACCTTAAAGCCATGTCCTCTTGTACTGAGCAGTGGTGCCCTGGGGAAGAGGCGCTGGCTGTCCACTCTATCTATTCCTCTTAATATCTTGTATATCTCTATCATGTCTCCTCTCAACCTCCTTCTCTCCAAAGAGTAAAGCCCTAGCTCCCTTAATCTCTGATCATAATGCATACCCTCTAAACCAGGCAGTGTCCTGGTAAATATCCTCTGTACTCTTTCCAATGCCTCCACATCCTTCCCATAGTGAGGCGACCAGAACTGGACACAGTACTTCAAGTGTGGCCTAACCAGGTTTTATAGAGCTGCATTATTACCTCACAACTCTTAAACCCTATCCCTTGACTTATGAAAGCTAACACCCCATAAGCTTTCTTAACTACCCTATCTACCTGTGAGGCAACTTTCAGGGATTTATGGACATGTACCCCCAGATCCCTCTGCTTTTCCACACTACCAAGTATCCTGCCATTTATTTTGTACAGGTTTCCCCTGTCGTCCGAAGGTAGAGTGCTCCTATGAAACTGTTCGTAAGCCGGAATGTCATAAAGCGAAGAAGCAATTACCATTTATTTATATGGGAAAAATTTGTGAGTGTTCGCAGACCCAAAAATAACCTACCAAATCATGCCAAATAACACATAAAACCTACAATAACAGTAACATATAGTAAAAGCAGGAATGATATGATAAATACACAGCCTATATAAATTAGAAATATTTCTCTACAACGATTGCCTGCACTGTTCCCATAGCAAAAATTTCACGCAAGCGCTGTTGGCAAAAACACTTTGTCCAGTAACCTTTAAGCTATGAAGCTGCCAAATCATACCAAATAACACATAAAAATACACAACCAATATAAAGTAGAAGTAATGTATGTACTGTGTAGTATCACTTACTGGAATCGGGAAGACAGCGCCGAGCATACTGATGATAGTGTGTTAGGCTGAGTCGTCGGAGGTTGGGGTGGTGCACTGGCCCCCACCCTCCGGGCAGCGAACCGATACTGATCCGCGAAGCATGCAGGGGTACAGCAGCAGCCGGGAGGCACACAGCACATCTTTAAGAAAAAAGCTGAAACAAAACAAGCTAATTAATTAGGTGCCGCCCGGCACGTAATTAATTAGCATGTTTATTTCAGCTTTTTTTCTTAAAGATGTGCTGTGTGCCTCCTGGCTACTGCTGCATTTTCCACGAATTGGCATCTGTCCGCGGCCTGGGGGTTGGGATGGTGGGACACCTGGATGTCATCTATCGTCGTCTGTTTCCATTAGGGCAGGCAGGTCATCTTCTCCTATGACTGCCCACCTCAATGTCGAAGGTCGAGGTTTGTCGTCTGCTGTGGCTGATGTGGAATGCTTGCTTGACTGCCTAGCCTCACGCATTTTTAGATCATACAGTTCTTTGTAAGCACTCAAACCATCCTGCAAACATGCCCTAAACCAACGTACCCTTTCAAAATTAAAGTCGCACTTTATCATTGCAGCAAAAATCTCACGTAGTTACTTTATGTTCAGTTCCTGGACAACTTCACTTTCGCTACTGAATTCGGTTTCGATTGTTATCCTTTCCTCTTCCAATTGCATCATCTCTGCATCTATCATTTCTTGGTCATGGAATGCCAAAACCTCTTCAACGTCATCTTCGTCAACTTCCACAAGCCAAACTCACTTCGTCCTTACTTCGTTCACCACGATTGAAATGCTTAATTATGTCTAGTTTTACACTAAGTGTAACACCCTTTCAAGCTCTTTTAGACTTTTCCGATACCTTAGAACTCATCTTGCAAACGGCTGCTCACAGGCACATGTGTAAGCAATGCCGGCGAGAATGTCATTCCCAACCTGGGGGATAGCGGCTGCTTGGGGCGCGTGCTGCTTTCTTTCGCGCGCTGCTTTTTTCGTAACAGTGAAAACACCTTCTGTTAGCGAAAACAGATAACTAATGTAGGTCTTTCGTAACAGTGAGGTTTTGTAAAGCGAACGTTGGAAAAGTGGGGGACACCTGTACTCTGCCTCGGAGTTTATCATTCCAAAGTGTACCACATCACACTTCCCTGGGTTGAACTCCATCTGCCACTTTTCAGCCCACTTCTGCATCCTATCAATGTCTTTCTGCAATCTTCAACAATCCTCTACACTTTCCACAATACCACTAGCCTTTGTGTCGTTTGCAAACTTGCCAACCCACCCTTCTATACCCACATCCAGGTTGTTAATAAAAATCACGAAAAGTAGAGGTCCCAGAACAGATCCTTGTGGGACACCACTAGTCACAATCCTCCAATATGAATGCACTCCCTCCACCACAACCCTCTGCTTTCCGCAGGTAAGCCAGTTCTGAATCCACCTGGCCAAATTTCCCTGGATCCTATGCCTTCTGACTTTCTGAATAAGCCTACCATGTGGAACCTTGTCAAATGCCTTACTAAAATCCATGTAGATTACATCCACTGCACTACTCATCTATATGCCTGGTCACCTCCTCAAAGAACTCTCAGGCTTGTTAGACACGATCTGCCCTTCACAAAACCATGCTGACTGTCCCTGATCAGACCATGATTCTCTAAATGCCCAGAGATCCTATCTCTAAGAATCTTTTCCAACAGCTTTCCCACCACAGATGTAAGGCTCACTGGTCTATTATTACCTGGACTATCCTTACTACCTTTTTTTTAACAAGGGACAACGTTCGCCTCCCTCCAATCCTCCAGTACCATTCCTGTAGAAAACGAGGACATGAAGATCCCAACCAGAGGCTCAGCAATCTCTTCCCTCACCTCGTGGAGCAGCCTGGGGAATATTCCATCAGGCCCCGGGGACTTACCCATCCTAATGTATTTTAACAACTCCAACACCTCCTCTCCCTTAATATCGACATGCTCCAGAACATCAACCTCACTCATATTGTCCTCACCTTCTTCAAGTTCCCTCTCATTGGTGAATACCGAAGAGAAGAATGCCTTAGGGTTTTCCTTTACCCTACTCACCAAGGCCTTCTCATGCCCCCTCCTTGCTCTCCTCAGCCCCTTCTTAAGCTCCTTTCTTGCTACCCTATATTCTTATTTGATGGCTCTGAGCCTGTATTCACTGGAATTTAGAAGAATAAGAGGTGATCTAATTGAAACTTACTATTGAATGCTGAAAGGCTTTGATTGAATGGATGTAGAAAGGATGTTTCCTAAGGTGGGAGTGTCTAAACAGAGGACACAGCTTCAAAATAGAAGAGCATCCTTTTAGAATGGAGATGAGAAGGAATTTCTTGTCAGAGAGTGGTAATCATGGCGTTTAACTGCGACGAAGGTACTCTCAAGACCGTAGAGAATGATACCATTAAGAAAATCTTTGACTACAAGTACCTCGGGTCAAGAATGATGAGTTCGGTGAAGGACATAAAGATACGGAAGGCGCTGGCGTGGAGGGCTATGAACGACATGAAGGAAATCTGGAAGTCGAACCTGACCAAAGTGCTTAAAAGGACGATTTTCATAGTAGTCATACAGTTTACTCTCACGTATGGATGTGAAACGTGGACACTCACCAAGACGATGCGAAAGTCTAGATGGTTGCTATACATGAATGCTCCGGATGGCTCTTGACATGAGTTGGCAACAGCACATGAGGAACATCGAGCTCTATAACAACCTACCGATGCTCACCACTATAATCGAAGCGAGAAGACTGCAACTAGCGGGGCACTGTCTATGCCACCCCGAGCTACCTGCCAGCCTAGTCATCATATGGGAACCCAAGCATGGGAGGATGAACCCTGGGTGCCCTCCTAAGGTGCTCCTAGAAGACAGCGGCGCGGCTAATGTAGATGAACTGAACACACTGATGAGGGAGAGGGGGAAATGGAGAGTTCGTCATCGTGCCCAACGCCGGCCCCTTAGGCCTGAATCAACGTAATAGTAGTAGTAGTAGAATCTGTGGAAGTCTTTGCCACAGGCAGCTGAGGATGCCAAGTTTTTATGTACATTTAAGACAGACATTGAGAGATTCTTGATTGGTCAGGGCATGGAGGGATACAAGGGAAAGGCAGGAGATTGGGGCTGAGAGGAAAATTGGATCAGCCATGATGAAATGGAGGAGCAAACTCAAAGGGCCAAATGGACAAATTCTGCTCCTATATCTTATGGACTTATGGTCTAACAATGACATAATCTCATGAATACTTTAAGAATATTTATCTTTTAATATTTCCATTGTTTAAGAAGTTTTTAAATATTTTATATTTCTCTTGGTACCACAAGTTTTTCTGCCTCTGAATTATCAGAAACAATGATTCAAAATGTGAGATTTAGAAACAATGGGTCGATTGTTGGATTAGACTGTTTAAATGTTACTTTCTTTGCAGTTTAACAATTAATTGCTTGTATTTTTTAAAGCACTACTTATATACATGTAACAGTTTAGTATATTTCCTCGTGGCTACAGTAGGTACTGTACATACATGCAGTAGTTCAGTGTGAACATACATCAGAACATATATAGCACTTGTCATCCAGTATATTAACAGCTCCAAGCAGTTCATAATTTACAAGCTATTATGAAGTTTTCAGTAACACTGTGATTGAAAATATATGTTGGGAGAATTAGGTTGGAGATGGAAACCAAGAGAAGGAGTTGTAGCTTACAGTTGAGCCCATTAGGGGAAAGAATATTCCGAATTGATTATTGTGTAATGAATCAGATTTCCTTAAGGAGCTTAAGGTAAAGGAACCCATAGGAATCAGTGATCATAATATGATAGAATTCACCCTGCAATATGAGAGAGAAGTGAAAGTCAGATTTATCAGTATTACGATGGAGTAAAAGGAATTATAGAGGCATGAGAGAGGAGCTGGCCAAAGTTGACTAGAAGGGAACATAAACAGGACTGATGGCAGAATATCAATGGCTGGAGTTTCTGCAGAAATTCAGAAGGAGAAGGATAGATACATCGCAAAGAAGAAGGCAAAAAAGGCAGGCTGACAAAAGAAGTCAAAAACAACATAAAACCAGGAGAGGATATATAATAGATCAAAGATTATTGGAAAGTTAGAGGATTGGGAAAGTTTTAAAAACCAACAGAAGGCAGCTAAAAAAGTCATAAGAGAAAAAAGATGACATATGAAAGTAAGCTAGCAAATAATATCAAAGAGGATACCAAATGATTTTTTTCAGTTATATAAAGAGTAAAAGGGAGGTGAGACTAGATATCAGGCCATTGGTAAGTGACACTGGAGATGTAGTAATGGGGGAGAAAAAATGGCTGACAAACTAAACAAAGTATTTTGCATTTATCTTCCCTGTGGAAGACATTAGCAGTATGACAGAAGTTCAAGAATGTCAGGGATGAACACAATTACTATTACTAAGAAGAATGTGCTTGGGGAGCTGAAATGACTAAAGTTCAAATTTCAAAGTAAATTTATTATCAAAGTACAAATACATCACCATGTACAACCCTGAGATTCATTTTCTTGAAAACATCTATAATATAATCATAACCAACTAGACCACACTAACTTGGATATTCAACCAGTGTACAAAAAGCACAAACTGCAAACACAAAAAGAAAGGAATAATAATAATAAATAAATAAGCAATAAATATTGAGAACATGAGATACAGAGTCCTCGAAAGTAAGAGGATGTGTTGTTCCCAATCTGAACTGACTGGGGTCTGCAAATGAGGAAATCAAGGATCCAATTGCACCTGGAGGTATTCAGGACAAGGTCTTAAGCTTATTGATTAGTTTTAGGGGATGATGGTACTGAGTGTTGAGCTGGAGTCAATAAAAATCATCCTGATGTATGCTTCTTTGCTCTCCAGATATTCCAGGGTTGAGTGAAGAGCTAATGAGATGACATCTGCTGTAGACAAGATGCTCCAGTAGGCAAATTGTAGAGGATCCAAATTGCTTCTCATGAAAGAATTGAGATGTTTTATCACCAACCTCTCAAAAAGCTTCATCACTGTGGATGTGAGTTCTACTGCACAATAGTCATTGAGGCTATTTACCACATTTTTCTTAGCCACCGGTATAATTGAAACCTGCCTGAAGCCAGTGGGTACCTTAGACT
The DNA here is from genome assembly GCF_030028105.1 of Mobula birostris. NCBI lineage: Eukaryota > Metazoa > Chordata > Chondrichthyes > Myliobatiformes > Myliobatidae > Mobula > Mobula birostris. The sequence goes on along the minus strand of NC_092376.1, from coordinate 151,621,069 downwards.
GCCGAAGTGAGAGGTTAAAGATCTCAGTGAACACTCCAGCCAGTTGATCAGCACAAGTTTTTCATACTTGGCCAGGCACCTTGAATGAGTCAGATACTTTTCATGGGACCCCGCTCCTGAAGGCTACGTGCACATTGGCCGCAGGGACTGAAACCACAGGGTCATTGAGGACTGTGTGAGATGGTGATGATTCCTACATGTTTTGATGGACAGAGCAAGCATAGAAAGCATTGAGCTCATCTGAAACCGAAGCCCTGTTGTCACCTATGTCGCCTGATTTAACTTTATAAGACGTAGTAGTATTCAAGGCCAGCCACAACTGCCAAGTTCCTCCATTGATTCAAGTTTGGTCCGGAATTGCCACTTTGCCTCTGAGGTGGCTTTTTGAAGGTAGATAGATCACCCAGGCCACTTGAACTATGGCCCAGGGTTCTGAAAGAGGTAGCTGAGGTGATTGTGAAGACATAAGTAATGATCTTTCAAGAATCACTAGATTGTGGCATGGTTCCAGAGGACTGGAAAATTGCAAATGTTGCTCCAATTTTCAAGAAGGGAGGGAAGTAGAAAAAAGGAAATTGTAGTCCAATTAGCCTGACCTCTGTGACTGGTAAGATGTTGGGGTCAGTTGTTAAGGATGAGGTTTCAGGGTACTTCGAAGCACAATAGAGTCATTGTTAGCACAATGCTTTACAGTACCAGTGACCCTGGATCAATTCCTGCTGCTGTTTATAAGGAGTTTGTACATTCTCCCCGTGATGGTGTGGGTTTCCTCTCGCTGGCTACGGTTTCCTCCCACAGTCCAAAGGCTTGGTTGGCAGGTTAACTTGTCATTGTAAATTCTCCCATGACTAGGCTGGGGCTAAACTGGGGGTTGCTGAACGGCACACTGTGGAGGGCCAGAAGGTCCTACTCCGCACTGTTTTACAATAAATAAATAATTAAAATTAAAATAGACAACAGTTAGCATGGTTTCCTAAGGGGTAAATTTTGATAGACAAACCTGCTGGAATTGTTTGAGGAAGTAACAAGCAGGGTAAGCAAGGCAGTATTTGAGCAGTTTTAGGCCCTTTGCCTGAGAAGGGACGTGCTGACATTGGAGAAGGTTTAGAGGAGGTTCACAAGAATGATACCGGGAAGGAAAGGGTTATCATATGAGGAGTAGTTGATGCTTCTGGGCCTGTCCTCACTAGAATTGGGGGTTTGTGGGTGTGAGGGAGTGGGGGAGTGGGGTAGTCTAGGACCAGAGGACACAGCCTCAGAATAGAGGGATGTTTATTTACAATGCAGATGAGGAGTAATTTCTTTAGCCAGAGGGTGGTGAACCTGTGGAACTTGTTGCCACAGGAAGCTCTGGAGGTCAAGTCATTGAGTGTATTTAAGGCAGAGTTTGGTAGGTTCTTGGTTAGTCAGAGCATGAAAGATTATGGGGTTGAGTGGGAAAATTGATCAGCTATGAAATTGCAGGGGAGATTTGATGGGCCAAATGGCCTAATTCTGCTGCTATCTTTTCTGGTCTTATGGTCTAAATATAGTTTTTCCCTCAAAAGTTGGTTTCTTTTAGTAAATTATACAGTAGTTTTCAATACAAAAGAACAAACATTTGATATTAGTATATTGAAGATGAAGGGGCTTTGTTAGTTTATATACGAAGGCTGGTTGAAGGCTCACTTGTAAGATTCTGCTGAGTTCAGCAGAGTTCCTTCATGGTTGATATGAATTTATCTGCAATTTGACTGCTTATATGCAGCTAATAATAATGAAAGACTTTATCAATGTTAATAAATTTAATTGTTCAAATTGTTTGACTTTTAACAAATTATTTTTAGTTTTCCTTATTAATCTGTGAGAGCAGTTTGCAAACATTTTAACATTCATTTATCCTGCAAATGTGGACCCAGTTTTGTGGGGAAATATTTGGGAGGTACACATGTATTTCTTGAGATTTTCTGTGTTCCGATAGTAACTTAGGGCTATTTGCTGGAACACATTAAACTTAATGTTGAGTTCAGTTTTTATAGCTGCTGTCTTAAATTTATGGAGTTGCACACTTACAATGGAGAATCCATATGAACACCCCCAATCAGACTGGGTCTGAGGCAGGAACAAAGTATTGCATTCGTGCTGCTGCCTCACCCTTCAGGGCGTCTGCCCAATCAGACCCTTAGGTGCTGTCTATGTGGAGCCTGGGCATGCTCCCTGTGTTAAGATCCCTAAAATGTGTTTTTGGTTGATTTCCTATTGGTAAGAATCCTTTTAATGTAGTTTGTGTTAAAAGTAACCAAGGGAGATTTTTATTAATTTTGGAAGTTTGCAGTTATTTAAAAATCATATTAGTTTTTAATGCTTTGGATGTTTCTAATACAAAAAAAATGCTATTAGATTAGCAAGAGGCAGAGCATTTCTTAGCCAACATTTGAAAACACTTTCTGTTTCTTGACTTTATTCCCCTGATCCTACCATCACTGTGTGGTGCCTATGTAGTGAGGACTGTGTGCTCTGCTTGCCTATAGGAGCTTGCAATGAGGCATGTTGCAGATTTCTCACTATGTTCCAAATGGGGGAACTGCATAAGGTCGGCCTGAACGTTCTTCAGAGGTCTCATTGAGAGGCTCACTGCTGACTGCTAATTCTATCGCAAAGTCTTTTCACTGCTGGAAGCATACAGAGAAGAAATTACAAGACCAGTGTTATTATTCTATTTATGAAGTGTGGAACTGGATTTTCTCTGCTACTTTTTGGAGAACTAACAAATAAAATCTGGCAGTAGGCCAGGAATGAAGACACGGGGCCAGACTGTGATGGCTTTTGCCAAAATTTCTGCATGAAGTCAGACGCTGGAATTCCCAACACTCATTCCGGGGAATCTGCTCTCATATCTTGCTTGAGTTACACCTGGTGCAGGATACACTTGTATTCATTCATTCATTTAAATGAGGACTGTTGCACTACAGGGTAAAGGTACACATTAATATGTACAGTATTCTAAATAAATAGTTTAGATTGATTTTTAAATTGGTAACTTCTAACATTTTGGATTATTTTTTCTATTTTTAATCGCTTCTGAATGTCAGACATAGTCTGAGGATTACAAAACCTTGATATAAGATAAAACTGCCTTTTACTGCCAATTGAAGCATTGTGAATCAATCATGTCAGGCAAGATTTGAAGATGCCTCAGTCATCAGGTCTACAGTCCAAATGAAGGCAAAATCCATGGTGAGATAGGGCGGTGGGTCCCACAGCAGAAAATGGGCAGCAAGGATTGATGATCAAATAGCTGGTCAAAGGAGTAAGCTTTCAGGAGCAGGGTGTATTGATTTATAGAGATCTTTGCTACTGGATGCTCATAATTATGAATGACTTTGGTTCAGTTTCTTCTGCCAATAATCTAACATTAGACCAGAAAACAATTGTTGAATCTCTCTTATGCTTTAATTTCAGGGTTTAGACCCAGTACGTTGAAGGAATGATGATAAAATTCCGAGTCAGGATAGTGTGTGACTTGCAGTGAGATCTATAAATGGTGGTGTTACCATGTGGCAGAAGCCCCTTTCTGTTTTAAAGATAAAGATTAGCTTTACTTGTTGAAACATCGAAACATACAGTCAAATATGTTGTTTGTCAAATCAAATGAGTGGGGATTGAGCTGGATACGACACAAGTGTCACCACGATTCCAGCATCAACGTAGCACGCCCATAACTTACTAACCTTAGATATCTGTCTTTCTTTTTGCAATATGGGAGGAAACCAGAGCACCTGAAGGAAGCCCATGTGGTCATGGAGAGAATGTACAAACTCCTTACAGACTGCAGTGGGAGTCACACCCCAATCTTACAGCTGGTGTTGTACTAGCACTTTGCTAACCACTATGCTGTTTAGGGGCAGGATAATACAACTGGAAAAGCCTAAGCAAGTAAACACAGTGCACTTTGCACATAGCTATAACATAGCCATTCATTGCTGTTAAGAGAAAGAAGGTTTGGGGTAGCAATCAAGCAGTCTATTTATTCTACAAAGTGTATATGTGTCTTCAGTGCCTTTACTGTTATTGGAGTTCCAGTTATCTAGGCAAATTAAGAGTATTCCATCATATTCCTGACTGTACCTTGTAGATGTGGAAGTATGCTATGATGACAGAGGGAGACATGTTCATTGCAGGGAACCCTACCTATGGCCTGCTCTTGTAGCTACCATATTTTTGCAGTGGGTCTAGCTGAATTTCTGTGATCAATTGCCTATGGTCTTCAACAGGCTGATGGTGTTGGTATTTTGTGATGGTAATGCAATTAAACATCCGGGCTAGGCTGCTCAACTCTCTTATGTTGAAGAAGGCCTAGCACTTTTTTGGCAGGAATATAATTTGCAAATTATCAGTTCATTCTTGAATTTTGTATAGCTTGTGTGCATGCTGACCAGGTCTGCTTCATTAACTGAGTCTCTTGTCCTGTTTATATACTCAATCATGAATAACGTAGTTTAATAGTAGCATAGCAAAACAAGTAAACAACAGCATATCCCTCCACATGTTAAAAGTTCTGAGTATGTAGTATCTGCATTTTATATGCTTTGATCAAAAGTCTTTCAGAAGGTGCTTTCTACAAGTATAATAGATAGTACTTGGTTACTCTCTCATGTGAGGGTGCTGTATATTGTGCCAATTGGGATTTATTGGTTTTAGTGGCAAATTTGACCTAATCCACTTTAGTTTCACTATTACTGAGAACTTCAAGAAATAGTGTGTTTCAGGTGATAATCAGTGAACCACAAAATGCAGTGATTGTGGAACTTATTGTTGTAGTTATTTTAAAGGCCTGCATGTTATATGGAGTTCCTTGTATCTAAAAAGTTATTGTATTTTATAAGTACTGTATCTGCTGATTGTAATAACATAGATCTACACTCAGTTTATTAGGCACAGCAGTACACCTGCTCTTTAATACAAGTATCTAATCAACCCATCATGTGGCAGCAGCTCAGTGCATAGAAACATGCAATCGTGGTCAAGGAGGTTACAACGATGGCATGCAGAAGAGCATCTCTGAATACACAGCATGTTGAACCTTGAAGTGGATGGGCCACAGCAGCAGAAGACGACAAGCATACAGAAAGTACCTAATAAAGTGGCCATTCAGTGTCCATTCCGTATTTTTTGTCTGATTTTCCTTTCACACTGTTTTACTTTTCTCTCAGTAGACATTTATCATCCACCTCATGGGAAGATGCCACCACACGGTGAGCAAAAATCAGGGTTGTTGTTGATGTTCTTAATGTTGAAGGTGTTGTTCCTCTGCAATTCGGTTCTTGCTTCCATGATTCTTCTAAATTTCATGATACCTTGATAGCTTTCATGAGAAATGTCTGTTATGCATTTGTTGTACCACAAGAGCAGAGGTGTGATTGTGAGTCCATTGTGAACTTTGTGCATATCTTGCAATTTTTGTGTGATATCACAAGAGGGTGCAGTTTCTTTGACATGACTTGCACTCTTGTGACTAAATGCTGGCAGTGATGGGCCAACAGTTTGTTTTGTTACAGCTTCTGATTTTGCTCAGTGTCATTCCTTTTATATTCATGCTTACATAACCAACATGCATCCTTTTCCTGAGACAGATGGGTTCAGCTGAAGATATTGCATATATGATCACTATAATGTAATGAAAAGATGTCGTGTGAGACCGCAGAGAAATGCCATGGTCACCTGAGGGTAAATAGAATCTTATGATGATGCTCTCAGATTTGATTATCATTTATGATGAAAACATTGCCAGAACTGACAAAATGTTAATATTATTATAATGAACTATCCCAGCTTTTTCTTGCTGAGTTAGTGTAGTTTGTTTTCTTTTGCTCATTGCACTGAATACTTCACCTTTTTTTTCAACCAGTATATTGTTCATGAGTTTTGGATGTTCACTTCCATCTGTGGCTTACTGTCATTCCAGGTGGGCACACCCAGATTATTAGAATTTGTCTTTGATCTTTGCATTAGCTTCAACGTTCACTCCATGCTTTAATGAGTTCTGATGCACTGGGCTGGGTGGTTGGCAGACTTTTGCAATACTTTTAAGTTTTCCATATGAGTTACAATGCTTTTCTTTGCAGACAAAGTACTTTTTGAGGATAATTGCCATCTCAATATTAGTGAACTATATTTTCAGCTCCCATTCAGGAGAGTAGCATTTTCACATGTTGCAACAGGTTGTTCCAGGCATATGCAACATTGGTTAGTACTTCATTTGCTTTTTGCCTTGTGCAGTGAAATGTAATTGTCTCATGTTCAACATTTTGGTTTGCGATAAGACAAACAGTCAACACACTTACCTATATCTTTATTTTCATCGATTGCTATTTCATAAGCAAGAGTTAGCTTTCCATATGTCATCTCTGATTCCTTATCCTGTCATTGCTCCCATACTCCAGTGATGTTTCTTTAACAAGGAAGGACAGAAGTGAGAATGAGTCAGAAAGCAAGGTAAATAGCATAAGATCAGGCATGACTATTGGCACTGTGACAGAACGTATACAGCATATATTTTCTTGTACTTACCTTTTCAATATTGGATCACTTGCATGGTTTTAACTTAATTAGAGTTAATTAGATTCGATTAGATTAGATTATGAGGACACACAGTCCTCTTTTACTGTCCCATTTAGTAATGCATGCATTAAGAAATGATACTATGTTCCCCCAGTGTGATCTCACAGAAACACAGGACAGACCAAGACTGAAAAAGCTGACAAAAACCACATAATTATAACATATAGTTACAACAGTGAAGCACCTTCAATTACTCCAAAAGACTGAGGTTTGGTAAAATACTGAAAGGCTTTTATTCGCTGTACAATACGACCTCCTCAGTGAGTGTCTGCCCCCGGACTGAGGGGGAGGGGCAAGGTGAACACCTTTATACAGGACTCTGTGGGAGGAGCCACAGGGGCAGTCAGCAGAGGGGTGTGTCCAGACAGGTAACCGAGTTACAACATATATACATGGTTTACCACATTCACCCCTCCTTTTTTTAAAAAGAGTCCCGCGGGGTGAAGTGACTGACAATATTTACAAGAAGTATATTTACAGGCTAAGTATATCAGGCGGACGAGTCCGTCGCTGTGATCTACTTAACACCGGCGATGGCGGTTGTGCTGGCTCCGGCCTGACTTCAGGTGCCAGCACATTAGGCGTCGGTAATCCCTCGTGCGTGTGTGTCATGCCCGGTATGGGAGTGTCATGTGGTGTCTGTATAGGGTTTGGGGCGCATGGTGTCTTGTAGGTACATACATTGGTGGGTACGGGGTCAATAGTCACCACAGAGTGTTCAGGGTAGGGACCTGGAGCTCCTGCGGGCGCCAGGTCGCGGATGGAGACCATGTCCTCCCGCCCATCAGGTAAAACCACGTAGGCATACTGGGGGTTCGCATGAAGTAAGTGAACCCTCTCGACCATCGGGGAGTATTTATTGCTCCTCGGATGTTTCCGAAGCAGGACTGGCCCCGGGGACGTCAGCCAAGTTGGTAGGGTGGTTCCAGTGGTCGATTTTCGGGGAAAAGAAAAGAGCCGCTCATGAGGGGTGGCATTGGTGGCTGTGCATAACAGGGAGCGGATGGAGTGGAGTGACTCGGGAAGGACCTCCTGCCAGCGGGAGACTGGCGGTCCCTTTGACCTGAGGGCTAAGAGTGTGGCTTTCCACACTGTGCCATTCTCCTTCTCTACCTGTCCATTCCCCCGGGGATTATAGCTCGTGGTCCTACTGGTTGCAATTCCCCTAGCCAGCAGGTATTGGCGCAGCTCGTCACTCATAAATGAGGACCCTCTGTCACTGTGGATATAGCATGGGTATCCGAGCATAGTGAAGAGCTTGCGCAGGGCTTTTATAACTGACGTGGTAGTGGTGTCGGGGCAGGGGATGGCGAAGGGGAACGGCCAGTACTCGTCAATTACGTTAAGAAAGTACACATTGCGGTCGGTGGAGGGAAGGGGGCCCTTAAAGTCAACACTCAGTCGCTCAAAGGGGCGGGTGGCCTTGATGAGTGGTGCCTTTTTGGGTCGGTAGAAGTGCGGTTTGCACTCTGCGCAGACTTGGCAGTCCCTGGTCATCATCCTGATCTCCTCAAGGGAGTAAGGCAGGTTCCGGGCTTTCACGAAGTGGAAAAGCCGGGTGACTCCCGGGTGGCAAAGGTCTACATGTAGGGCGTATAGCCGGTCGATCTGCGCGCTGGCACATGTTCCCCGGGATAGGGCACCGGAGGGCTCGTTGAGCTTCCCAGGACTGTACATGATGTCATAGTTGTAGGTGGAGAGTTCGATTCTCCACCTCAGAATTTTATCATTTTTGATTTTGCTCCACTGCTGATTATTAAACATGAACGCGACTGAGCGCTGGTCAGTTAGCAGGGTGAACCTTTTGCCGGCAAGATAGTGCCTCCAGTGCCCTATAGCTTCCGCTATGGCCTGGGCCTCTTTCTCTACCACAGAGTGCCGAATTTCAGGGCCTTGAAGGGTACGGGAGAAGAACGCCACTGGTCTTCCTGCCTGGTTGAGGGTAGCAGCCAGCGCAAAGTCGGAGGCGTCACTCTCTACTTGGAAGGGAATGGCCTCATCTACCGCATGCATTGCTGCTTTGGCAATGTCCCCTTTTATGCGGTTGAAGGCCGTGTGGGCCTCGGCAGAGAGGGGAAATGTGGTGGACTTGACCAGGGGGCGGACCTTGTCTGCATAGTTAGAGACCTATTGGGCGTAATATGAAAAGAAGCCCAGGCACCTTTTGAGGGCTCTGAGGGTATTGGGAAGAGGGAGTTCCAACAGGGGGCGCATACAGTCGGGGTCAGGGCCAATGACTCCATTCTCCATGACACACCCAAGGATAGCAAGTCGGGTGGTCCCAAATACACACTTGTCGTTGTTATAGGTGAGGTTGAAAGATTTGGCCGCTTGGAGAAATTTTTGGAGGTTGTTGTCGTGATCCTGCTGGTTGTGACCGCAGATGGTGATGTTATCCAGATATGGGAATGTGGCCTTCAGTTGGCACTGGTCCACCATCTGGTCCATTGCCCTCTGGAAGACAGATACACCATTCGTGACACCAAAGGGGACGCGCAGGAATTGATAAAGCCTGCCGTCCGCCTCGAAGGCAGTGTAAGGGCGGTCCTCCCGGTAGATGGGGAGCTGATGGTAAGCAGATTTTAGGTCTATGGTCGTGTACACCTTGTACTGTTCTATCTGATTGACCATATCCGCGATGCGGGGCAGAGGGTACGCGTCGAGCTGCGTGAACCTATTGATGGTCTGGCTATAGTCCACGACCATCCTATTTTTCTCTCCGTTCCGAACAACGACCACCTGCGCCCTCCAAGGACTTGTGCTTGCCTCAATGACCCCCTCCCTCAGCAGCTGCTGCACCTCCGACTTAATGAAAGCTCTGTCCCCCACGCTGTACCTCCTGCTCTTAGTTGCCACAGGTTTACAGTCGGGGTCAGGTTGGCGAACAGCGGTGGGGGAGGGATCCTGAGGGTGGAGAGGCCGCAAGTGGTGTCGGCAGTGTGGCAGTTGGCATGATGTTGGGTGGGATGCGCGGGTCGGTGTGTGTGTGTGGTCAGTAGCGGGGTACGTGACATATCTCTACAAAACAGGAGATTTATGACAGTAATTGGAGGGAGGGGCCCATCATACTTCATTGTCACGCTTTTCAGGTGGCTCTGGAAGTCCATCCCCAACAGCACAGGGGCACACAGTTGAGGCAAGACCAGTAACTTAAAGTCCCGATATTCTGTGCCCTGCACCACTAGCGTCGCTACACACCCCCCCCGGATGTCTGTTGTATGCGACCCGGAAGCCATGGTGACCCTCTGACTTACCGGCAGTATCATGAGTCCACAATGCTGCACCGTGGCCGGGTGGATAAAACTCTCCGTGCTGCCTGTGTCAAACAGGCAGCTTGTCCTGTGTCCCTCCACCAGGATGTCCATCATTGACCTTGCAAGCTGGTGGGGAGCGCTTTGGTCGAGGGTCACAGAAGCCAGGGTGGGGTCGCTGTCTTGGTCCGGCGTGGTGGGGTGGCCCGTGAGCACCCATTGGTCATAGGCGGTGGGAGGTGGCGCCGACCAAGATGGCCGCCCCCATGTCTCGCACTTGGTGGCGGCGTGCAGGGAAGATGGCGGCAGGGAAGATGGTGACCCCCACGTCTCGCACGTGGCGCTGCTCGATCCCGCTCGCGGTTTTGACTTACAGACCCTGGCGAAGTGGCCCTTCTTTCCACAGCTGGAACAGGTAGCTTGTTGGGCCGCGCAGCGTTTCCGGGGGTGCTTCTCCAGTCCGCAGAAGTAGCACTTCGCGGACTCACAACTGGCTGCAGCCGAGGTCGATTCGTCGGCAGGTTGCGGGGTCTGCGGCGCCCACGAGGCCATCGGGGGATCGCATGCCTGGAGAGCCTTGGAGTTATGCAGAGCGGCCTCCAACGTATCAGCCAGCTCGATCGCCGAACTTAGGGTAAGATCGGCTTTTTCCAGCAGCCGCTGGTGCACGTACACTGACCTGGTTCCCGTGACGAAGGCGTCTCTCACTAGGAGTTCTGCATGCTGCGCCGCCGTCAGCTCCTGGCAATTGCAGGCTCGCACGAGCGTCCGTAGGGCCTGGACGAACTCAGCACTTGAATCTCCGGGCCGTTGTTGCCGTGTCGCTAAGCAATGCCGAGCATAGACGCTGTTTATCGGCCGCAGGTATTGTCTTTTGAGTGCGTTCATCGCGCCGTCATATTTCGGCTGGTCTCTGATCAGCGAATAAACCCGTGGACTGACCCTGGAGAGTAGAACTCTGCGCTTCGCTACGGGGTCGGTCGCTTTAATCTCCTCTAGATACGCTTCGAAGCAGGTCAGCCAGAGTTCGAAAGCGTTTCCAGCGTCAGGCATTTGCGGATCAAGGTCTAATTTGTCTGGTCTCAGGGCCTGTTCCATGTTTTAAAATGTACAGCAAATAAAATTGAAGCACCTTCAATTACTCCAAAAGACTGAGGTTTGGTAAAATACTGAAAGGCTTTTATTCGCTGTACAATACGACCTCCACAGTGAGTGTCTGCCCCTGGACTGAGGGGGAGGGGCAAGGCGAACACCTTTATACAGGACTCTGTGGGAGGAGCCACAGGGGCAGTCAGCGGAGCTACAGGGGCAGTCAGCAGAGGGGTGTGTCCAGACAGGTAACCGAGTTACAACATATATACATGGTTTACCACAAACAGTGCAAGCAATACCGTAATTTGATAGAAGAACAGACCATGGGCACGGTAAAAAAAGTCTCAAAGTCTCATGAAAGTCCCAACATCTCACGTAGACGGTAGAAGGAAGAAAGCTCTCCCTGCCATGAGCTTCCAGCGCGGCAAATAAACCGATGCAGCATCCTGGAAGCACACGACCACAGTCTGATACAGTTAGGGTTTTCAACTTCAAATGTACAGGAATAAGCAAGGCGCTGAATCATTTTTGAAACACCACAGCAATAATGGTGGAGCCACAAATCCTGGGTAATTTATCAAAGACATTTGACCACAATTAAATTATGGTATTTGCATGCACAAAATGCTCAGATTTGAAAGCAAGTACATTTCCTGTATCCTCAACCTCATCTCCAGTGTAAGCACTGTTTAACCCTTACACTTGAGATTGTTATATCCACTCACCACTGAACATGATATAAACAATGGCTGCTTTTCATTATCATAACAACTGAAATACTAGTCATGGTTAGAAAAATGACTGTAAAAAGGTCTGTAAAAGGCAATGCTCATAACGTCATCTGCAGTAACAGACCATAACAATTATATTACACAACAGAATAATAACACTGCAACTGTTTAACTCCGTAATAGTCATACTGCATAATGCTGAATAAAGCAGTGAATTTACATGCCACAGTAAACTTTTAATTTAGGGTTTACAGCTATTTGATCCCAGCTAAGTGGAAGCAAAACACATGCTTAAATGATCCAATGTTATTCACTCCAAAATTTCATCACTTTTCATTGATCTAAATATAAAACAATTTTGAGATTGCATACATGATTGCATGTCAATTTACTTTTAATTAGTACTGTTTTATAATGATAATGCCTCAAAGCCTAATATTAAATATTCTGGTATAATTGCTGTAAAATGCATTTTCATTTGACCTTTATTTACATTTACAAATAAGTCTGCACTTGACATCCCCCACCAAATCATGCTTTAAATCTCTTCTAAGCTTCTTATCAACAGATTTGTGGTTTTAATCTATTACTGAATAACCAAAATCTAAATCAATAATGTACCATGTTGCTATTCCATCTATCCTCCAGCTTTTCCCCAAATGGCTGCAACATGGCTTTTGATTCATTTCTCTCTCAGATCAATTTTTATTCTTCAGAAGGAATGGATGAATAAAATATTAAAAGAAAGTCATTCTTTTTACCAACTATATTTTGGATTTGATTCCTAAAGGCTTTCATTACAAGGCTAGATACAAAAACTCCTTTCCTTAAATTTGTTCAGGAGTGAAAAACCTGATACTCAGTTTCCATATACCAGCATATAGCCAAAGAGAAAGGAGCAATTTTTCAAGTGAATACTTTAACAAGTGATATATTAAAAGAGTTTAAAAACCAAAGAATTAAAATATGTTAGCAATTTTAGACACAAACTCCTAGCCTAAATGATAAAGTGCATTAACTAACTTTGCATCTTTTAGATACAAGATCAATTTGAAATAAATTTGGCTCATTTTTCCTGCATTCCTCCCTAAACAAAACTATTAATAAAACATACTTCATTTAGAAAGGTTGAAAAATTAAAAGAACAGTGATTTGGATGTAGTCCTGATTTATTTATAAATAACAATACATTTTTGCATGGATTATGAAAATATATTAAAGTAAATAAAAAATTCTACTCATCTGTGTTCCCAAAATATTTAGCAAATACCTGGTGACAAATGGAATTAAGCAAAACAAACCATAACTCCAGACTCACATGTTAGTTTGCATAAGGATATTTATTTAAAGAATAGCTATGGTCCTTCACCCTGGCAATGGGACCAGCAGGATATCTTTTACAAAGAGCTAGTATGGACTCAACCGCCCAAATTGCTATTTCAATGCTCTGACCATTCAGTAAATACTGTAAAAATATATTCACAACAGAATGCAATGACGTAATTCAGAATAGGACAGTGACAGTTCTGAATTTATTATCTTTGGACAAATGTGTGACAGTTCTGGGGATGTTGCCAGCTTTATATGTGTCAATGGTAGCTTCAGGGAGAATGAAAAGGCTTTCAAAGTCAATATAGTTCAGAGTAGTTTTAATTTCAGCAATTTTAGAGTAAACTGCTCATTTGAAAACATCAGTTTTAGTTCTATGTGATGATCATAATTTTATCCAACAATAGTCACAGGAAGTCTTATTTTCACAACTACAGTTGCAATAAAAAGTTTGTGAACCCTTTTCAATTACCTGGTTTCTGCATTCATTACTCATAAAATGTGACTTACATTGTGACTTACATGGAGATCAGTCCATATTTTATGAGTAATTGATGCTGAAAACCAGGTCACTGTAAAGGGTTCACAAATTTTTTCTTGCAAATTATATCTCTTTCTTTCTTGAAATTGAAAGCTTCAATTTACTCAGCAGCTCTAACAAACCTTCACCACCCTTACAGCCACCACTTGTGTCACTCAGTCCTTCTCAGTGCCCATGATCTCCTTGCTCTCTCCACTCCTGCCACATGTCAACCAACTTAAAACATTTCTAACATTTTCTTATTCTAACAAAAGATCATCCACCTGAAATGTTCATTCTATCATTCTCCAATGTCTTTGCTGCCTGACTTGTGAATGTTTCTGTCATTACCTGTTTTTATGACATGATCTACTGCTCATTTTTATTTTCCTTTTAGATCTGTATTTAATGAAGTAACTGTAGTTATGTGGTAAATAGTAATGTGGTGTTTGATGTTGTAACACTGCCAAGATATCTAACAGAAAACTTAGCTGACAACAATCCACACTGAATTGCACAGTAGGACAGCCAGCAGAGTTGTTGCCTCAGAGTTCCAGTGACCTGGCTTGATTCTCACTTCACGTGTTGCCTTGTGGAGTCTGCATGTTCTCATGTCACAATGCAAATTTCCTCGAGTTGCTACAGTCAAAGATATATTATTAAAGAGGGGAAAAAAGTGGAGGGCAGAGGGATTTTTTCTGGGGGGGGGCGCAGGAGGTTACTGAATTTAGTGCCATATTTAGTGCCAAGATGATGGTTTTCATATGCACCTGTTTGGCGGAGTTCACAACTGGATGAATACAGATAGCTACGAGTGTGCCAGAGTTAAAGGAAATTACAGAAAAAGAGAAATGCAAAACCTTGAAAATATTAGAAACCAAGTGTGCAAATTTTAAATATCAAATCACAGCATAACTGGACACAGTTTGGGAACAGCAACACAGGGGTGAGTGCTGAAGTGAGCGTGGCTTGATGAAGACGCATGCAGCAGAATTTAGAGGACCGCATGCAGTAGAGCATAAATGAAAGTGCTATGCAGTCTCATTGCTGCCTTGTAGCTCTGATGACCAGGGTTCAGTCCTGAAGTGTCATCTACAGTACGTCGCATTTGTACGGTCTCCCTATGACTACGTGGGTTTCTTTCAGAAAATTAGGCTTCCTCCTACAGCCCAAATATGTGTAGTTTGGTAGGTTAGCTGGACACTGCCAATTGCTCTGAATGTGTAGGTGTATGATAGAATCTAAGGGGAATTGATGGGAATGTAGGGAAACCCGATTGGGATTAATATAAATAGGTGTTTGAAGACCAGCACAGAATCTGGGCTGAAGGGCTGGTTTCTGTACGGTGTAACTCTAAATTAGAGGCAACCAAGTCCAGAAGGAAGTAGTAAGTGTGAGGTTGGACCAAAACTTGGGTGGCATTATAAAAGTGGAAAAAGATTAATTATAACCTTTGAGAATTACTTGGCATTGAAAGTGAGAAAAGGAAAACATTATCTTTCACAAGTTTAGAATGTTCCAAAATTATTTACGATACAACTACTTGTTTGCTGTGCTCTCCAGAACATAAGTGTTATTATAACGAAGGTATGACAATGTCTCTGCCTTCTTAAATTTTGTGTAGATTTGGTGTGTTACCAGAAATTTTGGCAACTTTCTTTAGATGCACAGTGGAGAGTATCCTAACTGGTTATCTCACAGCTTGGGATGGAAATACCGTTGCCCAGGAACAGAAAAGGCTACAGAAAGTGATGGATTTAACACAGTCTATCCCAGGTGAAATTCTCCCCACCATTGAGTATGTTTACAAGAAGTACAGCCACAAGAAAGAAGCGTCCATCATCATAGACCTCCACCATCCCGGCTATTCCTTTTTCTCACTACCACCATCCGGTAGGAGGTACAGAAACCGCAGGCCACATACCACCCGGGTTCAGGAACAGTCATTACCTAACAGCCATCAGGCTCCTGAACTGGCATTGAAAATTACATTCACCACTTCTCAGAACTTATTCTACAATCTACATACCCAGTTTCAAAGACTCTTTACAACTTATGATCTCAGTATTATTTTTAATTGGTCATATTGTCTTTCTTTTGCACATTGGTATTTGTCAGTCTTTGTCTGTTCATATCTTTCACAAGTTTAGAATATATATATTTTTTTTTGGAAAATTCTATTCCTTTTTTACCTGTAAATGCCTGCAAGAAAATGATATAATATAGGGAAACAAAGAAGCCAATATACGCACCTTAAATTTAGACAAGCAGAAAAGATGTAATTCACTAGATAAAACTATTTTAATGCTGTATAGTCAAGAATAAATGTTGGCACAGCTTCAGGCTTTCAGTTATAAATTATTACCCTCATATATAAAATGTAGAATTGATGCTGCCTGCTTGGCTTTTAACCATCCATGTGTAGCTCACAGACCGTATGAGTCTCAAATGCTGAACAGGCTTTTCTTGGAGATTTGAGACTACTTTAGCCTTAATTAAAGAACCCTCTTCTGCTTGGGCTCTCGTCAGGAAATCTTCCTTGGGTTGTAATCTTCCTTAAAGAAAATTTTTGTCTTATTTTCACATTGATTGTGATCTTCACCCCTCCCTCTCCCTTCCTCCATTCACTTCACCCAGCACTAAGCAATATTTCCCACCACATCCAAGACCCCTTTGTCAAACTAATGTTCCCTCAGGGATGCACAGCGTTCTCAAGCAACACACATTAAACACTGGGGGAATTCAGTAGGTTAGGCAGCATCTATGGAGAAGAATAAACAATTGACATTTCATGCCAAGACCCATCATCAGCACCCAGTGCACAGTGTACTATCTGTCATTGTGAACTCCTTCTCAACCTTCTCCTCAGCCATTCAATCTCCTTTCCAAGGTCCCTAAACATCTTTCCAGACCAGCCTAATTACCTTCCAGATAAATATCCTCTCTTTAAATTAATATCCTTGCTACCATGTTTCCCCTTAATTATAGTCCTCTTGATCTTTCTCCAAATTTCCGAATCATTCCATGATTCTCTCTCCACCCACTAACCCCAGGGTTTGAGATCTTCCTCCATTACCTGTAACCTCAAACCTCCAGCCCCTTCCTTATTCTCCTCATTCCGCAATCTACTTCATCACTGTCCAATACTGACTCCATTATCTTCATTCTTCACAACTCTGCAGAGAGAGTCCAAGGAGGAAAGACTTGTGATCCCTTGTGTGTCAGGTGGGGGTTAGTTTACTTGTTGACTGAAAGCCACTTCTACCGTGGCATTTGTCAATTGGCTTATTCAAAGGGTGCAGCAGCTCTTTCCCATTGGCTGTTATACATGCCACAGCACCGGTGCCCAGAATTAGGCATTTCATACTTTCCTTTGTCCCTAGGCCCTCATCTTCACACTGAGGCTGCAACCAGTGTCGAAGAAACATTGGGGAAGTATGCTGCAGTTTAGGAGGGCCCATTGGCACTCACCCTTAGCTAAGTATCTGTTTGTTCAATGTTTAATTTTGTAGTTGTATAACTTGGGGGCACTTAGATGTTTGGTGGAATGTGCTTTACTGTTGATAAATAAATGATTAATGTGCTTATTTGTAATCAGTGCCTTGTGTCTCACTTACTAAATCCATGAACCCAATTCCTCATAACAATGTGTGAGGTTAGGACTGCCATAAACAGTGCACAGATCTTTAACATGAAAATATGTATTGATGAATTTCCTGTTCATTAATCAAGTCTAAAAGAAGAACTGATTACTTTGTAATGCAGTATACCATCGACTAGCTCCATTTTTGGGTTCAGATTGGCGCTTGCACAATATATGATGATAATTCTCTAAAGATTTCCCAATTACCATCCATTTTGACACATAACATTGGAGTAACTGCTGAGTGAACTAAAGATTTAGTCCACATACAGGTCTTAATATGGCAAGAGAGCTCATTTGACTTCCCTTATAAGTTGGCTTTTTCAGAAATTGCCAGTCTGTTTCCCTTGCAGCTTGCATTTTATCACTGAGTGGTATCTGTAGTGCTCTCTAAAGAGAAAATGTGGGCACAAGAGACAGACAGATGCTGGTGTAACAGAAGCCAGAAGGCAGAAGCCAGAATTAAAGAGTGAGGAGAGCAGGAGAGGCACAAACGGGTGGGCAATAGGTGAATCCAGGTGAGATGGCGAGGTTGGGGGGGTGGGGGGTGAGGACAAAGGAATGATAAGGTGGAAGAGGCGAAGGTATGAAGAAGGAAAATCTGATAGGAGAGGACAGTGAATCATAGGAGAAAGGAAGGAGGTGAAGAACTAGAGGAAGGAAGTAGTAGATGATGGACAAGTTATAAGGACAAGAACTTGTGGAGAATGATGTGTTGGATTCAGAAGCTCCTGGAGTGGTAGGTAAGGACAAGGGAACATCTATCCCTGTTATTTCAGGAAGGGTTATAAAATGAGATGAAAACAGAGAATAGAGGAGATACAGGTGAGGATTGCATTGATGGCCCATAGAGGAAAGGCCTTGTTTTCTATAAAAAGGATATCTTGGATGTTCTGAAAACAAAAGCCTCATCGTAAGAACACATGGGATGGAGAAGGAAGAAATGAGAGATGGGATGACATTCTTGCAAGACAGGATGAGAAGAGGTGTAGTCAAGGTAGCTTTGTGTATCAGTGGGGTTGTAAAAAATGTCACTAGATATTGTCTCCAGAGCTGGAGACAGAGAGATTAAGAAAGGGGAAGGAGGTGTCAGAGTTGGGCTGTGTGAATTTAAGAACGGAGTGAAAGTTAGTGGCAAAGATGATAAAATTGACAAGCTTCATGGTAGTTTTGGGACATAGTAGCTGGAATGCAAATGCCCAAAGCTGCACCTTTGCTCTGGAGAAAGTGGAACGAGCTGACAGAGAAGTTGCTTCAGGGTGAATACCAGTTTCTGCCAGATGGAGGACAGCAGTGGTGCAAGGGAGCTGTTGTGTCTGTTATCAAGAAAAGAATATGGAGGGTCTTGAGGATTTCTTGATGGGGAATGGAGCTGTACAATGACTGGATATCCACGATGAAAGTGAGGCAGTCGGGGCAGGAGAACAGAAATTTGTTGAAGTGGTTCAGTGCATGCAAAGTTTCATGGATGTAGATGGGAAGGGACATCCAAGTGGGACAAAATGGAGTTGAGATACAAGGACAAGAGCTCAGTGGAGCACGGTCCAGGTGGAAACAATAAGCCTAACTCAACAGTTAGAGTTTGTTATGAGGTAGAAATAGTCAGTGCAGGCGTAGGGAAATTATGAGGTTGAAAGCTGTAGAGGGTTGTTCTCTTGAAGTGATGTGGTTGACAATGATGTGGAAGGCAGTGTCTGATGCTTCTTAATGAAGAAGTGGTAAGTAAGAGGAAGTGTCTGAGCACTGCCATCTGCCTTTGACAACGCAAAGGTCAATCCACCAGACTACAACAGCACTGCTCTTGTCTGAGAGTTTGGTGGTGAGTTTGGGATCAGTATGGAGACAGTGAAGGGCAGTGCATTCAGTGAAGTTGAGCTTGGAATAGGTGAGAGGGGTGTTGAAGTCAATACAGTTAATGCCCTATCAGTAGTTAGAGATGAAAAGGTCCAGAGCAGGCAGAAGGCTAGAGCTGGGTGTCAAGAAGATGAAGAGGGGTGAAGGTGGGAGAAGAGTCTTCGGTGGGAGATAGTGAATCCTTGCCAAAGAAGTAGGCCTGAAGACAGAAGCAATGGAAGAAGAGATCAGCATCGTGTGTGTGTGTGTGTGTGTGTGTGTGTGTGTGTGTGTGTGTGTGTGTGTGTGTGTGTGTGTGACCAATGGTGTCAAACAGGGCTGTGTGTTCACACCCACATTGTTCAGCATGATGTTTACTGCCATGCTGAATGATGCCTTCCAGGACAGTGATGCTGGAATCAGCCTCAAGTACAGAGTGGATGGGAAGCTCTTCAACCTGAGGAGACTTTAAGCTATTACCAAAGTGAAGGAGACTGTCCTAGAGACTTCCTCTTTGCCAATGTCTGCGCCCTGTATGCTGGCTCGGAGCCAGAGATGCAAGTCAATATGGACAAATTCTCCAGAGCTTGTGGCAACTTTGGACTCACGATCAATATCGAAAAGACCAAAGTCATGCACCAGCCTGCTCCTCATGCACTGTACACAGAACCGAAAATCACAGTCAAAGGACAGAAACTACAGGCAGTGGACCAGTTTACTTACCTTGGCAGCACCCTCTCCCGAGCAGTGACTATTGATACAGAAGTTAACTGCAGAATAGCGAAGGCAAATTCTGCTTTCAGTAGACTGCGTTCAATTGTATGGGAATGCCGAGGAATCAGTCCAGCAACAAAACTGCAGGTCTACAGAGCCGTGGTACTCACTACCCTCCTGTATGCCTGTGAAACGTGAACTGTGTATCGAAGGCATGCAAGACAGCTCAACCATTTCCACATGACTTGTCTTCGCAGAATATTAGGCATCAGATGGCAAGACAAAGTACCAGACACTGAAGTTCTCTCTAGAGCAAGTCTACCATCAGTCCACACACTGCTGATGAGAGCACAGACCCGGTGGGCAAGTCATGTCATCCGCATGCCGGACGAGCGCATACCCAGGCAGTTCCTTTTTGGAGAACTCTCTGCCAGAAGACGCTCGCATGGAGGGCAGAAGAAATGTTACAAAGACACACTAAAAGCCTCCCTGAAGTCATTTGACATAGACATGACCTCTTGGGAAATGCTGGCACAAAACCGCCCTACCTGGCGCGGCCTCATCCACAAGGGCTGTCAAGCTTACGAAGCAAGGCGCATTGCAGAAGCACAACATAAGCGCAAGCTGCGCAAGTCCAGAGCCACCAGCGCAACAACTGCAGTGCCTACACATGTCTGCCCAACATGTGCCAGGACGTTTCGTGCCCGAATTGGCCTGACCAGTCATCTTCGGACACACTGCATCCAGTCACAAGTGACTAATGGTGTCGAGGTCTTCATCGATGTCAACGATGCACGAACGAAGTCTGTGTGTGTGTGAGTCTGTGTGTGTGTGTGTGTGTGTGTGTGTGTCTTCATGTTCTGAAGGACATAAGAACCAGGAGCAGGCACTACTTGAAGAATGGTGGAGCAGTCTTTCATGTCCTCTCTGCCAACAGCAAGGCTTTGGTCCATCCTTCATCTTGACAATATCTTGCCCATTTCCCAAATAATTTGATTGCCATGAATTCCAAAAGTCCACAAAATCTATTTCAGATTTGAATATTCTACAAAAGTAGGCATTCAGAGAATTTCAAAGATAACTCTAAACCTTGAGTGATTACATTTCTTATCTCAGTTCCAAATAATATCTTGTTTTTCCTGAGCTTTTGGCCAAGTTCTGGACCCTCAAGGGCAACCAACCTCTACTTTATCATTTACTTTGTAATATAAAACACAGCACAAGAACTACTCAGCATTTCTTCATAGGAGGGGATAGTCCCTTTCTCCGAGCAGTAAATTCAGAATCAGAATCAGAATCAGATTCAGGTTTATTATCACTGGCATGTGATGTGAAATTTGTTAACTTAGCAGCAGCAGTTCACTGCAATACATAATCTAGCAGAGAGAGAAAAAATAATAATAATAAATAAAATAAAACATAATAATAAATATACAAGTAAATCAATTACATATATTGAATAGATTATTTAAAAATGTGCAAAAACAGGAATACTGTATATTAAAAAAAGTGAGCTAGTGTCCAAAGCTTCAAAGTCCATTCAGGAATCGGATGGTAGAGGGGATGAAGCTGTTCCTGAATCACTAAGTGTGTGCCTTCAGGCTTCTGTATCTCCTACTTGATGGTAACAGTGAGAAAAGGGCATGTCCTGGGTGCTGGATGTCCTTAATAATGGACGCTGCCTTTCTGAGATATGTCTCCCTAAAGATGTTCTGGGTACTTTGTAGGCTGGTGCCCATGATGGAGCTGACTAAGTTTATAAGCTTCTGCAGCTTCTTTCAGTACTGTGTGGTAGTTCCTCCATACTAGACAGTGATGCAGCCTGTCAGAATGCTCTCCATGGTATAACTATAGAAGTTTTTGAGGGTTAGAATTGAACCAATCAGTTTTATTGTATGTATATTCTTCCTTCAGTACAAAGACAAAAAGTTGCTCATGGTTTCAAAGCCCTCTAACATTTCAATATGACATTCTTATTTTTGTACATAATTTTTATTTCAATAGAATACAACCTAAAGTTTTTTCACTGCATGCTGTTCTTGCAAATGAGCTATTTGTGTGCTGAGCAAGCATACTTAAGTCACTCTGAATCTCATCATATGGGAATTTCTCACTACATAAAATGTTTTGGTGGTGTTGAATCTTAATGCTTTTACAATTCAAAGGTTCTTTGGAAGTCAAAAATGAGGCATAAAGCTTATTGCTTTTGATCATTTTATTGATGGTTAAGAGCAAAGAAGAAGAGGGAAGAAAAAGTGTGGCAAGAGACAAAGGAAAGAGACTAAAATGTAGTGTGATCTTCTCATACCAGACTGCTGATAACAGAAAATTCCATTGATAGATAGTTAACCAGTAAAATAAACAGATTGAAGTAACATGACACCCACCACTGAAACCAAGAAGTTTCCACAAAAATACAGAGGCAATTGTAACCACTGGAAAACATTGAACAATCATGTGTATATCGGATATTATATAAAATTACTAACAAACTTAAGAAAGTTAAACTACAAGAAGAAAATCACAGTTCTCACCACTACAATCCAACAGTGGGAATATTTGTCCTTTGGTTATTGTCTCTGAGTATGGGGTTCTCAAGTGCCAGCTATTAATATTAATAAAATGGAATGGCAAGAGGTAAAGGCTACTGGTGGCAAGTTTTGGTGTTTCCAATTAGTGCAAATAAAGATAAATTTTTCACCTGTTCTGTCACTATTACTTCTACAAAAGTGAGAACTTTTTGGATAGAGTGAAACATGCTAATGTCAATTTACTTACATAAATGTTGCTTGTCTTGAAATTCGTTAACATTCATGAGCGATTCCACTAATATATTTGATTATTTACATAAATTTCCATACATAGCATATTATGTATGAAAGATTTGAGATTCTGGGAGGAAGAGGTTAAGGGGCAAGTAAAGGTAAGCTATTGGATTTCGTTTACTTTGATTTAATGATTTCTAACCATTGCCATGTGTCTTAAATAACATTCAAGTGTTGGATAAAACAGTATTTATGTCTTAGATTTATCAGAATTAATAGTTCTTAATGTTTCTTAAAAACTGTGAATCTGAAAGTGGTTTTAATTGTTAGCATAGCCCTGTTTCTGCCTGTTAAAGGTGCTTCTAATCTAAACCCTCTGAGGTCTGGTTGTCGTTCGAACCTCATCCACCAACTTGAGAATTCAAAGGGTTGGTGAAAACGTTGTCATGTTGAATTGAATTGACTTTATTTCTTACATCTTTCATATACATGAGGAGTAAAAATCTTTACGTTACGTCTCCGTCTAAATGTGTAATGTGCAATTTATAGTAATTTATAATAAGTATTATGTACAACAGGATAGTTAGTATAATAGAAATACAGTTGCATCAGCATGAATTAATCATTCTGATGGCCTGGTGGAAGAAGCTGTCCCGGAGGCTGTTGATCCTAGCTTTTATGCTGCGGTACCATTTTCCTGGATGGTAGCAGCTGGAACCAGTTTGTGGTCGGGGTGATTGGGGTCCCCAATGAACCTTTGGGCCCTTTTTACAGATCAGTCTTTGTACATGTCCTGAACAGTGGGAAGTTCACATCTACAGATACGCTGGACTGTCCACGCCACACTCTGCAGAATCCTGTGATTAAGGGAGGTACAGTTCCCATACCAGGCAGTGATGCAGCCAGTCAGGATGTTCTCAGTTGTGCCCTTATAGAAAGTTCTTAGGATTTGATGGCCCATACCAAACTTCTTCAACCATCTGAGATGAAAGAGATGCTGCTGTGCCTTTTTCACCGCACAGCCGGTACTTACAGACTATGTGAAATCCTTGGTGATGTGTATACCAAGGAACTTGAAGCTGTTCACTCTCTCAACCCCAGATCCATTGATGTCCATAGGAGCGAGCCTGTCTCCATTCCTCCTGTAGTCCACAGCCAGTTCCTTTGTTTTTGTGACATTGAGGGGAGGTTGTTTTCTTGACACCAGTATGTCAGGGACCACATGCAGTAATTCCAGCCAGAACACTGGTGTAGCATGCAGTTAATCAATTTTATTGATTTTGATGCTGGTTAAATGATGGCTCTTGGTGAAGAAAATGAATAACTTCCCAAAGTTTTGAAATATTGTTGCTGGTTCCTTATAGAAAAGATTCATAGAGTTAGACAGCTTGGAAATTATCCCTTTGACCCAACTCATCTACGCCAACCAAGCTGCCTTCTTGAGCTAGTCTCATTTGCTTTGATTTGGTCGCTATTCCACTAAACAATTCCTATCCATATTCCTACCCAAATGTCTTCAAATGTTATAGATGTACACACCTGTACCACTTCAATGGTCAGATTCCAAATACCTACTACTGTCTGTGTGAAAAAGCTGTCCCTCAAGTGCCCTTTAAATCCTTCTCCTCTCATCTTAATCTGTGTTCTCCAATTGTAGACCTCCCCTACACTATCTGTCTCCCATAACTTATTTACCTTGATAAGGTCATCCCTCGGCATCCCAACCCAGACTTTGTCAAAGGCCTTGCTAAAATCTATGTAGTGAATTTTTACTACCCTGCTCTTGTCAATCTTCTTTGTCATTTCTTCAAAAGATTCAATCATATTTGCAAGGCAGGATTTCCAATGCACAAAGCTATACTGAAGGTTTACCAGCACTGCCTTTCCAAGTGCTGGTAAACCTTCTTGTTCAGAATCTCCCTAGTAATATTTCCACCACTGATGTTAGGCTTTCTGGTATGTATTCTCCTGGTCTGACCTTGCAGTCCTCCTTAAATAAAGGCATTATATTAGCAGTCTTCCTGTACCTGATCCATAGCTAAAGATGATAGAAATATTTCTGACAGACCCTGCCAATTCCTTCCCTGCTTTCCCACAATGTCCTAACACACACTTGTTCAGGCCTTGGGGAATTATCCTCTGTATGCACTTTACGACCACTGGCACCTCTTCTTTTGTAAACTGAAACTGTTCATTTACAAAGTAGACGATACCCCAATTTAATGTCACACATTAATGATTTAGTGATGGAATCTCTTATATTGAACCACCTTGCACCAGTGTTTCAGCTGTCATTCTTGTGCTCCATTTTCTGAAGGCGGACATGCAAATCATTATCTTTCTGACTGTGGCAAGAACTCAATCTACTGAGCCACCATTGGCAACCATTGAAAGTGGGGAATACAAGCTGTCTTGAATCCACTACAATGTGCATTGAAAAGATGACGACAAAGTTGTAAGGTTTGATACAGTATATATTAATCTTATTGGAAGCACAATAATAAATTGAATCATAGCATCAAACAATATCCAAAAATGAAAAATCTAAGAAATCATGAAGAAAGCATATTACTAGTATGTATTACATAGTATACTGACGCAACTAATTCTTATTCATGAATTAGACTTGTATGAACGATATCTCAATAACTCTGAAGCAACAAGAAAAGATCTCATTGTTCAAATAATTTAAGTTTTTTAATCATGAAATCTATTCTTTAAGTATAGATAGTACAGCTTTATTGACCAGAGGCTGGAGCCAAGGAAAGGTTTTCCAATTCCTGATTCCATTCAGTGCCGTCAGCTGAGTGATATGTGTAGATTAGGTAAAGGGGATGCAGTGGATGTTCTATATTTGGACTTTCAGAAAGCCTTTGACAAGGTGCCACACATGAGGCTGCTTACCAAGTTAAAAGCCCATGGTATTATAGGAAAGTTACTGGCATGGTTAGAGCATTGGCTGATTAGTAGGAGGCAGCGAGTGGCAATGAAAGGATCCTTTCCTGGTTGGCTGCCAGTGAGTAGTGGTGTTCTGCGGGTGTTGGTGTTGAGACAATTTCTTTTTATGCTGTATATAAATGATTTAGATAATGGAATAGATGGCTTTGTTGCCAAGTTTGCAGATGATACAAAGATTGGTGGAGAGGCAGATAGTGTTGAGGAAGTAGGTAGGCTGCAGAAGGACTTAAGCAGATTAGGAAAGTGAGAAGAGAGTGGCAAATGAAATACAATGTTGGAAAATGCATGGTCGTGCACATTGATAGTAAAAATAAATGTGCAGACTATTTTCTAAACGGGGAGAAAATCCAAAAATCTGCAAAGGAGATGCAAAGGAACTTGGGAGTCCTTGTGCAGAACACTCTAAAGGTTAATTGTCAGTGGGCGAGGGAGGCAATGCAATGTTAGCATTTATTTCAAGAGGTCTAGAATACAAGACAGGGATGTGATGCTGAGGCTTTATAAGGCATGGTGAGTCCTCACCTTGAGTACTGTGAACAGTTGTGGGCTCCTCATCTGAGAAAAGATATACTGGCATTGGAGAGGATTCCAGAGGCAGATCACAGGGATGATTCCGGGAATGAAAGGATTATCATACGAAGAACAATTGATAACTCTGGGTCTGTACTCACTAAAATTTTAGAAGGACGAAGGGGGATCTAATTCAAATGTTGAAGGGCCCAGATAGAGTAGAGGTAGAAAGGATGTTTCCTATGGAGGGGGGAGTTTAGGACAAGTAGGCAAAGCCTCATGAGAGTAGCGTCCATTTAAAACAGAGCTGCGGAGAAATTTCTTTAGCCAGAGGGTGGTGAATTTGTAGAATTTGTTACACATGCAGCTGTGCAGGCCCAGTCATTGTGTCGTAGGGCGGTGGCTGGGAACGGACCCAAGTGCAAGACACAGACACTGAGGTACTAGGGACAGGACTAGGATACAGGGCGATGGCAAGGACATGGACACAAAAACAGGGAACCCGGAACAGGACTGGACAAGAGAGCTAGCAACCCGGGCTTGGATTCTGAGCCAGAGACTGGACAAAGACCCAGTACCTGGGTCTTGCCTGTGGCTCGGACCCCAGAACTAGGCAAGGACGAGGCTTGGCTGGCAAGCAGGACGAGGCTGGAGTCTTCAGGCTTGAGGCTAGAGGTGAGGCTTGGCAGGAGGCAGGAGTCTGGAGTCTTCAGGCTTGAGGCTAGAGGCTAGAGGTGAGGCTTGGCAGGAGGCAGGAGGCTGGAGGCTAGAGATGAGGCTTGGCTGGAGGCAGGAGGCTGGAGTCTTCAGGCTTGAGGCTGGAGGCTAGAGACAAGGCTTGGCAGGAGGCAGGAAGCTGGAGTCTTCTCCTGGGCAGGGCGCGGATCACTACCCGACGGAGGCAAGGGACAGGACGGGACAGAACCAACCGCAGGTAACGGCAATATGGCCTGGCTTACCTGATGGAGGCAAGGGTTAGGAAGGGACAGAACCAACCGTAGGTAATGGCAGTACAGCCTGGCTTACCCAACGGAGGCAAGGGACAGGAAGGGACAGAACCAACAGTAGGTAACGGCAATACGGCCTGACTTACCCGACGGAGGCTAGGGACAGGAAGGGACAGAACCAGCCACAGGGTAATGGCAAGACAGCCTGACTTACCTGGCGGAGGCAAGGGACAGGAATGGAGCTAGGTACTGGGTTGCTCCAGGGCAAGACTGAAGGTGAGACGAGGTGAGAGTTGCCAGCAAGACCAGGCAAGGCTTCAGGCAATGCAAGGCTAAATGAGAACTTCAGGTGAGGCGAGAGTTACCGGCAAGACAAGGCAAGGCTTCAGGCGAGGAACAGAAGACAGAGGAAGGGATACAAGGAGTAAGGACAAAAACAGTCCAGCCGCCACGCCCTGGTCTCTGAAGGTATTTATGCAGCCAGCCCCAGTGAGCATCAGCTGCCTCAATTAGAGCTCAACAAGAACAGAAACAGGGTAGACAGGAAAACCTGGAGCAAGGGTCAATAGACCAGACCGTGAACCGGAATACAGACTTCACGGACCGGACCGTGACACATTGGGTGTATTTAAGGCAGAGCTTATAAGGTTTTTGATTGGACACGGCATCAAAAGTTATGGGGAGAAGGCTGAGGAGTGGTGCAGAGGAGGGTTAAAAAAAAGGATCAGCCAAGATTGAATGGTGGAGCAGACCAGATGGACCAAATGGCCTAATTCTGCTCCTATGTCTTATCATCTTATGGACATATTCATGTATGTAGTATGTATGTTGGATCAAGATCAA
This sequence comes from Mobula birostris, assembly GCF_030028105.1. NCBI lineage: Eukaryota > Metazoa > Chordata > Chondrichthyes > Myliobatiformes > Myliobatidae > Mobula > Mobula birostris. The sequence goes on along the minus strand of NC_092376.1, from coordinate 151,593,333 downwards.
GAACTCAGATAGTATGGTCGGATATACCTAACAAATGGCACATAGATGAAGTGCTCAAGAGTTGCTGTTGATGGAAACCTAAGCCAATAATATAAAAATAGCTCAAAATACCAAATAAATTCCTTTTCTGTTAAATGTACAAAGTGTTACCAGATATCTGGAACTATAGCCAACGAGTTTACCTTGAGATTCCTTGAAACATTTCCACCATCTACAAGGCTGTCCCCTAGAGTCTGGTCCAAAGTGACATGTGTCCAGTGTCTTTTAATGATTGGCTTGCAACAATTAGAAACGTCTTCCTTTTCCTGCAATCCCAAGATTGAACTCCAATTTTGTTAATGAAGCACTTGAACTATGCTACCCTTCGAACTCTGATGTTTTGACCTTACCTTTGGAACTTGGGCATTGTTGAAGTGAGGGGTCAGATAGACCTGGAAGTACCCAGCATCAGCAGAATTGAGCATTATTCATAAGCAACTGGAGCTCACTATCACTGCCAGCATTCAATTAATATTTGTTGATATTTGTGAGTAAATTATGGAGAAACACTTGGCTAAGTTAGATTAGACCTGCTTTATTCTGGACAGGGTATATCTCGGCAATTGCAACGTATTAGGTAAATACTAATAAGGTAAGGTACAGTTTGTTTAACTCAGAAGCACAAATTTTCAGGACTGGCTGTAAGGATATTGCCTGAACCCATAGTCTCTTCTGTATGATGTCAAGAGAGTAGTTTCTTGTTGTCATGTGAGGTGAATTAAACTGACATACCATTTGTTTCCTTGACTGTCAGAACCTTGAAAGATGGATTACTTACTGAAGGTAAATACCTTACCCTTGCCTTTGGGACAACTGCTGAGTTCACTGTCACTAGAGCAAGTTGTGTGGACACAAAGTGAATTGGTTAATGGTTGAATCTGTGATGAACAGGTCGTCGGGAGATAGCCAAGATGAACAATCCACTTGATATGTAAATGTGTCTATCATTTTTAATTGTAAAAGTTATTGATTCAGGTCCAGCACTTACAGTATAATGTAGTCCAAGCTCCTTTTCAGAAGGTTTTTTTTCCATTACTGTGTGCATCGCCACATTGCATTTCATCTGTCACTGTCCTGACCACTCACAGGTTTAGTTCACAATTTTTCACAAGGTCCGCTCCCAGTTATTTAAATATTTTAGATGTGCCATCTAGATTTTTTTTAAAGTGTATCAACATATAAGTCTCTGCTTCTGAAATAAATCCTTCACTTGGTAAAACAAATGTGCAGACAATCAACAATCTTTACGGCAGCACAAGAATAAATGCCCTTCAGCATTCAACAGATAAATTAAATTCCTTCTGAAGAATATTTATTGGATTTTTGATTCTGCTTCAATTTATCATACGTAAATCATATGGAATTTATTGGTCAAATTTGAGAATCATCTTCTGTTGCTTCATCAATAACCTTTTTATCATCATAAGATCAGAAGGAAGAATAATAACTAATGTGTATGTAAAAGTCGAAAGCATTCACAACTCCATGCTCTTAAGTCATTTGTATCTGCATGCAGAAATGAAAACGAATAAGAGCAAATGTTGGAAATCTGGAACAAAAAGAGGAAACGCTGCATCAACATCAAGAGTTAATTCAGGTGCAAGACCCTCTGACAAAACTGGGAAAGAGAAAAACAAATTAGTTATAAGTTGGAGACACAGGAGATTCTGCAGGTGATAGAAATTTTGAGCAATACACAAAAAATGGAGGAACTCAGCAGGTCAGGCTGGGTTTCTCCAAGAAGGGAAGTGAACAGTTAATGTTTCAGGCTCAAACTTTTCACCAGGAGTGGTAAAGCTAGGGGCAGAAGCCAGAATTAAAAAGTAGGACAAGAGAGGAGGGATTAAAAATAATTGGTTTGAGAAGCTAGGAGGCGATAGGTGGAAATGAAAGATCTAAAGAGGAAGAAATCTGATGGGGGAGGACAGTAGACCATGTAGAATAAAGAAAAGGAATAAAGTAGAATAAAGGAAAGAAAGTGGGGAACCAGAGGGAGGTGATGGACAGGGCATATGGATGGGGCAGTGGAAGAAAGGCGGTGAGGGGGCCACAGGAATGAGGAAAATAAAAAGAGGGGAAAACATTGGGGGAGGGTTTGAAATGTTGCAGAATATTGGTAGCTCAGGTTGGCTATTTGGAACCGAGCTTGGCAAAATGATTGCAGATGATTCGGCTCCGATCGAGAAGCCATCATTAGTGCACAGTTGGTGATGTTGCCTCCTCAGAATGCTGACTTATACACTCCTCTGGGGACCAAATGGATATTAGTTAGACATTGTGATCTGATTGGCTGGTTCAAAACCCTGTAAACAATTTAGCAGTAGAAAATTCTGATTGGCTAACTTCGAGGGAGGTCCATTGGAAGTGATTGCTTCACTAGCTGGATTCCAAGATTTCTGGCAATTCATTGATTGATCACATCATTGTTTCACTTTTCTCCGTAAGGATGCATGTACTAGATCAATGTCAATGTGTTTGTTTATGGATCATTCTGTAGAGAACCATCCTTCATAAATTCTCATTCCTTTCTTGTTCTTGCTTGAGTCAAGACTCTGGCTGTTGTCCAGTTGAAATTGTGTCCTTCTTCTTCTTCAACTGGACAATAGCCAGGGTCTTGAATCAAGTAAGAACAAGAAAGAAATGAGAATTTCTCTAAGCTACACACTCAAAATGCTGGAGGAACACAGCAGGCCAGGCAGCATCTATGGAAAAGAGGACAGTTGACCTTTTGGGATGAGACTCTGCATCAGTTTCCTTCTTCTCCAGCCCTTGACCTCTCCCTGGCTTCACCCTATCACCTTCTAGCTAGCCTCTTTCCCCTCCCTCCCTCCACTTTCTTATTCTGGCATCTTCCCCCTTCCTTCTCAGTCCTGAAGAAAGGTCTTGACCCGAAATGTCAACTGTACTCTTTTTCTTGGCCTGCTGAGTTCCTGCAACATTTTGTGTGTGTTGCTTGGATTTCCAGTATCTGCAGATTTTCTCTTATTTGAGAATTTCTCTAAGCATGGTTCCCTACAGAAGGATCCATCAACAAACACATCATCATAAATATACTATATGAACCCTTATGGAGAAAAGAAAACTAGATTAAGTAAGTGATTGTTTAGATAACAATGTCTTAATGTGCAGTGGCAGGGTTCATTTTCTGACCTCAATCTGATAGAAAATTTGTGGGCAGAACTGAAAAAGCGTGTGTGAGCAAGGAGGCCTACAAACCTGACTCAGTTACACTAGTTCTGTCTGGAGGAATGGAACAAAATTCCAGCAACTTACTGTGAGAAGCTTGTGGAAGGCTACCCAAAACATTTGACCCAAGTTAAACAATTTAAAGGCAACACTACCAAATACTAACAAAATGTATGTAAACTTCTGACCCACTGGGAAAGTGATGAAAGAAATAAAAGCTGAAATAAATCATTCTCTCTACTATTATTCTGACATTTCACACTCTTAAAAGAAAGTAGTGATCTTAACTAACCTAAGACAGGGAATGTTTTCTAGGATTAAATGTCAGGAATTGTGAAAAACTGAGTTTACATGTATTTGGCTAAGGTGTATGTAAACTTCTGACTTCAGCTGTATGTCCTTCAGTAGATACTAAATCTGATCATATCTCATATATTGATGCTGTCACTTTTCTGCTTGATTTTCCACATCATCTTGTTTTAAACCTTCAAACAATTACGTATAAAGTACAGTTCATGGTCTTTTTAATTGATTAACTATTTCCACCTTCAGATGGTAGAGATTTCAAACGCAGCTGAAGCCCCAAGAATTCACAAAACTACAGTTCTTTGGCTGTCAGTTCACCTGATCTCAGCTGCAAAACAATTAAAGACAATTTCTAGGGTAATACCTGCAGTTTATTCATTCACATCGCTTCAACACTTATCAAAGTTTACTGATGTAATTTGCATTCAGTGAAAATACTGTATGGATCTATGATAACTCAAAAGATTTTCTTTATATATATATATAGAGAGACCTTGCATTTGCATTTCCAAACAGTTCTGTGCCTAGATGGGCCATTATACTATCTGCACCCATAAACCACTTCATTTTAAAAGGACTGAATATTACACTGCTCTTGAATAAACTGATATTCTCAGTGTCTTTACAACAACTACTTACGAGAGAAGGATGTGCATTAAAATCTGTGTTCTGCATCATTAAACCATCACTCTTTTGTAGGTGTTCCCATCTTGCTGCCTGTAATTCAGTACCAGAATGGGTTAAGATCAATGCAAGAAAACACAACAGTAACTATTAGACCAAGAAAATGAAATTTACTAATAGCATGCAGTAGATTGCTTGCAGTATTAAGCTGGTTTTATGAGTCCAGCCATATAAATTAAAACTAGGGATAGAAACAATCAATAATTTGGAATAATTCAATTTAATGGTCAGAAAATTATAAACAGTAGACTCTTTATTTAGTGATGTGATTGTTCTTAATTTCCTTTATTTTCAGGCTGTGACTATTCTGGCAAATTCTGCATTTATTGCCCATCCCAAGGAGATCTTGAGAAGTTGGTGTGGGTCTCTGATTAAACAACTAAACCGTTCTGCTGAGGGTACTCAAAAACAATATTGTAGAAGGATTTCCGCAATTTAGATGGTGACGGTGAAGAAACAAACAGTATGCTTTCAAATCTTCATCCTGCGCGTTACTGTGTCTTTTTCTCTTTCGGCGTTAGAGATGACTAGTGAGAGTTTCTGCCGTTAGAACGGATGGTTATGTTTAGAATATTGGAGCAGTCATGGTGACCAATAGTGGTGGAAGTGAATACCTAGCATGGTGGATGAGGAACCAGTCAAAAAGATGGCCGGATGGTGACAAGCTTGTTGTTGATGGAGTCATAGTCATTCAGGCAACTGGTATGCTATCACATTTCTGACTTCTACCTTGTTGATGGTGAAAAAGTTTTGAGCTGCAAGTCGGTAAGTCACTTACTGGAGGATAGCCACGCCTTAATATGCTGTTAAACCCAGTCCAGCTGAGTTTCTGGTCAATTGTGAACTTCAAGATGCCCTTGGTAGTGAACTCAGTGTTGGTGAAGTCATTGAATATTAGGAGTAGGTGGTTAGACATTCTTGTTGGAGACAGCCATGCTTGATATTTTGTGGTGTGCTTGATATGTACCACATATTGCCCCACGACTGAATGTTTACTGGATTTTGTTGCATGTACATGTGGACTATATCATTTGCCAAAGAGTTGTGAAGGGAATTAACATTGAACAATCACCAGTGAACAGGCACACTACTGACTCTATGATGAAAGGAAGAACATGAAGAACTGAAGATATTTAGATCTAAGACACTACCCTAAAGAATTCCAACAGCAATAACCATCTTGCTTTGTTGTGAGAAGGGGTGACTCCAAATCCTGAAACGTTATCCCTTTGATGCCTATTGATTTTGGTTTTCACTCAGACTCCTGCTGCACTCTGTCAAATTATGCCTTACTGGGTAACCACTCTCTCTTCACCACTACATTTTAATTATTTATTTCATTTGTAGACCTAGGCTGTGATCATGGCTGGAACTAAGTAGTCATTGGTAGTTAATGGAACCTATGGTGATAAAAGTGTCACTGACAGCCTCCATCTGATAACTGAGAGCAGAATTGATAACCTGCTTTTGAGAAGAGGCCCTATCAAAACAATATTGCAATTTGTGGCAACCTTTTCCTGGAACAATTTGGACAGAAGCTCATCAATGTCTTTAGTGCAGGACCTCCACACTGCAGCTAGGACATTGTTTTGTCCCAGAAACCTCTCTTGACTGAAGTGAATTGAAGTGACTGGTAAACAAGAAGAAACACTATTATCCTGAGACTATTTTATTTCAGTCTAAACTGTTGTTAATAATACTAAAAACTACAATATCATTACCGATGAAAGAAATAACAAAGGAAAGAAAGGAAGAATGAAAGAAAAAAAGAATATAAAAGATTTGCTTTTGTGTTGTAACTTTCATATTCTATATAGAACTATAATGGCTCATTTTTAAAGAATAAACATTGTTGTATTGAGAACAGCAACATATCTCTTTACACATGATATTCTGGCTCAGTGTTAGAAAATAGCTTTGCTGTTATTGATGCTGGGGGTATGGGCCTCCCAATGCATCTCTTGTGGTCACCCTTGCTGGTAGCCGTGTGAAACATTTTCTTTCCTTCCAGGAACACAGGAAGCATAAGCAACATCCTTGACATTCCCAGGCTAAGTACAACAGCGGACCTGAAAGCAAAAGTGTGAACGGTAAAGCCTTCTCATCATATTTACGTGTGTAGCCATGATTACAATGCCTTCATTTGAATTTCAATGGTCCCATTACAGCAAAAAATAAAATTCTAAAAAGTATAACATAGATTCAAAAACATAGACCCTGCTGAAATAAATTAATATGTTTTATATACATATATTTGTGAAATATTCTCAATACGTTACTTCAAATGTAATGTTAAACAGCCATAGACGTTAAGTAGGAATGAATTTACTGCATTTTGAGCCATACTCCGAGATTCTGTGCTGTGTGCCAGTAATAGGCTTGACCCATGGTTAAAGACTAAACATTTTAGCGCACTGGAGTGACATTATAAGCCCTTTATTTGAACCTAATGCTGAAACGAATTGACATCACAGAACTCATTAGCTTAACAATATCACTACAAAGATGAAAGAGTATGTCCCTAGCTAATGATACATTAATACATTATTGCAGATATAAAGCCAACAGAAAGAGATACCACACAGCATGAGCAAAAAGAAGTTCCTTTAAAACTGCTGGTCTGAATGACCCCCAGTGACATAATATGAAAATGTTGCTGGACTTCAGAGACTTTGAGATATTAAAGAGCTGTGAGAAGATACAGCTTCAAATATATCTAAAAAAATCATGGATTAAACATACACCACTCCATGAATATCTTTGCTTTAACTTCAGTGTTAATCAACACAATTATACTACTCGAACAGGCAAGGGATTAAACCAACATTAAAGAATTTTTTTTATCTTGGGTGTCTGAAATAGGTCTGATGGATTACTTATGTCAGCATGTTCAACGAATCAAATGGCAGAGGGTGTGAATGAAATAAGAACACAAGATGTTCTGGGAGTCATGATGAAATTTTACTTTGCAAGGACTGCTTCGGGTTTGAACCAACAAGATGGACCATAGTTGGATCCCTTTACCCATTTATGCCAAAAGGCACTAAGCCGTTTCATGGGTTGATACCTTTCTCCATAAATGTGGACAAGGCCAGCTGTAAGACATGGACATCTTCACTCAATAAAGCATCAAAGAAATAGAAGGTCCTGGAATTAGAGGCCCCTCCATCATAGACTTGGGAGATGACTCACTTTCTGGAGACGGTTATTGTTGATATAGTTGCTGACACAATGAAATTTACTCAGATACTCACCACCCCACCAGCTTCCGGGTCCAACATATTATTCTCCGTAACTTCTGCCACCTCCAACGGGATCCAGCCACTAAGCACATCTTTCCCTCCCTCCCCCTGCTTTCCACAAGAATCGCTCCCTACGCGACTCCCTTGTCCATTCGTTCCCCCCATCCCTCCCAACTGATCTCCCTCCTGGCACTTATCCGTGTAAGCAGAACAAGTGCTACACATGCCCTTACACTTCCTCCCTTACCACCATTCAGGGCCCCAAACAGTCCTTCCAGGTGAGGCAACACTTCACCTGTGAGTTGGCTGGGGTGATACACTGCGTCCGGTGCTCCCGATGTGGCTTTCTATATATTGGCAAGACCCGATGCAGACTGGGAGACCGCTATGCTGAACACCTACGCTCTGTCCGCCAGAGAAAGCAGGATCTCCCAGTGGCCACACATTTTAATTCCACACCCCATTCCCATTCTGACATGTCTATCCACGGCCTCCTCTACTGTAAAAATGAAGCCACACTCAGATTGGAGGAACAACACCTTATATTCCATCTGGGTACCCTCCCACCTGATGGCATGAACATCGACTTCTCTAACTTTCGCTAATGCCCCACCTCCCCCTCGTACCTCATCTGTTATTTATTTTTAAACACACATTCTTTCTCTCACTCTCCTTTTTCTCCCTCTGTCCCTCTGACTATACCCCTTGCCCATCCTCTGGGTTCCCCCCCCACTTGTCTTTCTTCCCGGATCTCCTGTCCCATGATCCTCTCGTATCCCCTTTGCCAATCACCTGTCCAGCTCTTGGCTCCATCCCTCCCTCTCCTATCTTCTCATATCATTTTGGATCTCCCCCTCCCCCTCCCACTTTCAAGTCTCTTACTAACTCTTCCTTCAGTTAGTCGACTATACCTCTTCCTAGAGATGCTGTCTGGCCTGCTGCATTCACCAGCAACTTTATGTGTGTTACTCAGATATTGTCTTTTTAATCAGAAAAATGGTGTAGTGCCTATATGTTTTTGAACAAGCAGAGAGAATGTGAGGTGTTCTCAGTTTATGACCAGGACATACCTTTATTAACTGCTACCATATCTAGAATCAGAATCAGGTTTATTATCACTATCTTAAGTGACATGAAATTTATCATTTTGTAGCAGCTGTGGAGTGCAAATACATAAAATAAGTAAATAGTGCAAATGATAGAATAACAAGGTAGTGTTCAAGGGTTAATGAACCATTCATAACTCTGGTAACAGAGGAGAAGATGTTGTTCCTGAATCTTTGAGTGTGGTTCTTCAGGCTCCTGTACCTGTGTCTGAAGGTAGCAATGAGAGAAGGGCATGGCCCGATGATGATAGACCTTAATGATGGAAGCCATCTTCTTGAGGCACTGCCTTTTGAAGATGTTCTTGGTGGTGGGAAGGATTGTGTCTCTGATGGAGTTGTCTAAGTCTACAATCCTCTGCAGCCTTTTGTGATCCTATGCATTAGAACCTCCAAACCAAGCAATGATGCAACCAGTCAGAATGCTGTTCACCATACATCCATAAAAATTTACAAGAGTCTGTGATTCTGGGCATTCTGGTGTTCAGAGTTGACTTCTGGTGTCATTTGGAAGGAGCTTGTATGTTCTCCCTGTGAACCAAGTGGGCTTCCTTTGGGTGCACTGGTTCCCTCCCCCAGTCCAATGATTCCTTTCGCCAGAGGGTGGTGAATTTGTGAAATTTATTACCACAGGCAACTGTGGAGGCCAGGTAGTTGGGTGAACCTAAGGCAGAGCTTAATAGGTTCTTGATTGGACATGGCATCAAAGGGAGAAGGCCTGGGAGTGGGGCTGAGGAGGCAAAGAAAGGATCAGCCATGATTGAATGGCAGAGCAGACTCAATGGGCCAAATGGCTTAATTCTGCTCTTATGTATTATGGTCTTATTATGCATGGGTTAATAGGTTAATTGTTCACTGTAAATTGTCCTGTGATTCTTCTTCTTCTTCAGCTGTCCATCGATTTCGATGTTGACTGTGCTAGAGTTTAGTCTCTGCAGGCACGTTTATGGGCCACAAGACCAGCATTGGATCAGCACTGTCTCCCATATTGGTGGCATTTGTGATTTGACTGGTCTAGCACCGAATGTCTGCATTCATGACCTGCTTCATATTTCTTCTGCCTTTTCTCCTCGATAGCGGGGATTGATTTCTTGACAACGCAGTGCCAACCTCTTCTGTACAAAGCATCTTTCTCCCAGGTGTTGACATTCATGTCGATGTTCTTCATGATGCACTTGAGCACATCTCTGTAGTGCAGCTTCTGACCACCGTGCTTCCTCTTTCCTTCATGTTGCTCGCCATAGAAAACAGCTTTGGGTAAACAATCATCGCTTATTCTTGTGACATGACCAGTCCAACGCAGCTGAGGAGCTGTGATAAGTGATTCTACGCTGACTGTCCCAGTACGTTTGAGCACCTCCACATCTGGTACCCTCTCTTGCTACCTGATGTGTAATATTTGGCGTAAATGCCTGTGTTGCGTCTTGGTCAATTTCTTGATGTGCTTCCAATACAATGCCAGCATTTCAGCTGAATAAAGTACAGATGGTAAAACAGCTGTGTTATACACTTTGACCTTGGTTGCCATTTTAATGTTGTGGCGAGACCAAAGTCGCTTCTGCAAAGCACCAGAGGCTTTTGTAGCTGATTGAATTCTCCTCTCAACTTCCAGATCTTTTATCAACTTAGATCTTCCAGATCTAAGTATGTGACTCTTTCACATACTGAGGAAGCGCTGTGACCAACACCAACTCATCTGAAGTTGAGAGGAGAATTCACTCAGTCTTGTGATTAGACTACTGTTAAATAGGTGGGTTGCAGAGGGGTGTGGCTTATTGAGCGAGAAGGGCCTGCCCTGTGCTGTATCACCAAATAAACAAATAACCTTCGAATGATACTTGTTTTAAAGATAACAACAACTTTAAACAATCATTATCAAGGATATTTTACTTAGATGCAGTATCCCTATCTTCCTGAGCTCCTGAGAAAATCTGCACATATTTGAGTTATTAAGTTAAGATTATGCTTTATAGGAGTATATTCTCTGAAGCTGCCAACTTGTGTGAGAGTAAAGAATATTTGATATTGGCAACCAGTTTGTTTGAGGAAGCCGTTTAGGTTTGCCAAACACATTTCATACTGAACTCTCGATACTACCAAAGACAAGAGACTGTCAGACTCAAGCAATCAGATTGGATTTGTTCTCAAGTCCGTGCAGTAAATAAATAATGTGGCATCTACATCAGTGCCCAGGCTCTCTGAAATCCTAATCCTATATTCAAAGGAGTTTATGAATTATTGACATTGAGGAGTGTTTGTTTATGATAGCTGCTAAAATTAGATTAAAAATCAGAGTCCAGAGAAAATTTTCACTAATGCAGTCAAATAAAACAAATGGTGATATTCTGTTATTTGCATGAAAATATCTTTTTCTGATCTGACATGATGAAGTGACACATAATTAATTTGGAAGTGTACACAGGTTATGTAATTACAGTTTGAAATGTGGCTCCATAAAGCGGCAGGAACACAAGTGTTAAAACTTACCCAATTACTTATTTCAGTGTTTAAGTATTCTACCTGGTGTGGAGGAAGACTTCAGTCAGAAGAGAAAAAGAATTAGGATATTGGTGCCTCAAGACATGCTTCTTTCCTCTCAGATATTGAATTAAAAGTAAATGCAATGCAGCAGATCATTGGAAAATATATATCCATTAATAACAATACATATTGGTCTTCCGCTCTGCAAAATGCTGAACATGCATGACTATCAGAAACCTTCTATTCTCTATTTTACCAAAGATAAAGTCAAGATCAGCAAACATAACAGAAACAATTGAACTGTTGGACAAAGTTTTACAAAAGAAATTGTGAGCTCTGACCCAAGGCCTGGAAATTGACATTCAGGAGGCACACCTACATTGTTAGAAGTTAGCTAGAATGAAAAGTAATTTTAAAAGCAAGTAAATCAGCAGATTACAGCAAGAGATGATGTGGTTTATTGTTTATGAACAATGAAATTTAAATTGAGGAACAGAAGTGTCATTTGTTAATAATTTTTGCACTAAACTCTCTGGAATAAAGTTACCTCTCATGTCTCTTTAATCTCTCTCCTTATATCTTATATCTGTACCCTCCAATTGTGGACTCCCCAACCCTGGGGAAAATATGATAGTCCACCTTTTCTCTATCCATCGTGATTTTATAAACTATGAGAACACCTCTTGTGTTTCTGCGCTTCAAGGAATAAAGATCCAGCATGGCCAACTTTTCCCTATAATTCAGGCCAGCTAGTCCAGGCAGCATTCCCATAAATCTCTTCTGCATCCTATCAGCAAGACCCCCTAATGCAGTATCATCAACAGACTTACTAATTGTATGTACCATGCACATTCTCATACAAATGATTTAGGCCTTAAGACATATGAGCAGAAATAGGCCATTCAGGTCTGTAACACCTTTCCATCATGGCAGATTTATTATCACTCTCAACCCCATTCTCCTGCCTTCTCCCTGTAACCTTTGACACCCTGATTAATTAAGAACTTATCAACCATAGCCTTAATTATACCCAATGACTTGACTTGCACTTGCAATGAACTCCACACCATCATCTGACTAAAGTAAACTTTTCTTATCTATGTTCTAAATGGATGTCCCTGTATTCTGAGGCTGTGCTCTCTTCTGGTTCTAGACTTCCCCACTATCGGAACCATCCTCTCCACATTCACTCTATCTAGGCCTTTCAATATTCAATAGATTTCAATAAGATCCCTCCTCATTCTTCTTAAAACCAGCGAGTAAAGGCCCAGAGTCATCCAACACTCGTCGTATGTTAACTCTTTCTTTTCTGGAATCACTTTCATGAACCTCCTCTGGCCTTTCTCCTATGGCAGCAATTCTTATCTTAGGTAAGGGGCCCAAAACTGTTCACAAGTGCAGTCTGACCAATCCTTATAAAGTCTCAGCGTTACATCCTTGCTTTTGTATTCTAGTGCAGATCAGCCTGCCATGTGGGGTCTTGTTGAAATTCATGTAGACAACATCCACTGCCCTATCTGCATCTATCTCCACAATTAGTTCTTTAAAAAAACTCCAATAAATTTGTGAGACATGACCTCTCATACACAAAACCATGCTGACAATTCCTCAGCAAGCTTATTGAGGTGATGGTTTGTCATATATATTAATGATCTGGATGATGGGGTGGTAAATTGGATTAGTAAGTATGCAGATGATACTAAGATAGGTGGAGTTGTGGATAATGAAGTAGGTTTTCAAAGCTTGCAGAGAGATTTAGACCACTCAGAAGAGTGGGCTGAAAGATGGCAGATGGAGTTTAATGCTGATAAATGTGAGGCGCTACATTTGGGTAGGACTAAATAAAATAGGACATACATGGTAAATGGTAGGGCGTTGGAGAATGCAGTAGAACAGAGAGACCTAGGAATAACGATGCATAGTTCCCTGAAGGTGGAATCTCATGTGGATAGGGTGGTGAAGAAAGCTTTTGGTTTGCTGGCCTTTAGTAATCAGAGCATTGAGTATAGGAGTTGGGATGTAATATTGAAATTGTATAAGGCATTGGTAAGGCCGAATTTGGAGTATTGTGTACAGTTCTAGTCACTAAATCATAAGAAAGACGTCAATAAAATTAAGAGAGTACAGAGGAGATTTACTAGAACGTTGCCTGGGTTTCATCTCCTAAGTTACAGAGAAAGGTTGAACAAGTTGGCTCTTTATTCTTTGGAGCGTAGGAGGTTGAGGGGGAACTTGATTGAGGTATTTAAAATTATGAGGGGGGTAGATAGAGTTGACGTGGATAGGCTTTTTCCATTGAGAATAGGGGAGATTCAAACAAGAGGACAGGAGTTGAGAGTTAAAGGGAAAAAGTTTAGGGGTAACATGAGGGGGAACTTCTTTACTCAGAGAGTGGTAGCTGTGTGGAATGAGCTTCCAGCAGAAATGGTTGAGGCAGGTTCGATGTTGTCATTTAAAGATAAATTGGATAGATATATGGACAGGAAAGGAATGGAGGGCTATGGGCTTAGTGCAGGTCGGTGGGACTAGGTGAGAGTAAAAGTTCAGCAAGGACTAGAAGGGCTGAGATGGTCTTTTTCCATGCTGTAATTGTTATATGGTTATATGGTAGATCTCGTCTCTCATAATTCCCTGCAGTAACTTCCCTACAAATGAATTCAGTCTTGCTGGCCTGCAGTTCCCTGGCCTGTGCATGCAACCTTTCTTGAAACAAAACAACATTAGCCATCCTCCAGTCTTCTGCAACTCAGCTATCAGCTAAGAATGAAGCAAACACTTCTACAAGGTCTTCCACAATTTCTTGCCTACCCTCCCTAAGGACTGGGTGTGCACTTACTCAGGCCACACAACATATTGCTCTCATTCTTTGGTCATCCATGATATCTTCCTTAGTAAACACTGAGGAAAAATACACATTAAAAATTTCAGCCACCTCCAGCAACACTTCACATAGGCAGGCATGATGATTTAAGCGGACCTAGTGTCTCCCTAGTCAAGCTACAAGGAATGTTGTTTTGTTTGTTTGTATGCATGTACAGTCAGATGATAATGAAATTGAACACGAACGTGAGCTATTACTGTTGTATAACTGAACAACATTTTGGGTTTATCTTTAACCCTGCCTGCCAAATCCATTTCATACCCTCTTTAGCCTGCTCTTAAACTTACTACGTTCATCCAGGGAGTCATTCGTACCCACTTGTCTCAAAGTGATGTACACTTCCTATGTCTTGCCACCAAGGTTCACAAGCTCGCTATTTTACCCTTCATCTTGCTGCTCCTGAACTTTTAGTATAACCCTTTTGAAGGCCTCCTGCTTGTCCACTGTAGCTTTGCATTTAAAGAGAGTCTCCCCGTCGATTCCAGCCAGATCTTGCCTCATGCCTTCAAAGCTGGCTCTGCTCCTTTTGAGAGCATTAACCTATGGACCCATTCTGTCTTTTCCATCTGACCATAAGACACAGCAGCAGGATTAGGCCACTGAACCCATCAAGTCTGCTCCGCCATTGCATCTTGGCTGATTCATTTTTCCTCTCAGCCTCAATCTCCCACTTGTCCCCAATTCCCCTTATCCTTTCTTGCCCTGACCAATCAAGAATCTATCATCCTCTGCCTTAAGTGGCCTCCACAGCTGCCTGTGGCAATGAATTTCACGGATTCACCACTCTCTGGCTAAAGAAATTCCTCCTCATCTCCTTCAAATTCCCCCTCAGTGTCTAAAAAACTAAGGAGCGGATTGTGGTATACAGGGGGAACAGAGACAGGCATGGCCTGATCAACATCAATGGGTCTGCAGTTGAAAGGGTGAGTAGTTTCAAGTTCCTTGGTATACACATCACTGATGGTCTCACCTGGACCGTACACACTGGCTTTGTGGCAAAAAAAAAGCACAACAGTTTCTCTTCCACCTCAGGTAACTGAAGAAGTTCGGCATGGACCCCCAAATCCTCAAGACCTTCTACAGGGGTACCATTGAGAGCATGCTGACTGGCTGTATCATCGCCTGGTACAGGAACTGCACCAACCTTGATTGCTGGGCACTGCAGAGAGTGGTACAGACAGCCCAGTGCATCTGTGATTGCGAACTTCTCTCCATTGAGGAGATTTACAGCAGCAGGTGCAGAAAGAAGGCCTGGAAGATCACTGGGGACACAAGTCACCCCAACCATAAACTGTGTCAGCTGCTTCCATCTGGCAAACTTTACCAAAGCATTAAAGCCAGGACCAACAGACTACGGGACAGCTTCTTTCTACAAGCCATTAGAAATAAATTCACATGTCTGTACATTACAACAGAGTCATACCGCAAAGATTTTTTACTCCCTCACGTTGTGGGATGGATGTAAGATTTAAATAAATTCTAATTCTAAAGAGATGCCTCTCTATTCTGATGCTGTGCCCCCTGGTGTCAGACACTCCCTCCATAGGACACATCCTCTCCACATCCACTCTGTCAAGGTCTTTCACCATTTGATATGTTTCAATTAGTTCACCACCCAGTCTTCTAAATTCCAGTAAATATAAACCCAGAGCCATGAAATGCTTTTCATGTGACAAGTTGTTTAATCCTGGAATCATATTCGTAGACCTCCTTTGAGCCCTCTCCAGTTTCAGCACATCCTTTATAAGATAAGGGGCCCAGACTTGCTCACGATACTCCAAGTGAGGCCTCACCAGTGCTTGATAAAGTCTCAACATTACATCCTTGCTTTTATATTCTAGTTTTCTTGAAATGAATGCTAACATCACATTTGCCTACCTCACTGCAGACTCAACCTGCAATTTCTTTAGGGAATCCTGCACAAGGACTCTCAAATCCCTTTGCACCTTAGATTTTTGTATTTTCTCCTCATTTAGAAAATAGTCAACCCTTTCATTTTTTCTACCAAAGTGTATGATCATACACTTCCTGACACTGTATTCCATCTGCCACTTCTTTGCCCATTCTCCTAATCCATCTCCTATATTTTAAACTAATAAAAGTGTAGCCACTGTTCCTAAAGTGTTCCCCAGCTGCTACTTTAGTTACTTGGTCTGCTATGTTCCCCAAGAGGAGGTTCTGTATTGCTCCTTCCCTAGCCAATGCCTTTATGTATTGTGTGTGGAAACGGTATTGAATACTTCACACAAGCTCCAACCCATCCAGATCCTTCACACTCTGATTGGTCCTTTTATACTGGGAAAATTGGGATTTCCCATTAGTATTACCCAACTATTCTCACGACTACATGCAATTTCTTGACACATCTGTTCCTCAAGTTTCCTTAGACAGGAGGGGGACTATAATGTAACTCTAACGAGGCAACCACCCACTTCTTATTTCTAAGTTCTATGCAAATAGCCATGTTAGACGATACCTCAAGGACATCCTCTCTAAGCACTGCTGTTTTGCCCTCCTTATTAAAAGGGCAGGAAGCCCCTACTCCTACCTGTTCCTCGGTCACATCTAAAGCATCATATCCCAAAATATTGAGCTGCCAATTCTAGTACCACACACACACAGTGCTGGAGGTACTCAGCAGGCAGCAACTATGGAAAAAAGGGTTTCCCGCCGAAGGGTTTCAGCCCGAAACATTGACTGTACTTTTTTACCATAGATGCTGCCTGGCCTGCTGAGTTCCTCCAGCATTTTTTGTGTGTTTCTCAGATTTCGTGCCTCTGCAGCTTTTCTCTTGTCTGTGAGCTGCCAATTCTGCCCACTTCTCAGTCATGTTTCTGCTATGGCCACGATAACAAGTCCCTAGAGTCAATGTACACCATATTGAAGTGTTTGGCAGTCTGTTCTCAGCTAACATAAATGAATGTCTAATAGTGTATCATGCTCATTCCCTTTCACTGATAAATGTTTTTAGAAAAAAGAACTGAAATATGATTAAAACAGAGGTATTTAAATGTACATGAAAGCTAATGCACTAAATAAATATGCAATACCAAAAACGCTGCAGCTGATGCTAAATTGTATTTAATCCCTTTTCAATCAGAGGCAGATGCAGATACACAAACAGAGGATTTGTTGTTTGATAATTCAGTTAAACTTGTGAATATCTGTGATTTGCATTAAGTGCGAACAGAAGAGGAGCTGCAATGGCTCTTATTTTCTTGAAGATGATGTATGTGTTAGCACAGCTGAATTTGTAGAGCAGATTAGAATAAATAATGGCTACAAATAGCAGGAGAAATCATCATTGCGATAGGAGAGTAGAAGGCAAGTAATTTCAAGTAATTTAGTTTTCTATCTGAATATTTCAACAAAAGAACCAGTCTTACTAAACCTCTCAGGAAATGGAGAGAAGAGGGAGACTAGGGGAAAAGGAGACAACAAAAACACATTTAGGACATGAAGAATTTAAGAGGAAACATATACTGTTAGTAATCTGGAAGGAAGGAGAAAGAATAATGCAGAAAATGAGTGATTCGTCCACAAGGAAAACTAGCAACAGTAATACTTTGCGTGATAACTTGAGATTAATGAAACAGCTATCAGGATAGCAGCTACAGGTGTGGACAAATGGACACGGTGTTAGTCTATTCCTGCCACTGATTTGTTTCTATATTATAAGGTTTCTTCAATTACTGATCCTCATCCACTTCATCATCAGCTATTGTTTCATCATTCATAATATATATACAAAATCTAATTTTCCTTCCACTGTGGTACATTACAACAAACTGCATTCAATTTCTTTTGCCATAATTCTTACAAGTGCTTACAAAAATCTGGTCTCTACATGTTAGTATATCATGTGTGGGCAGATGGATATTAAAATGATGCATATGGGGCACACATAGCATCTGCCATGTTTTACTTCACGTCATTCTTGGGAGCCTTGAAGCTCTTATGTCAAAGGAGAGTACAAGGTGCCCCTGACCAGTGCTGAGAGGGGAGCCATGTTCAGGACCCAATGGATACTGGGAAATTATATGTATATCATTTAAGGCATTGTCTTAATTGTAAAGCTGATTTAATTTCCCAGCAAAGCCACTCATTTGATTATCATCACAGTGGCAGAAAGCCATTAGTTCATGCTTTTGTTTCCAAAGTGAGAAAGCATCTGCCCCTCATTTCCACAGCATAATGGTCTATCTGAAAATAAAATATCCCATTTTGCAGATTCTTTCCAATTGCTTCATTATTTCTCCCAGATTTATTCTAATCTAAGGACTTGACCATTTACATTATGTATCAGAATGTTGATCAGAAATATCAGAAAGTTAAGAGGCTTTGCCACAGTACTTTCCCCTCCCCAAGCTTAAACCCAGGATAACAAGTGCCTAGAACAGCTTTAACAACCTAAGATATAGAGCATTACTTATGGATTACTGACAATTAACTTTTCAAAAAAAAATTACTGATAATCTTTTCCAATAAAAATGGGGTGCATATCAGAGCATTTATTTGACACCAGTGTGGACCAAAGGCTCTACAGAGTAGATCAGCCCTCTTGTAATGTACATTTGACACTACGTTGTTAAATTGGACTCTACTAATGCCATTTGATATCCATGTTTTATTTCATAAGCTTAGCATCAGGAAGAGTAATCCCTCTCACACCTCCTCCTAAATCTAGATACCATTCTTCTGCCTGAAAGGATTCTCAACAATGTTTGGGTTAATTAGCTTTTAAGTTAAAGCTGAGCTGGATACAGGAAGAGACGTTGTTTTCATCAGTGATTTACTATTACCCAAAAATAGTTCTCAGAATGATGGCTAGAAATAACATAATTCTTCATTAGATTTTATTCAATAGAATGCAATATGTTCTTTCATTCCTCTTTTGAATAAAGACTGCTGGATGCTTTATTACCCATCTAATATTTATGTTGAAGATACTCACTCCTTCTGGACTTTTATACTGATATTCTTTCTTTTCAAGGTTCAAAGTAAATTTATTATCAAAGTATGTGTATGTCACGATGTATTACCCTGAGGTTCATTTTCTAACAGTAGAACAAATAAATGTAATAGAATCAATGAAAAATTACACACACTGACAACCAATGTGCAATTGAAGACTAACTTGCAAATAGAAAAAAAATCTAATAATAATAATAATAAGTACACGAGAACACGAGCTGTTGAGTCCTTGAAAGTGAGTCTATAGGTTGTTGAGGAGCCTGATAGTTGAACTGTTCCTAATCTTGGTGGTGTGGAACCTCCCCTCTACTGAGCACATCTCAAAGGATGTCCTTTTTAGATAAATTCTCCTCTTCTTCATTAGAAACATTATTCATTGTTGAGGGTGCATGTGTGCATCATTTTCCATGTATTATAAAACATTTCCAACTTACATTCTGGAATTTTCCTGATAAGACAATAGGTTTATCCAATGAGTAGCTAAGTCATAAAGACTACATGTGCCTCATATTAAATCCTTGTTATCTGTTCAATTAGCTAGTCTCAGCCAACACACATGTAATGCCAAACTTTGGTGAGAGGAGAAGAAAAATAATCAGAGTCAACTGTACCATTCAGTGGTTGGTAGATTGTAGTTATTTGAAAAGAACCCTGAACTTAAAGGAAAATCTGGATAGTTATTGTCCATCCTTCAAAAAACCATTTTATTGAAATCTATGCAAACCATATCATGGTATGTAAACTGAATTGTCAAACGAATTAAAGAAACTAACTAAAAAATAAAAGTTATTAAATGTACGGTGACTGCAGAATTCTACCTACAAGTGAATACTGAAACTGTTTCAAAGTAAAATCTGAATATGTGATAGTAGGAAAATAAACACATCAGTTTTGTGCAGTAGGACCTAACTCTTCATGGTGGAGTAGAAAATGTTTATCCCATGAGGATATGCCAGTTTTGGATGTGCTGTCAGAGCAGAGGTTCTCCCTAGGAATTATTTCTGGAAAGATGCAGCAGCTGAGACCAGTTTCTCATCAGAAAATATGGTTGAATATTTTTCAGGAAATGTCAGTTCCACTGCAATTCCAGAGTTTACCAGATTACTCAATTTAATACTTTTTTGATATGCTTAGTCCAGTATTTGTACATCCCCCCTCAGGCTGAATTATTTGACAATATGCCTGTGAATTGAATTCAACAGTTTTGCCAGAAAAATGCCTATTTACAGACAGACTGCAAGTTTCTCTCCTTCCTCTTTATTTTGCAGGTGAAATCATTAGCTTCCACTCAGAATGATCTGTAGACAGCAGGGAGCAGTTCATCAGAAGGAATCGCAAAACAGATCCATGCTGTGCAATCCCGAAAACTAGCAGCTTAACAACACAACAGGATGCCCAGTAAATGCTGTATTCCTAAAATTGATGCAGTTTTCATTTTTTTTCCTGATTTTTTTATGAGGAAGCAAAATGTTCACACAAAGAATCAGCATCAGAACAGCATAGTAAAGCAGAAGTCACTGTTAAAGATGATTGGTCAGCAAATAAAGGCCAAGCAAAAAGGCGTGACCCTCGCACGAGGAAATCTGCAGATGCTGGAAACTCAAGTGTAGCCCCCTGGTAAGCCTCAGGCTAGCGCAACTCGCTTTCGTCCAGGGGGAGCAGCCTTTGGCCCCCCCAAACTGGGTAACCAAGTTTGTGTGGTATTGTGTGATGTACCCCACCCCACCAAATAACAGACAGTACACCATATGCGATTAAATGATTATATTTTATAGATCTTATGTAACTAATAGAGATAAAATATAAAAGGAAAGTAAAAGGCACCAAACTTATCAAAGTTCAACCACTTTGTGCACCACAGTTAGAGATCAATTAATGGAGTATCCTTTCCACCATTTGATCCCTTCCGACCTCCTCGACCCACCGCCTGGGACCGACCACGGTGGTCGACCATACGCTCCACATGAGTCTGTCTTTGTCTCCTCTCCTCGCCAAAGACCCTGGACCTCGGACTCTCGCTCAGGGTCCGTTCTGCAGCCCAGCTTACAGCATCGCATCTCCTCTCTCAGTCTCCATCGCGCCTTCTCCCCAAAGCCCGTGGAAAACAATAGCTTACAGACACACAAGAAAGAATAACATCTATCCCAATTGGTTCATTGATTCTCTCATCAATAATATAACCCAAACAAGCTGCTAGAGAGAACTTTCTCAGCAGTTAACATAACAAAGAAGCCATTTTATTCTAACATGTCAAAGAAGCCATTTTGATTAGCCTCAGCAGTAACATAAAAGAAGAAACCCCTTACACTCTCCCCCCACCAAATTTAGTCATGTTCTCATGACTTCTAATTAACTCGCCAACCATTCCTGCAGACAGAAAAACCCAATCCATGTACAAAGAGTCACATGGCTCCCCAAACAGTAGACCTTACGCCCTGTTCCACGGGCGCTACATAGACCAACCTATCTGAGAGTTTCCTAATCCTCCAAGACCTCCGTACCCCCTCACCTAAACCCTTCAGGCTCGGACACTACTGGGGATACCTCAGGTCTGCTTGCCAACTCCTCTCTCAATCTCTCACTCATGCTCCCACTGCAACTCGGAGACCCCTGTCCCGTGTCCACAGCCCCGCTTCTTTTCTTTCAGGGTCCTGCAGTAACCCAGGCTGCCCACAGCTAGCCCTCCCCACTACACCTGACTCAGTGGGAGAAGGGCCAAAAGTCTCTTTCTCAATCAAGGGGAAGTCAGCGAAAGGCAGCATGTACCACACATCCCTCACATCATCCTTCAAAGCCGAATTCTTCCTCATTCCTTTGATCGGTAGCTGCTGTTTGATTTTTTCCAAACTGAAGCACTTAGCTTGGGCTGCCTCTGCAACCTCTTCAGCCTCCTGCAATCGAGACGTCAGCTTCTTCCCTGCCTCCTCCAACTCTCGCCCTAGTCTCAGCAGTTCCCATGTTTCATGTCCATTTCCATCGGGGACTCAATTACACCACCAGCTTCTTCCAATCTGTTCTGGATCAATTTCTTGAGTTTCTGCTGATCCTTTCGAAGGTTGGTCATTGTTTCGTCTCTCTGGATTAAATCATCAGTAAATGACCGCAGTTACGGCTCAGAATTCCATTTCCCCATCTCCACTTTGACGAGCGTGAACGCCAATTCTTCAATGGTTGTCCGGGGCTCCGGCACTCTCCTCACATCATAGTCCCCCAAGGCGAATCCAAACCCTAGGCGATCATCCACATACGCCAAAACTCCAAACACCTCCACATCCCCCATGGTCTTCCTCATGCCCTGTGGGAAGGTTGCAGAGGCTCTGGATATGCCCTGTGGCATCTTTTCAGATTGGAAGAATCCTAGGGGACCTATAACGGCTGTCTTCTCCTTGTCAGCCTCACTCATCGGGATCTGGCAACATCCACTCCTCAAATCCAGCACATTAAACCATGTCGCACCACACAAACAGATCAGGGAGGTACTACTGCAGTTGTACAAGGCCTTGGTGAGACCGCACCTGGAGTATTGTGTGCAGTTTTGGTCCCCTAATCTGAGGAAAGACATCCTTGCCATAGAGGGAGTACAGAGAAGGTTCACCAGATTGATTCCTGGGATGGCAGGACTTTCATATGAAGAAAGAATGGATGAACTGGGCTTGTACTCGTTGGAATTTAGAAGATTGAGGGGGGATCTGATTGAAACGTATAAGATCCTAAAGGGATTGGACAGGCTAGATGCAGGAAGATTGTTCCCGATGTTGGGGAAGTCCAGAACGAGGGGTCACAGTTTGAGGATAGAGGGGAAGCCTTTTAGGACTGAGATTAGGAAAAACTTCTTCACACAGAGAGTGGTGAATCTGTGGAATTCTCTGCCACAGGAAACAGTTGAGGCCAGTTCATTGGCTATATTTAAGAGGGAGTTAGATATGGCCCTTGTGGCTACGGGGGTCAGCGGGTATGGAGGGAAGGCTGGGGCGGTGTTCTGAGTTGGATGATCAGCCATGATCATAATAAATGGCGGTGCAGGCTCGAAGGGCCGAATGGCCTACTCCTGCACCTATTTTCTATGTTTTCTATGTTTTCTATAGCGTATTCGGCCCTCAGGACCGTATTCTGGTCAATGACAGTGCTCCTGTTCAGAGCCCTATAATCCACACACACGCTGCCTACGTCCTCCACGGCTACAGGGTCCAGTCGCCGCGACCTCTCTCTCACCAAGGTGTCTTCAGCGGTCAACTACCCTCCCTCGTGATATACCTCCCCCAGGCGGTACCACAATCGGGTCTAGTTTAAATTCAGTACCGGCCCAAGGCTGCTACACACGTCCTCACAAGCAGCTCGAAACACTGGGTGCACAGACAATGCCCCCATGAACTCCAGTTTCACTGACCAATAATCGTCTTCTGAATAATCACTGGCACTGGTACACCAAATCTCCAGTGCCCGTAATGTTGTCAAGGGTAAATGCTTCAGAAACCGGTTGTAAAACAAACTGTACAACAACCTGACCTGCGCCCCGGTGTCGAGGATGGCTCTGACATAGCTTCCATCTATCCGTAATGACACACAGGGGCGAAGTCCCTCTAAGCCTTCAGGAATAGGGTCTTTTCCTTTCGGAAGTTCCTTAGTACATTGCTGGGAACATGCTGCCCCAGAGACCCCAAGCCGTTCCCCCACTGGGCCTTCACTAAGTTTCCTGACACCTCGCTGATCAGCGGAACAACTGAGGGAGGGGCTGATCCCCTTAAATGATCCCCCTGGCACAGCAAGCAATTTAGAGGCCCTCCCAGCCAGAGAAGATACACTGAAAGCTTTTCCCCAATCTCCTGACACTGGTATGGAAAGCACCCCCTCCGCCAGGCGCTGCATTTTACTTCCAGTCGAACCAGACGCATTTCCCCCACTTTCAGATAACCGGCAGCTGTCACTACGGGGTAATTGAACCTGACAGTTCTAACACCATCAGCAGCCCCCCTACTCAAACTTTCAACCAATCCCTGTCACTCTCCCTCAATCGAGCACTGCCACTCATCTAACAACTGAGCGATCTGCTCCGCCCACATCTCGCACGCCTCCGCCCCTTTAAGGGTGGACAATATCCCGAAAACCAGGCGGAGCATGCCATAACTGGAACATTTATTCGCAGACACTACCTCCGGATCAAACCACTCTTTCCTCTCTCTCCTAACAGTATGGACAGCCCATGGTCCCGCCTCACCCGGGACACCAATAGACACTGGCAGTCCCACCACCAACTCGTCAGCGCTAGTCTGAACTCGAACAAAGACCTGCAAGGTACCAACAGCCACCCCACCCAAGATGCATGCAGTAATCACCAGCAATCCCACAGAGGCACACATTACTGACTTCAGTCCCAGAGACACAGCAGCACTGATTTAAACAGGGTAATCACACAGCACCGCACTGAATCCAATCTCAGACTAAGCCCCCAAATGTAGCCCCCTGGTAAGCATCAGGCTCGCTCAGCTCGCTTTCGTCCAGCGAGAGCAGCCTTCGGCCCCGTCAAACTGGGTAATCAAGTTTGTGTGGATGCTGTGTGATGTACCCCACCCCGCTAAATAACAGACAGTACACCATATGCGATTAAATGACTACACTTTATAAATCTTACTGGAACTATATAATTAATAGAGATACAACATTAAAGGAAAGTAAAAGCTGCCAAACTTATCAAAGTTCAACCACTTTGTGCACAACAGTTGGAGCTTAATTAGCGGAGTCTTCTTTCCACCATTCGATCCCCTCCGACCTCCTCGACCCGCCACCTGGGACCAATCACGGTGGTTGATCAGACGCTCCACATGAGTCTGTCTTCGTCTCCTCTCTTCGCCGAAGACCCTGAGCCTCGGACTCCTGTTCGGGGTCTGTTCCACCGCCCAGCTTACAGCATCGCGTCTCCTCTCCCCGTCCCCATCGCACCTTCTCCTCCAAAGCCTACGAAAAACAATAGCTTATAGACACACAAGAATAACATCTATCCCAATTGGTTTGTTCCCTCTCTTATCAATACTATAACCTAGACAAGCTGCTAGAGAGAGAACTTTCTCAGCAGTTAACATAACAAAGAAGCCATTTTATTCTAACATAACAAGGAAACCATTTTGATTAGCGTCAGCAGTAACATAAAAGAAGAAACCCTCACACAAGCAACACACACAAAATGCTGGTGGAACGCAGCAGCCAGGCAGCATCTATAGGAAGAGGTACAGTCGACGTTTTGGGCCAAGTCCCTTCATCAGGACTAACTGAAAGAAGAGATAGTAAGAGATTTGAAAGTGGGAGGGGGAGGGGGAGATCCAAAATGATAGGAGAAGACAGGAGGGGGAGGGATGGAGCTAAGAGCTGGAAACTTGATTGGCAAAAGGGATACAAGGCTGGAGAAGGGAGAGGATCATGGGATGGTAGGCCTAGGGGGAAAGAAAGGACTATTCCTCTTCCCACCCTTCCTCTTACAAAAATGCCACCTCCTTCTTGTAATTCCTCCTTCTCCGGTGCATCTGCTCTCAGGATGAGGCTTTTCATTCCAGGACGAAGGAAGTGTCTTCCTCTTTTAAAGAAAGGGGCTTCCCTTCCTCCACCATCAACTCTGCTCTCAAATGCATCTCCCCCATTTCACGCACGTCTGCTCTCACTCCATCCTCCTGCCACCCCACTAGGCATAGGGTTCCCATTGTCCTCACCTACCACCCCACCAGCCTCCGGGTCCAACATATAATTCTCTGTAACTTCTGCCACCTCCAACGGGATCCCACCACCAAGCACATCTTTTCCTCCCCACTCTTTCTGCTTTCCGCAGGGATTGCTCCCTATGCGACTCTCTTGTCCATTCGTCCCACCAATCTCCCTCCTGGCACTTATCCTTGTAAGCGGAACAAGTGCTACACATGCCCTTACACTTCCTCCCTTACCACCATTCAGGGCCCCAGACAGTCCTTCCAGGTGAGGTGACACTTCACCTGTGAGCCGGCTGGTGTGATATACTGCATCCGGTGCTCCCGATGTGGCCTTTTATATATTGGCGAGACCGACGCAGACTGGGAGACCATTTCGCTGAACATGTATGCTCTGTCTGCCAGAGAAAGCAGGACCTCCCAGTGGCCACACATTTTAATTCCACATCCCATTCCAATTCTGATATGTCTATCCACGGCCTCCTCTACTATCAAAATGAAGCCACACACAGGTTGGAGGAACAACACCTTATATTCCGTCTGGATAGCCTCCAACCTGATGGCATGAACATTGACTTCTCTAACTTCCGTTAATGCCCCTCCTCCCCTTCTTACCCCATACCTTATTTATTTATTTATTTATTTGTTTCCCCTTTCTTTCTCTCTGTTTTTTCTCCCTCTGTCCCTCTCACTATATCTTCCTCTGGTGCTCCCCTCCCCCTTTCTTTCCCCCTCAGCCTCCCATGCCATGATCCTCTCCCTTCTCCAGCCGTGTATCCCTTTTGCCAATCAAGTTTCCAGCTCTTAGCTCCATCCCTTCCCCTCCTGTCTTCTCCTATCATTTCGGATCTCGCCCCGCCCCCCCCCCGCTCCCACTTTCAAATCTCTTACTATCTCTTCTTTCAGTGAGTCCTGACAAAGGGTCTTGGCCCAAAATGTCGCCTGTACCTCTTTCTATAGATGTTGCCTGGCCTGCTGCGTTCCACCAGCATTTTGTGTGTGTTGCTTGACCCTTGCCTTTGTTTTGCCTTGCTCTGTCAGTGGGGGAATTCAAATGCAAAGTTCATGTTTTGTGCCTTGCATGACAAATTAAAATATAATATCAATCACAGAATGTAATCTAAACATTAATGTTCTTTAAAGACACAGTGAAATATAAAGTGTGTGTTTATGGAGGCATAAAGCTTGAGTGGATGAAAGACACTGGACACAGAGTCTTGATGCTAGTTGTGTGAAAATGCATTGATGGGTTCAAAGGTACATTTAATGTCAGAAAAATCTATACAATATACATCCTGAAATCCTTTTTCTTCACAACCATCCATGAAAACAGAGGAGAGCCCTAAAGAATGAATGACAGTTAAGTGTTAAAACCCCAGATTGCACCCCCCAACTCCCTCACCCATGCATAAGCAGCAGGAAAGCAACGATCCCTTCTCCCTGCCAGCAAAAAAACGCATCAGCGCCCCCCACGAGCACTCAAGCGTGCAACAAAGCATCAATAAAGACACAGGCTTGCAGTACCCCAAAGATTACTTGTTCACCTGGTAATTTGACATACCACAGGCTCCTGCTCTCCCTAATAAGGGAAAAAGGGATGTCTCCATTCCACAGCGAGAGGGGAGACATAACAAACAACTCACTGATTTACAATGTTGCTCAACTCAGATACAGCAAATGATTTTTGATCATTGTTCAAGCAAAGCCTTCTATATTAGACATGAGGTGATGGAGAGTCAGGAAGCGCTGGGATGAAGTGATATGCCTCCTGAGGCCCACTCTGGATGTATCTCCGCAACCTCAGGCTCCAGGAAAGAATTGGAGAGGTAGGATACCTATTCCCCTTTCTGACCTGGCTGTCCATCCCAATCTGTCCTATTATATCCAGCAATGGATCTAATTTGAATCATTACTTTAACAGACAACATTACATCCAATAGGTTAGTTTCTATTTTATACACAGCTCCTGAAATTACGCTTGGTTAATTTTTTTGCAAAAGGATCATGAACCATCCTGATTATACCCATGATAACTTGTATAATATGAGAATGCAATCGATTCCTGAGTGGCTTTGACAATGAGAGTATGACCTCATGCAGAACCACACTTTAGCATTTGCTTGTAAGAAACTATGGCATCTTAGAGCATTGTCTTACACATCTATCATAAAATTAGTCAGCTTCCATTTATGTGGTTTTATACTTGATTATAGCATCATGAAGAAAATTATTCTGATGATAAAAATATAGCATATATTTCAGAAGAAGCCTACCTGCATGGGTGACTGTGCCACCGTGCAGCAAAGACGTAATCCAAAATATGTCCATCTTTTCATGTGACTGTAAAAGATCCTTTGGCATTTTTTCAAAGATATACAGAGGAATTCGTCTCGTGTCTCAAAGCGGATTAGCTAATCATTCATTTCTCTGTAGAACCATCTGGTAAATCTGTGTTTTCCTACATTGTAACTGTGAGTAGACTTCAAAAGTGCTTCATTAAGGGTAAAGTGCTTCAGGACATCCTGAAGTCATGAAATCAACAGAATAAAGATCCGGAGGTAATTTCAAATCAATTCACTATTGCTGTTTTACACTTTTACAGAAAGCCAAAATCATAAATTCTGCAATTCTACTTGTTCATTCTCACTTGGTTCCTCTCCTTCCTCCATTTATCCCAAACTATGTAAAGAATTGCTATCAGCATCTCAACAATAATACTGCAAAGCATTCTGTGAGACTATTGGCTGGTAATTGGAAGCAGTTACCACAGTGAGATTGTCATCAGTTTAAAATAAAAATATCCTCAGTGTGCCAGTTTCAGCAGTTTTCAATGTAACTTTTTCTAAGAACTTTCCCTACCTTTTCAGTTTACTGACAGCCCTCATCACCAGGATTACCACCATCTGAGGGAAATAACATCTGGCGAACTGAAGTACAACACATGATGCAAGCAAAGTGGTATTTCATCAATCTGATCGCACTTTTCTATCACAAATACATTCTTGCATAATGTTAACTTATTTTACATGTAGCTATTTGGAGCAATGACGATCATTTCTAAAACGTTGTTAGTCACTGCATTATTGTTGATTAACGGTGAGTTTCACTGAGGCTGTTATTGTATAAGTACCCTGAGCTTGTCCCAGTTTGTGGCATCGGTTGACATAATTTTGAAACAAAGCATTCTACTTTTTGAAATCCTATAATTCAATAATTGCTGGTTCAAGCTATACAAACATTGTTTGCAATTCAACAATCCTCTCTTTTCCTGCGGCATTCCTCTCCATGGACAAATCTAACAGTTGTGTTCATAAACAACCAAATCATACCATGAAGGAATAATTAAAGATAACTTCATAGATTCAAATAAAAGAGGGGGGGATGGAATTAACACACAAGGATGGCAACTGATTGTTGTTGAACAGAGGGGCCAAATGGCTTGTTTCCATGCCAGAAAATACTATGACTCTGGTTAGACATTGCTGAACTGGTTGTACAGACGCAGCTTCTAATTTGAGTAGAATGGATGTGGCACGTTATGCTAGAAAATAAAAACAAGGAGACCACATTGTCCTCAGGAAAGAAACGTCATAACAGGATAGAGGAACAGAGGGTTTGAGAATAATAGATGCATAAATCACTAAAATTAGAGGCATAGGTTAACAAAACAACAAACAAGGCATTTCAGCTTATATGTAAAGGCAAACAAAAACAAGGAAATATCTTGTTAACTTAATAAAAAACATACTTGGACCACACTTGCAGTACTATGTACTGTATATAGTTTTTAACACCATACTATACAGTACTCTGCAGAAGTCTTAGGCACATGTATACTGTATAGCTAGGGGACCTAAGTCTTTTGCACAGTATTGTATTTGTCAACGTGGAGTGGAGTGTGAGTTTGTCATTCTGGCCGGAGCAAAGGATGTCAGGAATGGCAAGGGTGGAGTCCGCAAGAGGGATGCGGGACAGGTGGCAGAGAAGGAATGCCAGGGGAGGGGGTAGCATAGGTTCCAGCACACCCATCCATGAGACACCAGGCAAGATCACCTGATTCCAAACAATTAGTTTATTGATTACTATAGAATGTCTCTCTGGTGCTTCTCACTCCCTTTCCACCCACAGTCCACAATAGAGGCCCATAGTAGAATCACGTTTATCATTACTCAACTACGATGGATTTTTTTTTGCTGCAGAAGCAGTAGTACAGTGTGATACATAAAATTACTACAGTACTGTGCAAGCTTTAGGTACCCCGACTATATATATGTGCCTCAGACTCTTGCACAGTACTGTACATGCATATTGAGGGGCTAGTAAATGTTCAGAAAGGATATTATAGACATGAGAAATTATCCTTATCAGGGAGGCATTTAAGATCTGAAATCCAATAGAAGGAAAAAATGAGAAATTCCAACTGTGAATGAATCCAATACTATGCAAAAAGCTCATGCTGATAATGAATTTCCACAGGCAATTAACGTTGAATTGTTTTAAAATTGTAGTCACTGCTGTAATATAAAATTAGTGCATATTCATTTGTAGGACACTCCAGCCATGGTTTCAGCTCAACTCGAGCACTTGCAACCAGCTGCTGAATATTACTTCCAGTTCCGTGTGAACTGCTTGCATTGCACACAGGAAACTGAAGTTCTTTATTATATACACACATAATGACACATCTTCCCCCTTTACAAAAAAAACAAAATAATACTATGTCCTCAAAAACCTGCAAGAAACAATAATGCTATCCCACAAAGGTATTTACATTAACGTGAATTGTAATGAGTAAATACAGTCCCATATTAACTTAACAACTCCCAATCAGTCTCTGAAGTGGTTTAATTATCCTTTTTGGTTTGCTATTTGTCTCCACTGGTGTATTGCTTTCAATTGCTGTGTTAATATTATTGTCTTTCTGAGAACTCTGAACAAGTTTATTTTTCACATCTTCTGACCCCTTTGGTGTACTGACAGCTATGGGTTGGAGCTTGTAGTTGTAGATCAAAATGGTTCTTCTCAGAGGTGTTCATTGCTCTTTCTGAATCTGGTCAGAATGTGGGGCAACTTCCTCTTGCATATATCCTTGCACAGTTGTACAGTTATTCTCTATTCTCTATTCTTGGTTGGGGCAACTGTAACAAAAACCAATTTCCTTCGAGATCAATAAAGTATGACTATGACTATGACTATGGACCATGTGCTGGAATAGTGACCTCAGATTTGCACTTGTTCTCCAAGCTTCAGGACTGGTAGGCATTTTGCAGTTTTGTCGTGATGCAGTTTCTGTTTTTCTTTCCCTTTTTCTTTGGCCAATTTAACCTTGTGTGCTCCTTTATTGTGTCAACAGGTTTCCATGCACTGGAAAGTTAGTATGTGTGCGTCAACCCAACAGCATTTTGGGCTGGTGAAAGGCCATTCTGCAGTGGTGCACTTCTGTAAATCACCAGACTTTTCTGAAAGTCCTCTCATCCATCTTGCGCTTTCTTCATGAGGCCCTGCACTACTTTGACCAAACTTTCTGCTAGGCTATTAGATTTGGGTGATGTGGGCTTGAAGTTATATGTTGACACCCCCAAACATTGGCAAAGCACTGAAATTCACAGCTCAGAAATTGTGGGCCATTATCAGATACCACTTCACATAGAACTCCATATCTCGCAGACACGACTTTCAGGAAGGTGATGTTGATTGCAATGTTGCAACTTCTGGGTAATTGGAAAAGTAGTCTGTTACAACAACATGACTCATCCCATTACAATCAAACAAATCCATTTCAAATTTGAAGTACGGCCTGTCTGGTACAGGGGGTGGTGTAAGCAGTTCTGCTTTCTGCTTTGGTCTGTAAGTAAGGCATATTTCACATGAAGCCCATGGTCTAGCTGATACCTTGGTTCATTTTTTGCCAGTCCATCACTTCACAAGCTCTTTGTTTACATTTTTCCTCACCAAGATGCCTTTCATGTATATCCTGGAGCATTTCCTTATGTAGCAACACTGGATTCACAAATCTCTTCCCTTTGAAGATATTATCTTCACTTTCGACAGTTCAGCTCTGCATGCCCAATAATCCTGAGTACCCATTGGACAGTCATTCCTTTCTGTATTGTCTCTTTGAGTACATTCATTGTTTCATATGACCCTGCAGCTTTTCTGATCTTCTCTATTCTATCAGGAGATATTGGAATGGAGGTGAAAATCATGTCAACATAGCCCTGTACATCAGCATTAATCGCTTGGTCATTCTTTTCTTTCTTTTTGACTGCTCGAGACAGTACATCAACGTCAAACGTATATTTTCCTGGTGTGTAGATCATCTTCACATCATATTTCCGCAGCCTTATCAATATGTGCTGTATCCTCATGGGACAGTCATTCGGTAGTTTGGACAGAATTCAGACCAGTGGTTTATGGTCAGTCTCCACTTCAAAAGCATGTCCATAGATGCACTGATAGAACTTTTCGCATGCATATGTGCTAGCAAGAAGCTCTTTTTCTATTTGTGCATAGATGGCTTCCACACTTGTTAAAGCCCTTGACGTATTGGCCACAGGTTGTCATGTGTCATCGTGCTGCTGGAGTAGTACTGCTCCAAGGCCGTGCTGGGAAGCGTCAGCCAAGATGCCACAAAACCCTTCTGGATCATAAAACTACAGCATATTAAGATTCTTTTCAGCCTCTGGAAACACTTCTCTTGCTTCTGAGATCAAATCCATTCATCTCGCTGCTCAAGGAGTGACCTAAGTGGTGCTGACATGGTTGACAGTCAAGGGATGAGCAGGTAAGTCACCATCCCCAGGAAATGTCTCACCTCCTCTTTGCTTCGGGACATTTCCATGTTCTTAATGGCTGGTGTCTTTCTTGGGTCAGGCTTCATATCCTCTTCCGATATGACATCTCCTTTGAAAGTCAATGTCTTAACACCAAACTCACATTCCTCTTTATTTAATTTCTAATTGACATTCTGCATCACGTCGAGCACCTGTGTCACTCGTGTATCGTGTTCATCCTTGGTGGACCCCAAAAGATGATGTCATCCATCATGTTCCCGACACCAGGTATGCCCTCAAAGATCATATGGATGGTTTTATGGTAGATTCTGATGTAGACAGAATCCCATACGGTAACCAAAGAAAGCGATATCTTCCCTCTGGTGTGTTAGAAGTACACAGTATCAAACTTGCCTCATCAAGCTTCATCAGCCAAAACCCAAGCGACACGTCAAGTTTGCTAAACCACATGTCACCTGAAAATGGGGACACGATCTCCTCTTGCGTTGGCAATTTAAAATGATCTATCTTGATGGCTTTATTGCGATCTCTTGGGTCTAGATATATCCGCAATGCTCGATTTTTGCTTTGCACAATGACCGGTGAGCTCACTCAGTCTGTTGTTTCTTCAATTTTCTGTACGACATTCATCCATTCCATGGGTGCTAGTTCTTGTTTGAGTTTGTCTCTAAGTGGAAACAGAACATTCCTGCATGCATGGACAGCAGGAGGCACTGCCTCATCTATATGAATTTTGTGTACACCAGGTAATCATCTGAGCCCCTCAAAGACATTTGTGTACTCTTCCGCAAGTGTTGTGTGGTCATCTTTAGACTGTGAAGCCATTATGAAAACTCTTTCACCAGGCTGAGCTTTTCACATGCACTCATTGCTAATATTGTCTGTACTGTCTTTTCTACAATCAGTAGCTGTGCCTTTAGGTACTGCCCCTTGTGCTTGAAGGTCACCATGCAGGCTTCTTTTACTAGAGTGTTCTCTCCTGTATAGCTTGTCACTTTTAACTTCACTGGATAAATCTTACTCTTTATTTTGAGAGTCTTGTAATCATCCATAGATAACAGATTTACTTGGGCTCTGGTGTCAAGCTTAAATGGAATTACTGTCTCATTCATAGTCACTGGAACAATCCATTCTGTTTTACCAGCACCAGCAGTCTGTGGCGAATCTAAAAAGACTTCCTCCATTTCCTCAGCAACAGTGTGCATCTTTCTCTTGGTAGCTCCAGTGTTGTAGTACTTTGCCAAAATGATTCTTCTTCCTACAATTATTGCAGGACTTTCCAGAAGCAGGATACATCTTTGAGTGGTGCCTACTTCCACATTTGCTGTTTGAGCCTAAATATTTGGTTAGTCATTGCTTTGTGAAACACCTTGTGCTCTGCCCTCTGCTTTCACAGCATGCCCTGTTGTTTCTGTCCAGTAGTGATCCTTAGCTTGTGATTGTATGGTCTCTGTGACCCTACACATATCCACTGCCTTTCCAATGATAAATCTTTTTCACGGAGCAATCTTTTTCTGAGTCCATTTTCTGGGATTCCACAAACTATTTTGTCTCGAACTAGTGAGTCTCTCAAATCTCCAAACTCACAGGACTTACTCAGTGATTGAAGCTCAGCTAAGCATTGATCAACACAGACACCTTGTTTCTGGTCACAGGAAAAGAACTTATATCTTTCAAACGTCACACATCAAAGTTGCTGGTGAACGCAGCAGGCCAAGCAGCATCTGTAGGAAGAGGTGCAGTCGACGTTTCAGGCCGAGACCCTTCGTCAGGACTAACTGAAGGAAGAGTGAGTAAGGGATTTGAAAGTTGAAGGGGGAGGGGGAGATCCAAAATGATAGGAGAAGACAGGAGGGGGAGGGATAGAGCCAAGAGCTGGACAGGTGATAGGCAAAAGAGGATACGAGAGGATCATGGGACAGGAGGTCTGGGAAG
The DNA here is from genome assembly GCF_030028105.1 of Mobula birostris. Taxonomy (NCBI): domain Eukaryota; kingdom Metazoa; phylum Chordata; class Chondrichthyes; order Myliobatiformes; family Myliobatidae; genus Mobula; species Mobula birostris. Next base: position 151,559,019 of record NC_092376.1, on the reverse strand, counting down.
AAAGACAAGGTGGGGGGGGACCCAGAGGATGGGCAAGAGGTATATTCAGAGGGACAGAGGGAGAAAAAGGAGAGTGAGAGAAAGAATGTGTGCATAAAAATGAGTAACAGATGGGGTACGAGGGGGAGGTGGGGCCTTGGCGGAAGTTAGAGAAGTCGATGTTCATGCCATCAGGTTGGAGGCTACCCAGACGGAATATAAGGTGTTGTTCCTCCAACCTGAGTGTGGCTTCATCTTTACAGTAGAGGAGGCCGTGGATAGACATGTCAGAATGGGAATGGGATGTGGAATTAAAATGTGTCCCCCCCATCCCTCCCCACTGATCTCCCTCCTGGCACTTATCCGTGTAAGCAGAACAAGTGCTACACATGCCCTTACACTTCCTCCCTTACCATCATTCAGGGCCCCAAACAGTCCTTCCAGGTGAGGCAACACTTCACCTGTGAGTCGACTGGGGTGATATACTGCGTCTGGTGCTCCCGATGTGGCCTTTTATATATTGGCGAGACCCGACGCGGACTGGGAGACCGCTTTGCTGAACATCTACGCTCTGTCCGCCAGAGAAAGCAGGATCTCCCAGTGGCCACACATTTTAATTCCACATCCCATTCCCATTCTGACATGTCTATCCACGGCCTCCTCTACTGTAAAGATGAAGCCACACTCAGGTTGGAGGAACAACACCTTATATTCCGTCTGGGTAGCCTCCAACCTGATGGCATGAACATCGACTTCTCTAACTTCCGCTAGGCCCCACCTCCCCCTCATACCCCATCTGTTAGTTATTTTTATACACACATTCTTTCTCTCACTCTCCTTTTTCTCCCTCTGTCCCTCTGAACATACCTCTTGCCCATCCTCTGGGTCCCCCCCCCTTGTCTTTCTTCCCGGACCTCCTGTCCCAAGATCCTCTCGTATCCCCTTTTGCCTATCACCTGTCCAGCTCTTGGCTCTATCCCTCCCCCTCCTGTCTTCTCCTATCATTTTGGATCTCCCCCTCCCCCTCCAACTTTCAAATCCCTTACTCACTCTTCCTTCAGTTAGTCCTGACGAAGGGTCTCGGCCTGAAACGTTGACTGCACCTCTTCCTACAGATGCTGCTTGGCCTGCTGCGTTCACCAGCAACTTTGATGTGTGTTGCTTGAATTTCCGGCATCTGCAGAATTCCTGTTGTTTATCTTTCAAACGTGATGTTTTTATTTGGGATAAAATACTCCTCAAATTTTGTCATCAGAGTGTCCAGTGTCAAGGCTGTCTCATCAATTTGAAAGCTGTTCTAGATGTCCAAATCCTCTTCATCAATTGCATGTTGAAAGATAGACAGACATTCTGTGTTGGCACTGGCAGCATGGCAACACCTACAGGATGCCCCCAATTCCATTCTTTTCACTTTTGCCTCATGTAGAATTCTCACGCTTGTACTTAACATTTCAAACTGCAGGGAGTCTGGTTGGTCTTGAGGCCATTCTGTGGAGCCCTTCAGCAGCCCAGTGAAGGAAAAGCAAAACACAAATGCAGATACTGAAAAAGAAATAGGGAATGCACAAAGTATTCAGCAGACCAGGCAACAGTTTTGTAAAGAGCAACTGTATGTTCCATATTTCCATGTTGGATTGCTCTGAAATGGCATTAAGAACATACTGACACATATACCAGTGCCAGTCAGCTCTTCTCCATGGAACAGTAGGAATGCCATTAATGTGTTCTAAGCAATGAATGGTGACAATAGTAATTGTAAGTCATATCAGAGCACCTATATTTACTCTGTAGAAGTGACACTGAGCTCCCTGATGAGCTCCCACTATAATTCGCCATGCCACTCCCACTCTGACCTTTCTGTCTGTGGTCTCTGCATATGGCCTAACACAGGCCTGAGAAACAAGACCTTATTTCTACCTGGTCATATTGAAGCTTTTCGTTTCAATTTTGAATTCTTCTACTTTAGATAATTCACTTATTCTTTCTGCCTGTAATATTTTTGGTTTTTATTTGTCTACTGATATAATCTGGTCTGCTGGGTATGTTCCGCAAGCTTATTATTAACAAGACATTACACAGGCAAAGAACTATAATGTGTGTGTGCAATTGTCCCATTAACTCATTTGCTCTCATCCTATTGAGAGATATTTCCTTTGTTTTACTATCCTCCCACCTCTCTGCTACTGTGCTAATGTGTCCTTCTCCCTGATTGAAGATACTGAACCTGAAACATTAACCATTGATGCTGAATGTTTCCAACATTTTCTGCATTTGTTAATGATAGGTGACAATTTTGAATCAAAAATGTTGCAGTAAAGCTGCAAGGTAATAATTCTGGTCTGATTCATGAACAATTGCAATCTTGTGCACAAGCAATAAAATCAGGGAACTTACGAGCAACTAGTGTTCTATGATGCAATAATTCAGTCAGTTTATTGCCTTGCATGACAAGGAATTTGAAGCATTTTTAGTCAAGAAATTACAGGATGCAATATTAATAAACAAATCTATATTGCAGCTCAAGACATCGAAGTTCTACTCTGTGTTAACTGGCAAGCTGCACCAGCTTTGGATTGGCAGCGGATGATAGTTTCATGATAAAGATGCCCAAGGATCAATTTGAAGCAATCCTCTGGCCAGCTGGTCAGGAACTGATTAATTTCTCCCTCACTGAGTCTGTAAATTACGAAGAAATTATTGATTATCAAATCACCTTTGGAGCAGTTGGTTAATGTACTGTATGTAGGGGAAGCTTCAGCTCATTTTCACCAAGATCTTGCCAATGCAATTCAAGCACGCTGTATAGTACAAATCAGGGTTCACTTCCAAATCCAGAATTCTGGGTCATCAATCCAGAATTAATTTGTGATGCCATTATTTTTAACAACATGAAGTGGAGGAGGGGGGGAATCTGCTGCATGAGCATCAGCTTGCTCTCCATATTATACTACCCTGGCTTGCATATTGACTTCACCTTGCAGCTCGTCACTATTCAGGAGAGGACACTCCTGCCTCACCTCATGACGTTGACACAACACTGGAAGCAATAATTACTGGCTCTAAGTCACTATGCTCAGTTGACGTAGAACGTGGCACCAGGGGTAGGCTTCTGCTGGTGGGAGAGATTCTTGGATCTCACATGTTCAGATGGATAGCCTCCACTCTAAAAGGTGCTGTACCGGCACGGTCTGTTTTCCTCATTGAGTGCACGGGGACTAGATATTATCCAAACTGCAGACTGAAAACACTGCACCAGGCAAAGCAGCACAATGAATGAGACCAGCTCTAAAAGCCTCAGGGTACTGAAGGCCTGTGTGAGCCAGCTGTCTGGTATTTTGCAGAACCTTTACAATCTGAGTAAGAATCAGGAAAAGATATCAGTGTTATGGAAGACTTTCTGCTTAGTTCCTGTACCCAAGAAGGCAACTCTATCTGAACTTAATGACTAAAGACCAATTGCCTTCACATCTCATGTGATGAAGGTGCTGGAAGAGGCTGATCCTGACTTACCTTTGACCGCAGGTGAGATCTTCATTGTACCCTCTACAGTTTGCCTACCAACCTCATGTGGGAGTGGATGATGCCATCACCTACTTGTTGTAATGAGCTCACTCCCACCTGGATGATGCTGGTGGCATTGTGAGAATCACACGTTTTGATTACTCTGGTGCCTTCAATACAATCCAGCCACTCCTTCTGATTGAGAAGCTGCAAAGGATGGGCGTAGTCAAATCCACTATCTCCTGGATTACTGACTACCAGACAAGTAGACCCCGGTTTGTATGGCTGTGCAGTTCCCTGTCTGAGATGGTGGTGAGTGGCACTGGAGTGCCACAAGGGACTGTCCCTTCTCCCTTTCTGTTCAGACTGTACACAGACTTTCAGTCTTGTCACTTGCAGAAGGTCTCTGATGACTCTGCGGTGGTTGGGTGTATCAGAGATGGGCAGGAGTCGGATTACAGAGGACTGGTGGACAAATTTGTGTAGTGGTGTGTGAAGAATCACCTGGTCCTGAATGTTGCCAAATCCAGGGAGATGGTGATTGATTTTAGGAGGAAGAGGACTGTGACGAGTCCTGTATACATTCGGGGAGAAGCAGTTGTGGTGGTGGAGGAGTATAAATACTTGAGTGTTCACCTTGACAGCAGACTTGACTGGAAAACCAGCACCCTGGCTGTTTACAAGAAGGGGATGAGCAGACTCTACTTTGTAAGGAAGCTGAGATCCTCCAATGTGTGCAGCACGGTGATGCAAAAGGACAAAATAAACTCATCAGACAATGATGACTGGCCTCTCTGATAAACTCCGAGATATCAGTGATGTCAGGAAGACAGCTGTAGTAGACAAGGACATAGCCACCCTCCAGGAGATGCGTCTGACTGACTAGGGAATATTAATGGACAAGGACTATCACCTCAGAAGAGTCCAGAGAGCATGGAGTAGGCCTTGCAGTGAGGAATACATTGTTGAAGAAAGAGTAACCATGCAGGAATGGATCTGAGTGACTTTGTTCTCTTCGCCTCAACACCACCGAAGGTCCAGTTACTCTTGTCAGGGTGTATACTTCCATGCTGTGCTTCACAACTGAGGCAAAGAGTGAGGATTAAGTTATAAAGCTAAGTTATATTTATGCCTTAGTTTTAATCATTGGTATGGGTGCCAAAATGTTATAATAAGTTACAGGCACTCGAAAGGTTATGAAATTCATTCCACATAATGCAAGCGAAAAGATACGTTCCTGTAAGTCATAAGCAAAATTCCAAAAGCCACAGACTGTAACCATGGTAATGTGCCAATCACCGCGGCAAAATCTCTGTTGCATAAGGAACGCATCGCACTGAAATTTATCATGTATTCTCAAAATTGTTTCAGCATCTGCAAACATCCTATCCGTCACCATGGTTACTGTGCTATGGACTGCTGGTCCTCCACAATATGAAAGTAAAATATCACTATACCATTCCAAAACTCTAAGAAAAACAGACAATTATATTTTAATTCTAACAAAACAATATCAAACGTTAATACATAAACACATAACAAAATACTATAGTAAGAGAATGTGTATTTTAAGTTCAAACTATCTGTTCCATGAGCCTTTGCTGTTCTTGAATGACACTCATGGCTTCCTCTTCCATGGAATAAACATTCAGTAACTTCTCCTACTGCACTGCTGCATCACAATTCAGTAAACACAGTGTACAGCCAGTCATGGGTAGCACTGGAAGGTAGAAATTATCATTCATAAATTGTAATAAGACTAGCAGAGATGTTGTAGTATAATTTCAATCTTATAGAGCCATTGCAAACTGGGTTACTTACACTTTTACTTTATACTTTATTGTCGCCAAACAATTGATACTAGAACGTACAATCATCACAGTGATATTTGATTCTGTGCTTCCCGCTCCCTGGATTACAAATCGATAGTAAATATTAAAAATTTAAATTATAAATCATAAATAGGAAATAGAAAAATGGAAAGTAAGGTAGTGCAAAAAAACCGAGAGGCAGATCCGCATATTTGGAGGTTACGGCCCAGATCCGGGTCAGGATCTGTTCAGCAGACTTATCACAGTTGGAAAGAAGCTGTTCCCAAATCTGGCCATAGGAGTCTTCAAGAAATAACCCTTGGACCCTTCTTTATGGATACACTTTACAGAATGGATTCTAAATGCTCCAGATAATAGCCTGATGACCAAGCTCTTTAAAAATTAACTTTTAAATGTTTTCTCCTGTCAGAGTAAGAAGAAAGCTTGTAAGTATGTATTTGCAAAGCATAATAGACATTTGGATACAATATAAAACATAAATATGGGAAGGACTAATCCAATCAAGTAAGTCACTATCTAGCCTCTACCCTCCCTCTCCTGCTACTTGGGTTGACTAACCCTTTCCTCACCTGGTTCCACCTCATAGTTGCCAGCCCCAGACATAGGTGCAAAATTTTGGCCCATTGAGTCTGCCCTACCATTCAATCATAGCTCTCATCCCATTTTCCTGCCTTCTCCCCATAACGTTTGACATCCTTACTAATCAGGAAACTATGAAGCTCAACCTTAAATATACCCAATGACCTGGTCTCCACAGCCAGCTGTGGCAATGGATTCCACGGACTCATAACCCTCTGCCTGGAGAATTCTGTCCTCATCACCGCTCTAAGTGGATGTACCTCTATTCTGAGGCTGTGCCCTCTGGTCTTAGACTCCCTCTACCAAAGGAAACATCCTCTCCACGTCCACTCTTTCAATACCTTTCAATAGGTTTCAATGAGATGCCTCCCTCTGCCTTCTGACTTCTAGTGAGTGCAGGCCCAGAACCATTAAAATGTTTGTCATATGATGAGCCTTTCAATCTTGGAATAATTTTCATGAATCTCTTTTGAATCCCCTCCAATTTTAACATCACCTTTCATAGATGTGTGGAATGGGTTGCCGGCGGCAGTGGTGGAGCTGGAAACAATAGGGTCTTTTAAGAGACTCCTGGATAGGTACATGGAGCTTAGAAAAATAGACGGCTATGGGTAAGCCTAGGTAGTTCTAAGGTAAGGACATGTTTGGCACAACTTTGTGGGCCGATGGGCCTGTATTGTACTGTAGGTTTTCTACGTTTCTATAAGGGGCCCAAAACTGTTCACAACGTTCCAAGTGAGGCCTCATTAGTGCCTTATAAATTCTCACAATTATACGTTTGCTTTTATATTCTAGTCCACTTGAAACAAATGCTAATATTGTATTTGCCTTCCTCCCCATTGAAACAATGTGGATCCTTTGATGTTAAGCCCTAGGCTATAATCTTCTTTCATCTGCGATTCAGCGATGCCGACACCATCATACATGCCAATCTCTAACTGTGCTGGAGTTCCATCGTCCCATTGACAGCAATTTTGCCCTGTCATCTGTCTGTTCTTGCTAGCAATTTCACTGGACTCTGACTTTGTAAAACAACTGCCCCACCCTCAGCTCTTTCACTCCAGTTTCTATCTCTCTACTAAATTAATTTGAACCGTCCTGAGCGAGCAGCTGTAGCAAACTTATCCGCAAGCATATTGCTCTCCTTGGGTTTAGGTCATGCCTTCCACAGAACAGATCCCAATGATCCAGTGCCCCCTGCACTAGTTCCTTAGCCACACATTCATCTGCCATCTCATCTTTTTCTTATTCTCACTAGCACGTGCCACAGGCAGCAATACAGAAATGCCTGCCCTGGGGGTCTTTCTTTTCAGCTTTCTATCGAGCTCTCTAAAATCTCTCTTCCGGAAATCCTGGCCTATCCTACCTATGTCATTGGTGCCAATATATACCAAGACTTCTGGCTGCTCACCCTTCCCCTTTTGAATGCCCTGGACCCCATTCAAGATGTCCCTGGCCCTGGCACCTGAAGGCAACATACCATCTGGGCGCCTTTATCACATCAACAGAATCTCATCTCTATTCCTCTAACTATGGAATCTCCTATCACTACTGTAGTCCATTTTACCCTTCTTCTGTACTAAACCACAGCACCAGGCTCAGGGGAATGGCCATAGGGGTTGTCTGTACTGGTTGCCCATTCCCCTTCCTTCTCCTGACAGTCACCAGTTACCTGCCTCCTGCAGTCTAGGGGTGACTACCTCCCTGTAGCTCCTGTCCATCACTTTCTCAATTTCCCATATGAGCCAAGGGTCATCAAGCTGCGGCTCCAGTTCCTTAACACATGGAGCAGATGTGGTTATCAGGAAGGCTGGGGGTCTCCCAGAATTCCCATATCTGGCAGAAAGAACACAACACAGCCCTGGAGCCATTCTCACTACCATGAAGTGCTGGTTTTATAATCTTCATTCATGGACTTCACGAAGATTGGCATCAATCCCTCCAGCCGGTATTCTTTTATTTCTGAAGGTGTAGAGTTCTTTGGTACATGGATGATGATAGCTGATTTGAAGCATGTGAGGACAGCAATCTGGATGAGTGAAGTGTCCCCGAAGTTGGTGTGCGCACTCCCTGAGTACTCAGCCTGGGACTTTGTCTGTCCCGGCAGCCTTATGTGGGGTTGACTTCCTGCAGATCCCTTCCTACATTTGCTACTGTTACAGACAGTGGCTGCTCACGTGGAAGTGGGGTAGCTCTCGTGGCTGGTGTTGTGCTGCATGGATCATAGTGTGTACAGAAGTTGTTTGAGTCACCCCAGATCCCAGCATTTGCAGTCTTTTGTGCCTGCAAGTATTTATGTACAGCTTCAATTGGATTTGAGGAATATTGGATCTGGCAGAATATCCCTTACTGGAAGCATATTCAGGATAATCACACTTAACAACATGCTACATATGACATTAACCTATTATCAGCCTTGCATTCAATAGCTGGAGGGAGACCCACTGCAGTATATTGCATCATCCATGTCTCCTCCATGTAGAACCATAGCTAACAGCTGGCCTCAAATTCAGTTATGCATTGACATCTAAACACAAACCTGCTTGGTCATTTTGCTTAAGATACATCTGTTGGTTATCAATATACACAGTCTAAGCTTAATATAAACTGACTGAGCCTGACAGGATAAATAAAACAAAAAAGCTATGAGAAGTGGCTAATCGGGCACTTCAAAGAAAACAGAGGTTTATTTGCTGCTTAGAATATGCATGAATCACTTTTATAAAACAACTGGTCATGGCTGAATAAACTGGACTGGCTGATTACATTAATAACATGGAAGTTAATTTGAAAATCTTTAAGGGCTGAAGAGAAATTGCACAGAGCCTTTTCTGATGTGGATTTTTGCATACGATTATCAGCTCACAGTAACGGAGGAAATTGGAAGTACCTCCCAATGAGACAGATTCTACATGGTCTGTGGAGACAACAGGTTTGAGTGGCCTGATGGATTCTTACATTCCATGTTATGTGCTTTTGAGTGTTTGACGGCATTGCAGGATCGCAATAATATTCACACTGGGAAATTCATGATAAGGAGACATGGCCTTTTGGTAGATGTCAAAACATTAGCATCTCTTGTTGAAAATTTAAAGATTTCTCAGCAACAAAAAGATGGATTAATTATTTGCTCTTGTGAAGAACAGAACTCAAGAAGGAGCAGAAGATAAATGTTAAACATTATTTCCAATCATAAACAATCGTTCAGTGGTCTGTTGCAGCCCAGGGTGTTCATGTGCACAGTGCAATATGAATACTAAGGATCCAATGTACTCAAGCTGCCAACTACTTCCCATAGTTATAGATATTTAAGCCCTGCCCTTGGCATTCTTTCTGTTCCCAGGATATGCAATAGGTTTATTTAATTTTGTAAATGCACTGCTGGGAATCTTTACAGGCAGCATTTGGAATGCAAAATAATGATTCTTGTAAGTAATGATAAAAGAAGAGTGCTCCAATGACTCATTTCTTCACAAAGAGATTTAATAGCTCTTAAATATTTGATAGATTAGAAGTGATAAAACTTCGAAAAAATATTACAGTATTTTTGCCCAATTGTGAATGGAAAAGTGCAATCATTTAGATTGCATTGCAAGTAATAACACATGGCTTAGAATCCATAATTGATATGACAAGTGAGAGTGAAGAAACAGATCATAAGTAATCAGGTTGTGTCTGACTGCACTCTCAAATCACCAGGTTGTTTTGTTTAAGAAGGGGTGGTGCACAGCAAATTGGTGTCTCAAAGTAAAATAGCAGAAAGTATCTGTATGTATGAGATGCACTGCACTCCCAAGTAGTTGGCAAGAGTAAATCACAGGAATATAGCTGAGCAGAAGCATCAAACATTGATAAGACAGATGTCATAAAGAAGAAAATGCAAAAGGCAGAGCAAATTTGGGTTGTTTTTCCAAATCTTTGAAATGCTTTTAGAATGAAATTTGAAAGAGCTTGGAAATGAACACCTGCCCACCTTACTGGCTAAGAAACAGTATGTGGCCGACACAACACAAATAAAGAAGAATAAACTGAGCATTGAACTGTTGAAACAAATGATAAAATGGGTAGAACTTCAATCAGCTCCTGAACATTAAAAGGTGGATTAGCATTTTTGATGTAATTCTTCTTTAGAATCAAAGTAACAAAAAGCATCATTATTAATCTGTATCCAAAGGGGTAAAGCAGTTCCAATGCCTATTTTAACTTCCCCTCAGCAATGATCCTTCTGGATAATCTTTATCACATTTAAACCAAACTATTGTCAGTGCAATACAACCAAACTAAGTGAATAATACAACTTGAGCCAGCCTTGAATACTTGAATGCTTGCAATTTAAGTATGATGTCCTGGATTTTGATTAGCTTCTGGAAATCCACAGAAGCATTTCTGGAATGAAAATTATGACTGACTTGAGTGCATTTTGTTTGCACTATATCAATTCTAGCATAAAACTAAATACAAGAGCATTTAACGTCAAATTTAATCACAACTATTTTCTACAGAACAGAAATTATAAGAACTATTAATTCAGAACAGTGAAAATGACTTGTAAAATAAGGAAGACCATCAATAAAAGTAGGAATTCGATCCACCAACTAATGGAATCTCCAATGCCAAAGCCAATTTCTGATTCTGAAGTAAAGCTTGTGAGACTACCCGAGATCCCATGAATTTGGATCCTACATTCTTGATTAGTTTACTTTGTCCATTATAATTGTATTACTGATTTAATACTAGAGGACATGCATTGAAGGGGAGAGGGGTGTAGGTTGTGAGGTTTTTACTTAGAGAGTTGTGGATGCCTGGTATGGTAGTAGAGGTAAATACACTGGAGGCTTTTAAGAGATATTTGGATAAGCACATGGATTTAAGGAAGATAGAAGGATAGGGACCTGATGTAGGTAAGAGGGTTTAGTGTTTGGGTGTTTTTGATTTGATTTTTTTTTAATTTTATTTTTATTTGGATAAGGAATTCACAAATATCGTGTACTTTTTCACACATATAACCTTTTCCATTTTTTTATATGTATAAAACTACAATTATTTATACATTCTTAAGTACACATTGAGATGATATAAAAGGAAAATAAACATTTAAATAGATAATTATGTACTGTGGTAAATCTAACCTATTAGGCTAAGTAATGGAATTAGTTGTTAAGAAAAATGGTAATAATAGTTTCCATATAACCCTTCTGGACCATTTCCACTGGTCCAAAATGTTGTATATAAACCTATGTATCAACCATTGTAGGTGTTTATATCCTAATTTGTTCATGCTTGCTCCTGCCCGCAGACATAATTATCCACTTATCTATGTACTTATTTACTTAATTTTTTCATTTTTTTATCCCTTTCCCAAATCTTTCCCTTTACTTGTGTTAATTCTCTATTTTCCAAAAGAAAACAAAAAAAAACAAACATTTAGACTAGGGGTGCTTACGTTAGCAATATTACTGTGTTGATGAGGAGAGCAGTATAAATCATTAGGAGAGTCATCTAAAGTCTGCTCGCATTGGGGTTATATATTCAATCCATTAATTCCAGATTTGATAAAATTTTTCTTTTTGAGTTCTCAGGGAGTAAGTCAACTTTTCCATTTTAAACATTTCCAAGATAATTTCGTACCAATCTTCTAATGTAGGTGGTATTGGATTTAGCCATTTTCTAGATTGATTTCTTACTTGCCGCTAAGAGGGCCTGCAGCAACTTTATATCTTCCTTCTGTTCAAGAAACAATACATGCCCCAAATAGAGCGTCTCAAAGTTCAGAGGTATCTGGGACCTAAGTACCTTAACTAATGTTCTATGAATACCTTCCCAAAATAGACTTAATTTAGGGCAATCCCAAAAAATATGAAAATGATTTGCCTCCTTGGAGCCGCACCTTCTCCAACACATCACATTTGTATCTTTATATTTTTCCTGACATGGGGTCTTGAAATATCTTATAATGTTTTTCCAACAATGTTCTCTCCAAGTCAAAGAATTAGTCGAGGACCATTGGAAGCTGCAGATTTTCCCCCAAGCCTCCTCTGAAAGTACCAACCCCGCTTCTTTCTTCCACTTCTCTTTAATATACAGTGTATTTACATTTTTAGCATGGGAGAGTGCGTTATATAATCGAGAAACTGATTTACTAGGTATTGAACTGCAAGCCAAATTCAGAATCTTGAAAAATTCTAATTCTACTGTTGATAGGTCTGTATATCTACAACTCTGATTAACATAGTTTCGTACTTGAAGGTACCTAAAAAAGTCATTATGTTCTAGGCCATGTTTGTCCTGCAGGATTTGGAAACTTTGTAATACTCTTTTATCTATAAATGAGAGGTAGGTTGTAAGACCTTTCTTTATCCATAGCTCAAATCTTTTATCTCCTCTGTTGGGAAGGAATTCGGTATCATATGCACACAATCTAAAGAGTTTTAACATGTTATTAATTCCACATGAATTAACCACCTTCTGCCATACTTTTAATGTAAGATTTATCCAAGCGTTTTTAAATTTTTCCAACTGGGCCATCAATCCTTTGTCAGCTATTGAGGCCTGAAGAGGAAAACTGTCAACTAATCCAAATTCTATTTCCTTCTATCTAGCCTTATGTTCCCTATTACACCAATATAACAGAGGGGTTATCTGTGAGGCATAAAAATAATTTCTCAGGCAAGGAAGAACCATACCTCCTCTTTCCTTCCCTAACTGTAAGCTGTTATATCGAATTCTAGGTTTCTTTCCTTGCCAAATGAAGCGGGAAATCCATTTGTCCCATTCCCTGAATTGATTATCATCCATCTCCACCGGTAAAGTACGGAAAAGATACAATAACCGAGGAAGAATATTCATTTTTATAGTATTTATCCTTGAGTTTAAACTTAAAAAGGGGATAAGATTCCATCTATGCATATCTGCTTTTATCTCTGAGATTAATGTGACAGTGTTGAAAGATCCTTCGGCAGGGTTATTCCTAAATATTTTAATGATTTAGTTTCCCACTTAAGATCATATGTATCCTGCAATTTTTTGGATGGTGTATAATTTAGGGACATAACCTGCGTTTTTTTTACATTTATTTTATAACCTGATATTTTCCCAAAGTCATCCAACAGTGTAAACAATCCTATAAATGATTTTTCTGGTTCACTCAGATAGACCAAAACATCATCTGCGAATAACGCCACTTTCTGTTCAATCCCTGCCACCTTGATACCTTTTACGATTTCGCTCTGTCTTATTAGTTGGGCAAGCGGTTCGCCACAACATTGTGGACTGTGTCCTGTACTCTTCTAAGTTCTATATTTCTCTGTTCAGCTACTAAAGAGGCAGATTTGCTGGAGAATAAATGACAAATCAAAGTTTACAGAGAAACACTCCCAAATCTCTGACCTATATGCTGATTTATAAGCAAGGGAATATTTACTCAACGAGAAATTTGTCTCCATCTAGAATTTCAAAGGCAGGACAGGACAGGATGTCGTGTGCTGACTCTATGATATTATTCAGCATTACCAACCAGGATGGGTTTCTAAGCAACCATGTTCATGAAATGTTTCATGTTTTCAAGTATTTCTTTGATTGGGGAAAGAAGGACAGAAAAGCACTTGGGTCACTTACATGATTACAGAAAATTCTAAGAAAACAGTGATGTATTGCACTATCAGTCTGATAATATTGTGCACAGATAATAGGCTTGCTAAATATGTTTTTATTTATAAGAGAGTTATGTGAAAGCACAAGAAAAGTAATTCTCCAATATAATTGAACAGGGGCAATGACAAATTTGTTCTGACCCTCACTTTCTGATACTATATTTTCTGAAAAGCTGAAGTTTCTGAATTCTAACAGTTGGAACAGCCTCTCAAACTTATATGAATCCATTTTTAGAGTTGATTTTCATTCTAATTAAAAATTTCTTAGAGCCATAGCTGTTACTTATTTGCTTCAGATTGCCTGGCAGAGAAATAAAATGAACCATATTTTAAAAACATGTAAATTCTGTATTGTCAGTTGTATATTCTGTTATTTTTCAGTCAATTTACATCTAAGGTATTCGAAAGATAGAGATTGCTTCAAAACATCTTAAAAGTATAAAAAGTACATGAAAATGTATGACCAATTCGTTCTTCGATTCTTCTGATTGTCTGACAAACTGTCTAATTTACTTAAGATCTTTGAAAATGGGAAAATGGTAAAAAACAATTATTAAAAAACAAGATGATCATTAAGAAACAAAGCAGCAATAACAACTTTACATTTGTAAGAAATACTACTATTTGCACTCCTGGTATATAAGAAACAGCTGAAAACTTGCTCTGTTTGCTATGAATACTAAACACTTCATAGCAGAATTTAAAACAAGGATCTTGACTCCTAGATATCAGTATTTGGATTTATTGCATATGCCCACAAGAAACTGAATCTCAGGGTTATATACGGTGACATAATGTACTTTGATAATAGAGTTACTTTGAACTTTGACTGTTGGGAATCACTGGTTCATTGTCTCTCTAACCGAAGAGTGACCATTTGATATTGAGATGAGAATCTTGAGTTCATGCTTTAGGATAAAGACCCAACATAAATAGCAGAAAGAGAGCAGTGCCTCACTAAGTTTCAACCAGGTTGACGTGTCTGCCTCCTTATGCCCATGTGCGGTAGTGTCCTCTGTTTCCACATTGACGCTATTAGTTTTCCCAGAATTGATAAAAAACAGAGTGGAAACAATTCATCTTAGATTCCAGGGGGAAAGAGGAGACATTTCCTAGATACAACAATGTGACAAAGCAAGGTTTTATATCTTGTTTTTGGGTAAACACTTGGAAGGGTTTCAAATGATTATCATGGGATTTTTTTTACAATCAAGTGAGAAAGCACATTAGGCTTTGGTTTAGCATCATTTTTGAAAATCTCATTGACAACAATGTAGCAGTGATGGAAAATCAGCCTAAGTACCTAGTGGTTGATCTGAACCTTCTGGCTCAGACATCTGCTGATGCTGGTTTAAGTTGAGTACATGTTAAGAAACTCAGCAAATTAGAAGATGAACTGGTTTCTCCAAAACCTCTCTTCAACCTTGTTCCTTTTTAATTTCTTTGACAAAATTGCTCAAGTAAACCATGTAAGATGCTGGAATTCACCAGAAAATCCAGCAATAAAGAAGCCGAGCCTTCAGTAAAACTCACAAGTACCAATTAATATTACATCATCTGAATTGACCTTTATTTGTAATGCATTTATACAAAGTTAAAGGTAGAGATCAGAAATATAACTGAAAACAGTTATATTTTAACATAATACAGTTTTCAGTGGCCTGATTCTGCTCCTATATCTTATGATCTAACCCTAACCCTGAGTCTTTTGAATGTGGAAGGAAACTGGAGCACCCAGAGGAAACCCATGCAGTCATGGGAAGTCATGCAGCAACAGCACAACACTAAATAACCTGGCAGTGGAAGGGTTAATGGTTTAAGAAATAAGGTAAACACAAAAATAATTAAGGAAATCTCTTAAGTGCTGATGTCCTTGACAATTCTGTGCTCAGTTGTTAGACCATTAAGAAATCAATACAGTAGCATTAAGTGATAAATATTTTATGAAATGCAAGGTAAAGTATATAGAAGTACAGTAATGTAATTCCAGAGTTTGCTTTGCCCACTCCAATTTCAATAATAAGTATTAATCTGAGGAGGACACCTCCTCAATTTATTGATGTGTCTGGGCATGATTAAAGGCTCCAAGTTTTAAAGCTGCTCTGTGATAAGTACATTGATCTCTGCTGCACAGCAACCACAGCGCCACAATTTGCTGGGTCACTTGAATTCCAGACAGAGGTCAACTAGACTTCTCATTCCTTGTTAGGGTTTCAATGCACAATCTCACAGGGAAGTGGGTCACAGACTTGTGCTGTGATATTTTGACTTGTCATGCCATTTTCCCAGCTAACGACTGAGGGTAAGTGAAAGTTGACAAAAATTGAGACATCTTCAATTCGTTACTATTTCATTAACATTGAACTTAGATGTTTCAATATCCCATTGTAGTTGGCAATATAGCCTGGTTGGAGTTTCAAGCTATCACATGTTAACAAACGAGTCTTGTTTCTGAGCTTCACTTAATAAGCAAAACTACCTTTTGGTTTAACAGTAATTAACTATCTATGAAGGCCCCAGTTCTGATTTCTGATCTGTGTTCATTTAGGTCAGAGCCTCATATGATAGTTATAGCACAAAAAGTGTCCATTTGTAATTCTACATTGATTCTTGATTGCCCGATCAAACCAGTTCCTTTCCCATGCACTCTCTCCACAGATCTGCAACGTGGGTAACTCCATGTGATCTAAATGCCTGTCTGTCAGTGAGAAAAAAAGTTAGAAAGGACTTTCGTTCAGCCCAAAACGTTGGCTGCTTAATACCCTCCACAAGTGCTGCTTGACTTGCCGAGGTTACCCAGCAATTTTTGTGTGTTGATGAAGATTTCCAGCATCTGCAGAATTCCTTGTGTCTCTCATTCCTTAGGGTACCCAACGATTGATGCTGAGTGTGAACAGGATTTGATTAAGCTATAGTACTTTCCACAGTTAAATGATACTCACTATAATACACTGAAACACATCCAACATGGCAGAAGGTTATTAAGTGCATTGGCAATAGTGTTTTAATCAGCACTTTCACAGGACAGTCTATTGGAGAAAATGTTATCGGAAATGCAAAGGATAGGCTATGTCTGGATTTGTATGGAGATATAACAATTAATACATTCATCCCAAGGCATAGTTGGCAAAGGAGGAAATAAACCATTCAATAAAGCATTCAGTTGAGAGGAAAACTGGATCAGGTATTATGGCCTGAAAACACGCCTGCACCGCGAAAGGTGATCCAAAGCAATTTGTCAGCTGCCAGAAAGCTAAAAAGCTATATGTGCTGAAAATTTCAATAAAAGGAAATGATGGTACTATCATAGGTTCATGTATGAATGTGGATGGTGGTGGAGGGGGGAAGAGGTCAGCCCTCTGTTTAAGGAAGAAGTGAAGGACTCTCAAACCATCCAGGTGAGTGATGGAGGAACAGAGGGATTGCCTTATATACACACTACAATGGAATAAAATGTGCATTTAATCCGAATACCTTTGTTACTAACAGAGTTGAAATCATTAAAATGAAACAGACCAACTTAATACTGAACTCCAGTCTGCCTGCTGAACATAGAACAGCAAGGCATAGGGACAGTTCCTTCAGCCCCCAGTGTTGTGCCAAATTACTTAGAATCAGAATGAGAACTGGTTTAATATCACTGGCATACATCATGAAATTAGTTGCTTTGTGGCAGCAGTAAATAATAATAAAAAGCTATAAGTGATAATAACAATATGCTTTTTCTAAATAAATTAATTAAGTAATGCAAAAAAGAGAACAAGAATGAAAAAAATAGTGAAGCAGTGTAGATGGCTTCATTGTCCACTCAGAAACCTGATGGTAGAGGAGAAGAAATGTTCTAAAATGTTGAATGTGTATCTTCAGGCTCTTATACCTCCTCCTTGATGGTAGAAATGAGAAGAGAGCATCTCTTGGGTGATGGGGGGGTCCTTAACGATGAATGCCCCTTTTTTTGAGGTATTGCCTTCTGAAGATGCCCTCGATGCTGGGGAGGCGAGTGCCCATGATGGAACCGGCTAAGTTTCACAACTTCCTGCAGCTTTTTTCAATCCTGTGCAATGGTCTCTCTGACTCAGACGGTAACGCAATTAGTTAGAATGCTCTCCATGGTACATCTGTAGAAACTTGCAGGAATTCTTTGCTGACGTAGCGAGTCTCCTCAAGCTCCTCATAAAATATAAACGCTGTTGTATTGCCTTTGCAGTTGTATGAATATGTTGGGCCCAGGATAGAACTTGAGACATGTTGACTCAAAATTGCTCACTCTTTCCATTTCTGATCTCTCGATGAGGACTAGTGTGTGTTCCCTGGACTTCCATTTCTTGAAGTCCACAATCAATTAAATTAATAATCAAATGCCCAACTAAACTAATCCCTTCTGCCTACACATCACTTCTGTCCACATCCTTCTACCTCCTTCACATATATGTGCCTGTCCAAGAGCCTCTTGAATGCCTTTATTATATCCACCTCCACCACCAGTTATGTCTCTCCTAATCTTGTAAACCTCTATCAGATCTCCCCTCAGCCTTCACACTCCAGAGAAAACAAAGAAATTTGTTCAAGCTCTCTTTAGAGCATATCCTGATAAACCTCGTCTACACCCTTCACAAAGCCTCCACAACTTTCCCATAATGGGGTGACCAGAAGTGAATACAGCACTCCAGAGGGGACCTAATAAGAGTTTTTTTTAATAAAGCTGCAATGTAACTTCCCAACTCTTGAACTCATTAGACGAGCTAATAAAGACGAGCATGTCATATGTTTTCTTCACCATCCTATCAAACTGTGTAGCTACTTTCAAGGAGTTATGGATTTCGATGCCAAGATCCCTCCACATATGAACATTGTTAAGGGTCTTGTCATTAACAGTGTACTGTCTCTTTACATTAATTCTCTCATTGTACAACATTACATTTGGCCGTCAAACTTCACCTGCCATTTCTCCACCCATATCTGCAACTGATCTAAATTCCACTATGACTGTGGCTAGAGAGGACATAAAGATATTGTTCAAGACCCTAACAATTTGCTCTTTTGCCTTTCTCAGTAACCTGGGTGTACGTTGTCAGGGTCTGGAGACTTATCCACCTTATTGTTCTTTAACTGACCCAACACTATCTCCTCCTTTACCTTAAAATGCCCTAGCAAATTTGCACGCAGTCTAATCTCCCTATCCTTCATGTCCTTCTCTTTGATAAATACTGATGGAAAGTACTCATTTAGAACCTTGAGTGGTCCTACCTTGTCTCTATTATCCTCCTGCTCCTGATGTATGTATAGAATGCCTTGGGATTCTCTCTAATCCTATAGTTCTATCAAACAACAGAATGGGCTGAGGGTCTTTCACTGCTTTGAACAAAGGCCCAAACTCTCCCCTCTTTGTCTGCCATTTTCTATTTTTATTTGCTTGTGCGCTTTGTGTGCAGCTGCCCACCCTTCCAGAAATATTCTGTTGCAAATGAACCCAAAGACATTGGTGCTGTAGAATGCAACCACTTGAACTTATATCATTCTTCTGCTGGTTTCACAGGTGCATCAAAGGATTGTCAGGGCACTAATTGGGGAGGGGTAAAGGTGTGACTTCAGAAATCACTTCAGGGCACTGGGTGTTGGGGAGACAATTAAGCTAATGATGGTTTGGGGATATAATCAGCACAGGATCAGGTAGTGGAGAACCAGAAAGTTATGCACAATGAAGTTGGATTAAGGGATTGCATTTCCAAGACAGTTAAAATATTTGCAGCTACATGATCACACAGTCATTGAATTCCCAGAGTAAGGACAATCTCTCTTTAATGGTACAAAGGCAATTCTCATCTGCCTTCAGATAGCCTAACTCTGTGCAAATGGCCTGGACCATTTGCCAATCATAGACTACACATGGGCAAATAAATTTCTTGCATTTCTTCTGATTTTTCCTCCTTCCCTTTGTTATCTATTACTCTTGTAAGATCTTTGGTGACTTTGACTTGAAGAACAATGGAAAATCATCATTTACTATCTCTGCCATCTTTCTATTTTCCCTTCGTAATTCTTAATTCCATATTCTCGTCTTTATGGAACAAATATTAACATTAATGTTTCTCTTCATTTTACATACCTGTCAAAGCACTTCCTGTTATTTTATCTTATGTTATCTGCTAGTTCATTCCCATTACTATCTTCTCCGCTTCATAATTTATTTTAGTTTTCCTTTGTTTGTCTTTAAAGCTTTCCTGATGCTGGGTCCTCAACTACTTACAATCCGTATTGATTGCATGAATGCAAGGACTGTGTATAGAGTGGCCACATTTACTGAACATGCAGAGGATTTGTAGGATGTGAGGCTTTCAGGGGATTGTACAGCTGGTAGGTTAAGTGATTAAACAAGTTAGCAGATATGAGCAATGAAAATACAAATTATTATTTAAATTAATTAAGACTACAAAATGTTGCAATGCAAAAAGTTACATGAACCATAAGGTATAGGTACTTGGAAGGCTAATGGAAAATTAATCTTTTCATAAAGGAAATGCATATATGAATAGGAAGCTGGTGAGACTCCAGATGCACTACATGCTCTTTTGCTCTTATTTAAGGAAGTAAGGAAGAATCCCTGATGCAGAGATGGTTCAGTAGTTTGATTCCTAGGATGAAGTTGCTGATGTGTAAAGAAAGGTGAAGGTGAGCAAATATGGGAATAATCAGAAGTAACATTGAAGCATCTGAGAAGGTTGACAGGATGGGTGTTACGAGGCTCTGAGAACCAGTCTTATAAATGTTTAAAAATATCTACTGCAGAGACCTTGGAGATGGTTTCTTTGAATACTGCCAAGGTAGAGATTGATGGACATTTAACATAATATGGCAAAGTAGTAGGAAAGTGGTGCTAAGGCCAAGAATGCGTTAGCTCTAATCTTATTGAATGAATTGACAGACCTGAGGGGCCAGTTGTTCCTGCTTCTTCTTCTGTTCAAGTCCATTGTTAATTGTGCACACCATGTAATAGGTTAATTGCTATTGGTGGAGGGAACACAAGAGGGTAATATATTTCGGTGGGTGCCACAGTACATTGGGTAACTGGAACAGAGAGGCTGGTAGCCAGTCTGCCATTTGTGCCATGTAGATATTTGGTCTACAATGATCTCAAATGGGTCAGCAACAAAGATGTCATTATTAACTTAAGTGGAAAGAAACTGCAAATTGCCCAACATTTCTGCTTTTGATTTTTATCCAATGATGTCTCCTGAACAGTAGACTCATGAAACAGAGAGAACATGACTCATTCAATCCTCGCTTTCATACCTCAGTCATGCATTATTACCTGCCCATGCATACAAAATCGTATTGATTAAATCTTTTTGTGTTAATGTTCCCCTCAGAATTACACTTAGAAGCAACACTCACAACACGCTGGAGGAACTCAGCAGGTCGGGCAGCATCCGTGGAAATGATCAGTCATAGTTTCGGGCCGGAATCCTTCATCAGGACATACACTTTGAAGCAGATTTGCTCTGCGCTGAATGGGGCTAGATGATTTGCTTCAGACACCGGCTTTAACTTTATATCTATTAGTCTCCAGTGTTTAATTTCACTAGTTTACTGTGAAATGGCGGAAAATATCTGAAGGATATATAATAGCCAAAAATAAAAGCTACACCATGTTAGGATTTATGAATGAAAATATGAGGCAATGTAATATTTGTCATTTTAACAACAGGAGTCTGTACAATTGAAACTGAAATAAATTTCTTTCCTTTTTGGTGGTGACATTATGAAAAAGATTTTTTTCTCTATTTCCCAATTCTCTTCCAACTACAAGAGCCTAGAAAGTTCAGAAAGTTTCTCTGATATCACACTCAAATCGCCATAACTCTCATATTTTTATTCATAAATCCCAATATGGTGTAGATTTTATTATTTGGCTATTATATATCTTTCAGATATTTTCTGGCACTTCACAGTAAACCAGTGAAACTAAACACCTGAGACTAATAGATGTAAAGTTAAAGCCAGTGTCTGAAGCAAATCATCTAGCCCCATTCTGCGCAGAGTAAATCTGCTTCAAAGTGTAATTCTGAGGGGAACATTAGCACAAATAAATTAAATCAATATGATTTTGTCTTAATTGCAAAGAAAATGGTATTGTTGATTTTCTCTGCTGAATTAAGTTATAACTTGCATCTCCTAGATTAGGAACACCAATTAAGCTGGCTATGGAGAAGGCATCAGTTTTGGCACGGATACATAGAGTAATACAGCATGGAAACAGGCCCTTGTCCATGAAAATCACAGTATCCACCCTGCTAGTCACTGGTGCTTGCGTTTAGCCCATAACCCCCCAAGTCCCTCCAACCCATCCACCTATGCAAATGCCCCTTAGATGTTGCAATTGTACTCACCCCGACCATTTGCTCTGGCAGCTCCTTCTAGACATTTGCCTCCCTCTGTGTAAGGAAGTTACCTCTCAGGTATCTTTTAAATATCTCCCCTCTTATCTTGTATCTGTGTCCTTGAGTTTTAGATTTTCAACTCTTGTGAAAAGATGAGACAATTCACTTTATCCATATACCTCATAAATTTATGGATGTAAAATAGCCGCAATGATGAATGATGCAAAGGTCTGGGAGTTGGGCTTCACCCAGACGGAACAGGTATGCCAGCGATGTGGACTACCTGCACTGCTTATGGCCGACTTGGCTTCTGAATGGTTGGGAATCCTATTTCCTTTAGCAGAGACCAAAGGACCAAGATTCAAAATAATTGGTATAAGGAGCAGAGAAATATATTTTGTATCCATAGAGTGACTGGGGTCTGCAAATCATTATTTCAAAGGGTAGAAGATGTTGAAACCATTGTCACATCCATAGAAAGCCTGGCCCATTGCCAGGGGGTTGAATACTTTATGCTTCAGTAATATAAAACAATGGTTGAATACCCCTGCAGTAATAGTCTCCTTTTTCAAAGAAGAAAGTCAATGTATTGAAAACAGGTCAAAGCAGGTTTACTATTACCTGGAATATGATGGGAGGTTTCACAAACTAGGCTTGTATCAGCTGGAGTTTAGAAGAGTGAGAAGGGACGTGATTGAAATATGTGAGATGATGAAAAGTTTTGGCAGGGTTGATGTAGAAAGGTTCTTTCCTCTAATGGAAGAATCTACAACCAAGGGTTACGGATTCATCCATTTACGTCAAAGATGGGGCTTTTTCTTCCTCTGAGAAGATCATAAGGCTTTATAATTGTCTTTCCCTCAGGGCAGTGAAAGCCTTGTAATGTTTTTAAAGCAGATATAGATAGATTCTTGAAAAGCAAGGCAATGAAAGAGCATTTCTGGTAGATGGCAATGCAGATCTTATTGAATGGTGGAACAGGCTTGAGGAGACAAATGGTTGTACAACTATCTAATTCAAATCTGCATATATTTATATGCATATACGTGCCCTTGAAGAGCTATAACCTAGGAGAAATCAAGTGACATAAAGTGGGATTCCTCTGGGTAGCTCTTTCTAACTGGCTTCAACAAAATGGGCCTTCTGAGTAGAAAGTTCACTATCAATCATTGACAAAAAGTGGGGAAAAGAGTCCACAAAAAATCCAGTTATAATCCAGTATTCAGTGCTGCATAGGTTGAATTGAATTGACTTTATTTCTTACATCCTTCATATACACGAGTAAAAATCTTTACGTTACGTCTCCATCTAAATGTGCAATGTGCAATTCACAGAAATTTATAATAAATAGTATTGTCAACAGGACAGTCAATATAACATAGAAATACAGTTGTGTCAGCATGAATTAATCAGTCTGATGGCCTGGTGGGAGAAGCTGTCCCGGAGCCTGTTGGACCTTGCTTTTATGCTGCGGTACCGTTTTTCAGATGGTAGCAGCCGGAACAGTTTGTGGTTGGGGTGACTCAGTTCCCCAATGATCCTTCGGGCCCTTTTGACACACCTGTCTTTGTAAATGTCCTGAATAGTGGGACGTTCACAACTACAGATGTGCTGGGCTGTTTGTATCACACTCTGTAGAGTCCTACAATTGAGAGAAGTACAGTTCCCATACCAGGCAATGATGCAGCCAGTCAGGATGCTCTCAATTGTGCCCCTGTAGAAAGTTCTTAGGATTTGGGGGCCCATACCAAACTTCTTCAACCGTCTGAGGTGAAAAAGGCACTGTTGTGTCTTTTTCACCACACAGCCAATATGTATAGACCACATGAGATCCTCAGTGATATTTATGCCGAGGAACTTAAAGCTGTTCACCCTCTCAACCCCAGAATCAATAGGGGTTAGCCGGTATTCTCACGTAAGCATCCTTCTGCTCCGGAGGTGTAAGGATGGTGTGTAGAACTGTGGCTATTGTGTCATTTGTTAATTAGTTGTGTTGGCAGGCAAATTGTAGGAGGTCCAGTGTGGGTGGTAGCATGAAAGCACCAGAAAGGTCTACACAGCAGCACCAGGTACTCCAGATCTGCTGAATGTTCCAGCCAACCTGTAAAGATCAGGCACTAGTCTAGTCTATCAGAGGACTACACCCATGTGACAGGCAAGCCCCTGTTGCCTGAGAGAAATGGTTAGCTTAACCTCTATGCATGAGCACACTGCCCATAGGGCAGGTCTAGTTTAGCCCATGATCATTTGGAAAACATGAAGAACCAACCATCTCCTGCAATGGTGAACATCAGGAGATACCAGAATAGGAAAGGAAGAAAGGACACCAGGAATTTACAATCTTAATATTAGACTACGTACACTTGGGAATTCACTGCAATAAAATAGAATGTGCACAGACTTTGCACTTTGTTATTGATGGAGGTTAGAATTATTTAAGCCAAAGGACCCATTTAGCAATGATCTTTTCACTCATATGATGATTGATACCATTATCTACAACAGTAAATGTAGGCTAATGAGCTGCTGGTTTGAAAGAGAAGGAAGAGTAATTAAGCAAGAGATGTCAAATGTAAGCCTTATTCCAAAGAAGGGAAGGCTTCAATGACAGCATGTTAATGCACAGTTAATACTGCCTAAGTCGCAACATTTCCATCTTGTGTTCCTTCCCCACTGCTGTGACAATGCTGAATAACACAACGCCTGCTGGGAATACCACGGCTGCTTCAGGTATTTTAAAAAGAAGTCAGGTGATGTTGGGGGGGAAAGAATCCCATCGACATTTTGACCCTAAGAACATGATTGTTTTCCAATCAGCCACCATAAATCAGATAAAGAAGGGCCTCAGAACATATTTATCTGATAACTCTAAGCAGCTGATGTCTGCTGGCTATCGTGAAGTGGCTAGTCACTGAATTGAGCTGAATCTCCAGCTATTCTACACAAGGTTGGCCCTGTGGGGAGTGGGGAGGACAATTGAAAATGGTCGAATGAGATGTCACCATTTCCAGACTACAGTAAAATGAATTGTCAATAGTATATAATTTTCACTCCAACATATAAGAAGAGATGGGAGCTCCATACAATGTTTAAAAAATGTTTGTAAATTTAAAAGCAGAGTAGATATAGATAGCCGAATTATGTTACTGTTAAAATTCCTGGTTCATTCATTCATCGTGAATATGCTGAGTCAGAAGTATTCATTGTCAATTTGTTCTGCCCAGACTGCAATCACCCTCCAGAACAGCACCACAGAGACACAAATACCATCATAGTATGTTGCCAATCCCATATGTCTATTCAAGAGGTCTCCTTTCAACCATAACTTCAAGCTAACCAATTAGTTGTATTGACCTTCATTTTTAATTTATGTTAATTAAAAAAACAATTGCATACAAGAACTCTGTCTCAGACATATTAACTTGAGGGAAAGTCATAGGACTAGGTCCCAATTACGATACAGAATGTTGGTTTCATAAAACGATTATATTACTAGACAAACATATGTCCTTCCTTGTATGTAACAGGCATGAAATTTACAACAATCCAAAATTGCTTGTTATTGTTCCATCTCTCTCGATCATAGTAATGTTACTTCTAATTCTTGCAGAAGCTTTGAAAGTGCCATCTAACAAAGTAATGCTATCTGTCATTTTAGGTTTCTATCGCCTATGAGCAGCTGCCCTTTGCAAACAGGTAGCATTTCAATAACTTGATTTCTCAATCTTCAAAGGCAGCTCAGTCAAGAATCAAAATTGTTTTCAATGAATAACAACATCCGAGGTGACAGTGCATTCAGTTAAGAGAGACATGCTTTGATTTACAAGTACAGACACTTACTCGTCAACAAGGGGCTTGTTGGGTTGGGGGGTAGGAATGAAAAGAACAAAGCCAGAGGCTGAATACAGCATCAGAGCCAAAGCTCCACTCCAAATACTTCACCATCCAATATAACAAGAGTGTCCATTAAAGGCTATCAAAAGCAACACACTCTTCTGTATTATCTGGGCAAAGGTTTTCTCTGCGTTATTTGTAGGAAAACCATGAAGGGTGGGTTCTCCACATGTATGACATCCCTGCAAATAGCAAACAAGAAAGTCTTCCTTCCTATTGTTAACTGCAGGTATTCACAGATTACACAGTACAAAGATTCATTGTGGAAGGAAATGTTCTGTCCACTCACCTTTATAACCTACATTTTAGCAGTAAGCTTTATCTGAACTTGAGTAAACTTTTAAAGCAAGAGGTTTGTTTGAATTTTCTGAAATGGTGAAAGGTCAGCACTCCCAAGTTGCAGATATTGGCTATAAAAAAAAGAAAAAAGCTGTCTCTCCTCCCCCACTGTCAAAGTGTAACAAAGATAGGTTATCCTTCAATATATTCATATTGCCGAGGTAAAATGTGAACTTTTCCCTTGATGGTGCAGCTGTGTAAAACTGCACAATTTCCAGATTTAATTTAATCTTTCTCCTAACAACCTAAAGGCAGACAGCTTATGAATGCTCCTTAGGCCATTGTTGGAGAAAGGAAAATCAGTGCTCAACCCCGCCAATTTGTGTGATTGAGTGTTGGGTCTACGTGGCAGCACAGTCCATTTGTATCTGCGTTTTGCTGAAATCAGTATAGCCTGAAAAATACAGTGCGGTTGTTTAAATGTCTACCTCTACAATATTCAGAAGCTTGTGCTAATTAAAAGAATATACATTTGCCTTCATTGAAGTTTATACTGTAATACAATAATGAAATGAAGCAGAAGGGAAGGCCCCACCTATGAGTTGCTTCCTAATTTCTTTGCAAAATATTACGTGTCTTTGGCAAGACCCTTTGTGATTTAGGAGCCACAGGCCACTTTGATGTGTTGCCAGATAATTGATGGCCTGTACAATCCATAGGCTTACATCCAAGCTATATAAACTGCTGAATTCTGAACTGGCATTTCTCCATTTGTGTATTTTCCCTCACGCCAAAATTCATTTGAATGGAAATCTCTTAACCTAACATTCATGTTAGTATCTCCTAAAGAGTTCCTTCACTTGGAATTAATTGTGAGGTTTCTCTATTTTCAGCATCTTTAGGTGAACTACTTTAAGTGAGTGATTTCATGCCAGGATTTTCTTTACACTGAAACAATCAGGATCAAAATCATCTTCAAAAATGTGTGAGGAATGCTGATGCATTTCCTCATATCTGGTTTACTTTATTTCCTTGCTGATGCAGAAATGCTTCCTTTTGTCTCTTTTAGCACTGATCACATTTGCCAGTGCCTTCCACTGTAAACACAGGCGATCAAACACTTTCCCATTCATCCAGGAAGCAATATTTTCTGGCAGAATCAGAAACGTGTACTTCCACCAACTGGACAAATTTGCACCTGCTGCTAAAACTTTGGACATGTCTGTTAAGAACAGCATAACAACATTGCAGGTAGTACAGATGCGTCCTAGCTGCAGTGGCCCAGGTTTGATTCTGATCTCAAGAAATATCAACATGGACATGACAATTTCTTTCTGTTATTCTGTGGATTTCTCCTGAGTGCTCCAGATTCATCTCGCATCCTGAAAGTATGCTGCTGTTATTAAATTAGCTACTGTAAAATAGAAGCTGGGCGAGAGAAGGATCAAATGGGCATGTGTCAAAGAATAAATGACTGAGAAATAGACGATAGATTGAGATTGATAGGTTTACAGTGACAATAGGTTGAATCAGCCAACTGGCCTTCGTCTATGACATTAGAGTAAAAGCGATATGAAATATGGAACCAAATACAACTTGGCGATGCTTTGATGAGCACCCCTTTGTTCGGTTAATGCATTCCTGAACTTCCATCACAAGCCTAGTCTGCACTGCACTATCACTGATGTATTCTCCAACAATAAAATGTAACATGGGCCCAAGGAACATTATCCTGCTGGACATTTTCTAGTCCTCCGTTACAACAGTGATTCCAGAACTTAACAGTAGTTAAAGATCAGCTTTATTGAAGCATACAGTGAAATGTGTCATTTTGCACCAATGACCAACATAGTTCAAAGAATCTGCTGGGGTAGCCAGTAAGTCACAGGGAAAAGATACAAGTGCCTTACAGGCAGCGGCAGGAATCGAACCCCAGCCAGTGATCGCTGGTGCTATAAAGCAACTGCACCAATCACAATGCTACCATGCCATTGTTCCTTAGGTTGTAGGTGACATCATGCGTTGGATGTGTCATGGCTTGGGTAGAAAATCAGATTCTAACTCAGTGTGGATCTAAAAAAAGAGCCACTTCCAGCTAGGCTGATCATCTGCTAAATTGGCCTCCAGGCCCTACTACAAAAACCTGCAAAGAATTGCCACTGTTCCCTGCTTCCCATTCCGCTTACTCAGCCATCGTAACCCTTCTCACTCTCTGCAGGGAGAAAATCTGCAGATGCTGGAAATCCAAACAGCATACACAAAATGCTGGAGGAACTCAGCAGACCAGGCAACATCTATGGAAAAGAGTAAACAGTCGACATTTCAGACCAGACCCTTCGCCAGGACATAATCTCCCTATAATGCAAACACGAGGAAATCTGCAGATGCTGGAAATCCGAGCAACACACACAAAAACTGCTGGTGAACGCAGCAGGCCAGGCAGCTTCTATAGGAAGAGGTACAGTCAACGTTTTGGGCCGAGACCCTTCGTCAGGACTAACTGAAAGAAGAGATAGTAAGAGATTTGAAAGTGGGAGGGGGAAGGGGAGATCTAAAATGATAGGAGGCGGGGGAGGGATGGAGCCAAGAGCTGGACAGTTGATTGGCAAAAGGGATACGAGGCTAGAGAAGGGAGAGGATCATGGGATGGGAGGCATAGGGAGAAAGAAAGGGGGAGGGGGAGAAACCCAGAGGAGTTATAGTGAGAGGGACAGAGGGAGAAAAAAGAGAGAAAAAAGGGGGGGGGGGGGGAATAAATAAATAAATAAATAAGGGATGGAGTACAAAGGGGAGGAGGGGCATTAACGGAAGTTAGAGAAGTCAATGTTCATGCCATCAGGTTGGAGGCTACCCAGACGGAATATAAGGTGTTGTTCCTCCAACCTGAATGTGGCTTCACACATCAAAGTTGCTGGTGAACGCAGCAGGCCAGGCAACATCTGTAGGAAGAGGTGCAGTCGACGTTTCAGGCCAAGACTCTTCGTCAGGACTAACTGAAGGAAGAGTGAGTAAGGGATTTGAAAGTTGGAGGGGGAGGGGGAGATCCAAAATGATAGGAGAAGACAGGAGGGGAAGGGATAGAGCCAAGAGTTGGACAGGTGATAGGCAAAAGAGGATGCGAGAGGATCATGGGACAGGAGGTCCGGGAAGAAAGACAAGGGGGGGGGACGCAGAGGATGGGCAAGAGGTATATTCAGAGGGACAGAGGGAGAAAAAGGAGAGTGAGAGAAAGAATGTGTGCATAAAAATAAGTAACAGATGGGGTACGAGGGGGAGGTGGGGCCTTAGCGGAAGTTAGAGAAGTCGATGTTCATGTCATCAGGTTGGAGGCTACCCAGACGGAATATAAGGTGTTGTTCCTCCAACCTGAGTGTGGCTTCATCTTTACAGTGGAGGAGGCCGTGGATAGACATGTCAGAATGGGAATGGGATGTGGAATTAAAATGTGTGGCCACTGGGAGATCCTGCTTTCTCTGGCGGACAGAGCGTAGATGTTCAGCAAAGTGGTCTCCCAGTCTGCGTTGGGTCTCGCCAATATATAAAAGGCCACATCGGGAGCACCGGACGCAGTATATCACCCCAGTCGACTCACAGGTGAAGTGTTGCCTCACCTGGAAGGACTGTTTGGGGCCCTGAATGGTGGTAAGGGAGGAAGTGTAAGGGCATGTGTAGCACTTGTTCCGCTTACACGGATAAGTGCCAGGAGGGAGATCTGTGGGGAGGGATGGGGGGGACGAATGGACAAGGGAGTTGCGTGGGGAGAGATCCCTGCGGAATGCAGAGGGGGGGGAGGGAAAGATGTGCTTAGTGGTGGGATCCCGTTGGAGGTGGCGGAAGTTACGGAGAATAATATGTTGGACCCGGAGGCTGGTGGGGTGGTAGGTGAGGACCAGGGGAACCCTATTCCTAGTGGGGTGGCGGGAGGATGGAGTGAGAGCAGATGTACGTGAAATGGGGGAGATGCGTTTAAGAGCAGAGTTGATAGTGGAGGAAGGGAAGCCCCTTTCTTTAAAAAAGGAAGACATCTCCCTCGTCCTAGAATAAAAAGCCTCATCCTGAGAGCAGATGTGGTGGAGATGGAGGAATTGCGAGAAGGGGATGACATTTTTGCAAGAGACAGGGTGAGAAGAGGAATAGTCCAGATAGCTGTGAGAGTCAGTAGGCTTATAGTAGACATCAGTGGATAAGCTGTCTCTAGAGACAGAGACAGAAAGATCTAGAAAGGGGAGGGAGGTGTCGGAAATGGACCAGGTAAACTTGAGGGCAGGGTGAAAGTTGGAGGCAAGGTTAATAAAGTCAATGAGTTCTGCATGCGTGCAGGAAGCAGCGCCAATGCAGTCGTCGATGTAGCGAAGGAAAAGTGGGGGACAGATATCATCCGCCGCATCTGCTCTCAGGATGAGGCTTTTCATTCTAGGACGAGGGAGATGTCTTCCTTTTTTAAAGAAAGGGGCTTCCCTTCCTCCACTATCAACTCTGCTCTTAAACGCATCTCCCCCATTTCACGTACATCTGCTCTCACTCCATCCTCCCGCCACCCCACTAGGAATAGGGTTCCCCTGGTCCTCACCTACCACCCCACCAGCCTCCGGGTCCAACATATTATTCTCCGTAACTTCCGCCACCTCCAATGGGATCCCACCACTAAGCACATCTTTCCCTCCCCCCCCTCTGCATTCCGCAGGGATCGCTCCCTACGCAACTCCCTTGTCCATTCATCCCCCCCCATCCCTCCCCACTGATCTCCCTCCTGGCACTTATTCGTGTAAGCGGAACAAGTGCTACACATGCCCTTACACTTCCTCCCTTACCACCATTCAGGGCCCCAAACAGTCCTTCCAGGTGAGGCAACACTTCACCTGTGAGTCGACTGGGGTGATATACTGCGTCCGGTGCTCCTGATGTGGCCTTTTATATATTGGCGAGACCCGATGCAGACTGGGAAACTGCTTTGCTGAACATCTACGCTCTGTCCGCCAGAGATAGCAGGATCTCCCAATGGCCACACATTTTAATTCCACATCCCATTCCCATTCTGACATGTCTATCCACGGCCTCCTCTACTGTAAAGATGAAGCCACACTCAGGTTGGAGGAACAACACCTTATATTCCGTCTGGGTAGCCTCCAACCTGATGGCATGAACATCGACTTCTCTAACTTCCGCTAAGGCCCCACCTCCCCCTCGTACCCCATCTGTTACTTATTTTTATGCACACATTCTTTCTCTCACTCTCCTTTTTCTCCCTCTGACCCTCTGAATATACCTCTTGCCCATCCTCTGGGTCCCCCCGCCCCTTGTCTTTCTTCCCGGACCTCCTGTCCCATGATCTTCTCGCATCCTCTTTTGCCTATCACCTGTCCAACTCTTGGCTCTATCCCTCCCCCTCCTGTCTTCTCCTATCATTTTGGATCTCCCCCTCCCCCTTCAACTTTCAAATCCCTTACTCACTCTTCCTTCAGTTAGTCCTGACGAAGGGTCTCTGCCTGAAACGTCGACTGCACCTCTTCCTACAGATGCTGCCTGGCCTGCTGCGTTCACCAGCAACTTTGATGTGTGTTGCTTGAATTTCCAGCATCTGCAGAATTCCTGTTGTTTGAATGTGGCTTCATCTTGACAGTAGAGGAGGCCGTGGATAGACATGTCAGAATGGGAATGGGAATGGGATGTGGAATTAAAATGTGTGGCCACTGGGAGATCCTGCTTTCTCTGGTGGGCAGAGCGTAGGTGTTCAGCGAAACTATCTTCCAGCCTGCGTTGGGTATCACCAATATATAGAAGGCCACATCGGGAGCACCGGACGCAGTATATCACCCCAGCCGACTCACAAGTGAAGTGTCACCTCACCTGGAAGGACTGTCTGGGGCCCTGAATGGTGGTGAGGGAGGAAGTGTAAGGGCATGTATAGCACTTGTTCCGCTTACAAGGATAAGTGCCGAGAGGGAGATCCGTGGGAAGGAATGGAGGGGACAAATGGACAAGGGAGTCATGTAGGGAGCGATCCCTGCGGAATGCAGAGAGAGGGGGGAGGGAAAGATGTGCTTAGTGGTGGGATCCCGTTGGAGGTGGCGGAAGTTACGGAGAATAATGTGTTGGACCCAGAGGCTGGTGGGGAGGTAGGTGAGGACAAGGGGAACCCTATTCCTAGTGGGGTGGCAGGAGGATGGGGTGAGAGCAGAAGTGCGTGAAATGGGGGAGATGCGTTTGAGAGCAGGGTTGATGGTAGAGGAAGGGAAGCCACTTTCTTTAAAAAAGGAGGACATCTCCTCCCTATAATGTCTTATTTTGTCATTTATGATTTTACTACTTAATCATCTTCTTGTGTCCACACACACATTCTACTGAGTGTTTTTCTCTCTGCCAGTTTGTTTTTTAATTGTATGCTTCCTTTATAATCTTCCCTTTTCTGTTCCTCGTTAAATATTACCTATCCATTGAGTATGACTGGAGTCCAATTGGACAGTGCAAACTCACTCAGGGTTCTCAGCTCTCTAACTGGAGAACCTACCTGGGGTGAGTACAGTGCAGCGTGCAGAATAAAGGAGGCGAAGGAAACAGGGAGGAGAGTGCTGGGGGACATAGAAGTCACCTGCCAATCAGGCATTCGCTTTTCCCTGACAGCCTGGCTCAGTGGGCTCGAGCCAGCGTGAATGGCACGCTCAGGAAATGGGCAGTGATTACAGCATCCTCTATTAAGATATATAAAATGGAGAGACTGTGATCATCGTCAGTGAAGCTTGCGAGTACAAGTGGAGCTCAGACAAATGAGTCTGGCAGAGGCTGTGGGCAAAACATCAATCTCCCTGTGGGGACTTTTTAATTGCTGTCACCTTGTCAACATGATGTGGAGTGTTCTCCTAGAACCCTGAGTGGAAAATACAGGTTCTAGGTCCCACCTTTAACAGCCAATTTCTCTGGAAATTGCCACTGCTGATGATAATAATAATAATAATAATAATAATAGGGACAGTCAGGGAAATATCAGCCTCCTTAACTTGAATCATGCCTGGACATGTCCCTTATGATCACTAATTGACGTGGAAATAATTAGAAATGCAAATTAGTGCGTGCAAACTGGCTTTCATGCATGAAACATGTAATAAAAAGAGAAAATAAGAGAAAATCTGCAGATGCTGGAAATCCAAGCAACACACACAAAATGCTGGAGGAGCTCAGCAGGTCAGGCAGCATCTAGGAAAGGCGTACAGTCAACATTCCAGGTCGAAGCCCTTCAGCAGGACTCAAACGTCGACTGTGCTCACTTCCCGCCACTCCGAGACGATGAATGTACTGCTTTTCTAGGTGCTGCTCAACCTGCTGAGTTCCGCCAGCATTTTGCAAATAAAAGGAGCAACTGGATCCCTGGAAACTCTTTACGCAATCCAACAACTATGGTGCTATAGAGTTGAAAACAGAGTTAAGCTGGAGTAGAGCAATGCAGCCATTTCAGAAGGTCTTGACACCTCCCATCAAGAAATTCAGTCTCTGGTATGCCAGTGGGACTTTTCTTCACAGTAGAACCTATTTTCCAGTGTAAAACTCACCCAGGAAACATCAGCCTTTACTCTACTCCAATCCTGGCATGACATTTTTATTTCATTGCTATGAAAACGGTAGTTCCAATTTATCTATAGGATGAGCAGATGTTGTTCACTGTGCTTCCCTTATTATTTAAAAATCTAATACTCAGGACATTTATGTCCTCACCAAGGTCTATAATCTTTGACCTCAAGTACAACCTCACAAATCTGCTAGGACTACCCTCAGCATCTCAGCCTCAGGAACACTCCCGCCTGCCTACTGCTGATTCTGCCACAGCCCACGGTTTACTGCTCACTGCTCCTATAATCCATAACACCATAAGACATAGGGGCAGAATTAGGCCATTTAACCCATTATGTGTGTTCTGCCATTCGATCCCTGCTGATATATTTTCCCTCTTAACCCCATTCTGCTGCCTTCTCCCTGTAATTTTTGATACCCTTACTAATCAAGAATCTAAAATCCTCAGATTTAAATATATTCAATGACTTTGCCTCCACAGATTCACCATCCTCTAAGTAAAAAATTCCTTCTGAACTCTGTTCTTAAAGGATATACTCCATTCTGAGGCTGTGCCCTCTGGTCCTAGAGTACTTCACTATAGGAAGCATCCTTTCCTCGTCCACTCTATATAAGCCTTTTACTATTTAATATGTTTCAATGAGATTCCCTCTTATTCTTCAATGAGTACAGGCTCAGAGGCTAAGGGAGCTCATCCAAATCTTACCTTCCAGAGGTGAAGACTCAATCTACCTTTTCTTTCACTTACTAGATGGCATGGACATAGCATTTTCCCGTCTTGGTGGCACCTTACAGAAAATTCCCTGGTAACCAAGTGTTAGGAGTCCAAGCTGTAAACATGGACCTTCCCATCGCAGAAGGAGCATGCAGGTACTATTCTGCACCTGGGGAGTACTCATCCATCCCTTCGCGTCATTGTAGCATTGATCCTTTAAATAAATCTACTCCTCTGTAGCAGAATGAGTGTTTGCAACAGATCAAGAGTAGAATAGACCTTGTTTCATAGGAGAACCACATATTGCTGTTCTGCGAATTTGCGATTCAAAATTGCGATATTTATGGGACTGTCACAAGTGGTAGTAACGCAACATTTAAAAGTGTTTTTATATTATTAAAATTTATTAAAGCACTTCATAAGGAAGCCGGCTGGTGGCGTAGTGGCATCAGCACCGGACTTCGGAGCAAAGGCTCCCGAGTTCGAATCCAGCCGGCTCCCCCTTGCACACTTTCCATCCGTGCTGGGTTGAGCATCGAGCTAGCAACTCGACCTCTTAAAAATAAGATAAAGCCTGCTAAAAAAACATCGTCATGACGGTGTACCAATGACTCCACTCGGAGTTAAGGGCTTTCTTCTTCACTTCATAAGGAAGTTTACTTGATCGACAGCCACTCCTCTATCTCTTAATCTGACCTTTGAATCTACCTTGTGTCATCGCCCCATCTACCCACTTATCCCCATCACCCTTCCACATCTCGTACTATTACCTTTATTTAAGCTTCAGTTTCTTACTTTAATCTTACGTTTGACATTCTCAAGCTGAAAGTGAGATTCCTTAACATTATGATCATATTTCCCCAGGTGCCTTTTCACGATGTAATTACTATTAAACTTAGCTCACCTTGTTTGCATTATATCCATCCATATTCAGTCAAAGTCTTGATGCATCTAATAATATGAATACATGAGTGGAATTTGCACATGGATACAAATACAGTTTCATTGAAAGAAACTTCAGTAAATTTCCCCATGTCATCTTCAGAGTTGTGTGGTTTTGAATGAACCATCCTTTAAATACTACAATTAGTAATAAAGCATTTAATGTTTTACTCTCAATGCTTCATAGTTTGTTTAAAATCTTACTGAGAATTAACATCTGTGTTTAAAAGCAATGTTGTCATCTTCAAATTTACATTGTTTAATTAATGATTGCAGTAGAAAAAAATGGCTTGGAGGCGTTTCTGTGCTCAATGGTGTAAGAAAATTCAATATGAGTCATCCCTTATGCTAATGACTATTATCTATCCTGATTCTAATTCTGCCCCATCATGCTGGCGGGCTCAATAATTTCTCACTGCCAGCATCCTAGCTAACTGATTGCATCTCTCAGGATGTTAGTCCAATTCCCTGTATCATTAACATCAGTAGATCCTCCTGGCCAAGACTCTTGAAAATGATATTAGTAAACACTGCTGCCAGCTTTAGCTCTGTTCATGATTATTTAGAGAAATAAGTATTGTAAAGTTTTGATGACTCAATTTCTTGGTATGATTACAATACTATCAAAAGAATTATTGTGAAGGCAGTAATGTGCAGAAATTTATCCCTATCTGGTAGACTAAGTCCCAGAAAAAAGATTATGATTTCTAACTTACCTCTAAAACTTATTCTGTTGACATCAATGGGCTGAATTAGGACACAGGGAATAGTACCTAGCACCTATATAGTGCATTTATTTGACATCATGTGGAATGAACTTCTAGGCAAACATTTTCCCGTTTACATGAAATGTCTAGAAATAATGTTTCAGATCTTCTGTTACAAAGCACGTATAATTTTTCTGATCTGCAGTTTTTTAAATCTTAAATGGGTAAGAAGTAGTGACTCCCCAAGCAGAGCCTGATATTCCAGTTAGCTTGGAAGTTAGAATCCGTCAGAATTACAATCTTTGCTATTGCTTAAGTGTCTGGAGCACCCCCACCCCCGGCATGAAAACGTTCGAAAGAAACTGCTTCCTACAGAAAAATAAGTAGCCCTCTATATTTAACATAGTTCAGTTGTTTAGAAGCATTTCATTGATTTTAATTGGAGATGTTTTTAAATGGATGATTTTACTTTGAAAGTATTAACTTTATTTTCTAATAGTCCCCAAGTGTCTTTATATCTTTGTGAATGTCAAGGACAAACCAGCTTGTCACTAACAGTGTTGTGCTGGGCGAGCCTGTCAAGAATGGCCTCCCTGATTGAATAATTCATCTGGGATTCCACCCAACACAGCAAAAGGTGGGTGCCTAGTGATTTTGGGCAATTGTCAGAAGATCTGTTCCAAATCTAATTTTGACTGGTCACTGTTTTCAGTTGCCTGCATGTTGGTGTAGTACCTGCTCAGTGTTTCAGCCTTTAGGCTACTTGCTGGCTGCAGATCTGAGGATATTAAACATTGTATGTTCTGTGCTGTTAGAGGTCAATGACAGAGTTGTGATAAAAGTTGCATCACGTTACATCGAAGGGGCAAAACAGAAAATTAGCTCTTGAGGCTTAGCAAAAAGGATCAGATACCAACTTGATTTGGTAAACGAGATATACTCAGCAAAACTTTAGATATGGAGGTTAGTGCTATTAGATCATTTTGACCTTGGGCAATAGTGCAAAATGGGAGATATTGATTCAGTCTCACATTATACATCTCTCAATTTTCATTTCCTTTGACTTTGGAAGTGATGTGTATCTGAGTTAATGCTACTTAATTCTATCAGCCATGGTCAAAGCTAACCTTTGATCCCCGTCAGTCCATGAAATTATCTATTTATTTTTCAACACAGTGGGAGGCTTTTAACAGAACCAAGGCCTTTGGAAGCAGAATGTCACAAAAGATAGCTAAAAGTAAAAAACATTGAGAAAGAATAACATTACCTTGTGCTTCTGAATAGGATACAAAGGGATTCTTCGGAAAGGCTAAAGCATAACACCAGTTTAAAGTAAAGTAGCATTTCAGACCCCATCAATATATATTATGATTGAATTAGTTAAACCTGATAATACTCATTGATTTGTATGTTCACCTTACTGTGGAACAAAGCATCTTATGATTCCAACATGAGGTTATCTCACGCTAATTTAGTCAGCATTCAGCGAAACTGATGAAATTCTCATGATAAAAGGAAAGAATTCCAGGTAAAGTCTCAAGGGGATCGTTGAACCATTTGGATTTGCTTCCAAGATATTATATATTAGATTATTTCCATAATCATCTGATGTCATTAAAACCCAAAGACTTTCGGCACGGACTAGAAGGGCCGAGATGGCCTGTTTCCGTGCTGTAATTGTTACATGGTTACTATGGTCAATTTAGTTTACCAAGAGATAAAAGATATTCCTAGTGTTTATTTTAGCATACCTTTGCTTGTGCTGGGACAAGACACTGAGTTGTGAATTTCCGTGCCCTATCTATTCTCAAATCTCCAGCAATACTGACATTGTAAGTGCAACCCTCAGACTTGCCCAGCTCATGTTCGTCTAGGGGAATCAGCCTTTGGCCCCCACCCCCGCAGACTGGGTAATCACGTTTATGTAGAAGCTGTGTAATGTACCCCCAGTTACAAACCCACAATGCAAAATATCTGACAGTACACCATATGCAATTAAATGATAGAACTTTATGAATCGTAATCTGAATATAGGGTTAGTAATGAAAATAAACAAAAACAAAAAGGGCCCAAGACAATTCAAAGTCATTTTGGAGCTCACTCAGTAGTCATTCTTCCACCATCGGTCTCCTCCGAACGTCGCCGACCTTCGGACCCTCAGATCCCAGTCCACTCCGTCCGGTGGTCTACCAGCTCTCTCTACATGTTGCTGGATCTGGGAGGGGATGTCGAGAGGGTGGGTCTGGACCTGTGCAACCCCCTACTCACCTAAAATCCATTCACGCACACGCCGTTCCTTTCTGAGGAGTGGGGTCAACCTTACTAACTGACTGAAAAGAACCATCATCATCCTATGGGATGGATAGCCAGAGAGAGAGGGAGACCTCTCTCCACACATGTCTTCTCTCTTCATCTCTCCTTCTCTCCTCGACAAAGACTGTGAAAAACCCAGCTCCCAGACACACAAGAAAGAACAACATTTCCTCACTGGCTAACCCCTGCATTCCAAAGCCCCGTTGTCTCTAGCCATAACCCAAACATTGCTGCTACAGAGTAACCATTACCTCAGCAGTGAACATTGCAGAGAGGCCATTACATTAGCCTTAGCAGTGAAACGTTACAGAGAAGCCATTACACAAGTATGGCCTAGTAAATTGTAAATAAGTGAAAGAACCACCTTATAAGATATTTCCCTCACATACATTAGCTAGTGGTGGCTGAACTATGGACACCTCCAAGTATCCTGTGATATAAAAGCTACTGCCTGGACACCTTGGTCTCAAAACCTTCAAGATCATACTGAATGACGGTGCAGGCTCAAAGGGCCGAATGGCCTACTCCTGCACCTATTTTCTATGTTTCTATGTTTCTAAGGCTTAAATATTTCCAAACACATTAAAAAGAGCATCCTAAACATCTTATTAAAGTATTATTAAAGGATTGTTGAATAAAGCAGACTCTACAGAGAAAAGGAGAAAATTGAAAATGATTTTAAAACAGAAATGATTTATCAGGCAGCGTTCAACAAGAATGCAATAATAGAAGCCAATCTCCTAACAATCCAGAATATGAAAAGGAAATACTGGCATTTTAAATTTCTTGGATTACACCTGGATAGAAATTAGACCTAAAACTTAGGCTGGTCTTAGTTTTAATCACACCACTTATTTCCCTTGGAATATAAAAACTGTTAAAAAAGAATAAACAGGAATTCTGAATACTTTTGATCCTAATTTAATATTTATACATCTCAAGGTGTTTCAGTCCAAATAACACTGATTAAAACTAGGAGACACAAAAGACTGCAGATACAGGAACCTGGAGCAACGAACAGTCTGATGCGTTCTTCCAGTAGCTTGACTGTTGCCTAAAACTAAAGACTTACAGATCAACATTATTATTTCACTGTTTTTTTAACTAATCAAATTGGATGATAAATATTACTTGTGTATTAGGGGCTGTTTAGGAGGGTGACTAATTCAGGAAAGTCAATGTGAAAATTTAGAGAACAAAGTTTTAAGTATAGTTACAATGAACTACACCTGGCATTGTACAGTAATCATTATAATGAGATGTGGAAATCAAACTGGACAACAAAAATATGACCTGTCAGCCAGATGGAAATATCCCCAAGGACTCACTCCAGACGCACTGATAATGTGCAACAAGTTGAAAGGTTGAAAGTAACCTCTAAAATCAGGATTACAGTTGCAATATCCAGTCACATCACATAAAAGACTTCATACATAATACATATTTTATTTTCTGTAAACTATTGAGGATAACCTTTCCAGTACTTATTAAAACCTGCAGCTGCCAGAGCCACTGGGGAGACTTAACATCAGTAATAGCAGAAATATAATCAGTCCAATAAAAGGATGGTGGAAATATTTTGTTAAGTGAAGTATCAGTTGTATTTCTTAGAACATGCAGCAGCATTAATCTCTATTGGGTGGTGAAATTATGATTCATACCTTTTCCGAGTAATTAATATTGCTGAAAATGAATGTATTTCATCCTGCGAGAAATGTAAAAGACACTGAAATACTCAAGCAGGTTCAATAAAATGTAATGCAATTGATTTTAATCCAACTCCTGCGATTAATTTTTCTAAACAGTTATTATGTGATAATGAATTAGAATAAATGTTTTCATTTTAAGGTTTCCTTTTACTCAAACATTATTCATGTGTATAATGCAAAAGAATAAGGATCTGTGAAGTTTATGTGCTAATGTCCCTCAGCATTTTCAAGTTGGCCAGCAATTTAGGAATTGACAAAGCCTTCCTGACACAAAACTCTTATTAATTCCACATGCAGTCTCGCCCCAATAATCATGACCAAAGGTGACCAGAGTCAGCCATTGTGACTTTCACTGATATCATTTCAGGCCCCTGTTTAATCTCTATTTGCTTTATAGTTTGGAAAATAAAAAGCAAGAGTGAGGTACAAAGGGCAGTCGAATCAATAATGCCCAATTCAGACTTCCAAACAAAGTCAAAACTGCCTGCAAGTCACGCTATTTCCCTCCAGCAGTGCAACACGCAATACCTTTGTAAGAAATTATTTCACATTGCATTGTAATAATGCCACAGCAGAGATCAATCTCCTTCAGGAAGACATTAACAGATGCTAATTTCCTCCTCTAATCTGCCACTAAGTATATTTTTACCTCCCCCCCCACTCCATTCTTTCCACAGGAATTTTTCCCTCTATGATTCCCTTGTTCATTCATCCCTTCCCCCTAATCTCCCTCCAGGCACCCATCCCTGCAAGTGGTCTAAGTGCTACACACGTCCATACACCTCCCCTCTCACCTCTATTCAGGGCCCCAAACAATCCTTCCGGGTGAGGAACACTTCACTTGTGAATCTACCAGGGTCGTCTATTGTGTCTGGTGCTCCCGATGCAGCGTCCTCTACATTGGTGAGACCCATTATAAATTGGGGAAACTGCTTTGTCGAACATCTCCATATCATCCATCACAAGCAGGACTTCCCAGTGGCCAAACATTTTAATTCCGATTCCCATTCCCATTCTGACCTGTTGATCCATGGCCTCCTCTTGTGTCCTGGAAAGGAAAGCCCCATCCTGGGAACAGATGTAGTGAGATGAAGAAAATGAGAAAAGGGAATAGCATTTTTACAGAAGTCAGGGTGGAAGAGGTAGAGTTAAGATAACCATGGGAATCAGTGTGTCTGTAAAAGGGGAGGGAGGTGTCAGAAAATTCAGGGGTTCTGTCCCAAACACAGCATGCAAGTGCAATTATGAGGAAAGCACAGCAGCGCCTCTACTTCCTTAGAAGTTTACAAAGATGACATCTGGAACTTTGACAAACTTCTACAGATATGTAGTGGAGAGTATATTGACTGGTTGCATCATGACCTTATATGGAAACACCAATGCCCTGGAATGGAAAATCCTACAAAAAGTAATGGATACGGCCCTGTCCATCATGGGTAAAGCCCTCCCCTACATTGAGCACATCTACATGGAGCAGGGTCGCAGGAAAGCAGCATCTACCGTCAAGGACCCCTAACACCCAGTCCATGCTCTCTTCTAGTTGCTGCAATCAGGAACATGGTACAGGAGCCTTAGGACCCACATCACCAGGTTCAGGAGCAACTGTTACTCCTCAGTCATCAGGCTCTTGAACCAGAGGGATAACTTCACTTTCCCATCACTGAATTATTCCCAAACTTATGCACTCACTTTCAAGGACCCTTCATCTCATGTTCTCAATATTTATTGCTTATTTATTTATTTTTTAATTTTTCTCTTTTTTTTTCACAGTTTGTTGTCTTTTGGACATTGGTTGTTTGTCCATCCTGTTGGATGTAGCCTTTCATTGATTCTATTGTGTTCCTTAGATTTACTGTGTATGCCCGCCAGAAAACGAATCATACAGTATATGGTGTCATATGTTGTATGCACTTTGATAATAAATTTACTCTGAACTTTGAGGTCGTCAGACAGTATGAACCACTACAATGAAGACAGCATTGCATTTCCATTTACACTTCTCTACAAACGTGATATGCCAGACCAATGAAAATCTGGACCTTGCAGATAATGACGGCTCATAGACAGCTTCTATCCAACATGGTCAAAATGCTAAAGGAACTCAGCAGACCAGGCAGTATCTATAGAGGGGATAAACAGTCGAAGTTCTGAGATGAGGTTCACTGTTTCTATTACACTATTATAAGACTATTTAAAGGCTCCCTCGTGGGATAAGATGGATTCCTCAAGTTCAAGTTTATTGTCATTCAATTATACACATGTATACAGCTAAACAAAACATCGGTCCTCTGGGGCCAACTTGCTAACACAGTACATGTAGTCACACACAGCACAATCCAGACATCAGAAATGTAGAGAGGAGGGGACTTCAATCAGGTCCACTGCTTGAGGATAAAAGGCAGCAGTGGGTCGCGGCAGTG
This sequence comes from Mobula birostris, assembly GCF_030028105.1. Lineage (NCBI taxonomy): Eukaryota > Metazoa > Chordata > Chondrichthyes > Myliobatiformes > Myliobatidae > Mobula > Mobula birostris. The sequence goes on along the minus strand of NC_092376.1, from coordinate 151,516,559 downwards.
AAAAAGAGCTTTGACCAGACGTCGGAAGTTTGGAGAGGAGGCGACTTCAATCAGGTCCACCGCCCAAGGATGGCAGCAGGGGGTCATGGCAGCCAAAAAGAGCTGTGACCAGCGACCAATCGGCTTTTAGGATTGATTAGTAACAGCAATTAAAGGCAGGTGGGGCAAGGGCAGCGGATATCATCTCAGTGGAGGTAGTCAGAGTGGTGACCTTGAGGCTTTAGCTCTTCGAGGCTTCCACAAAGGCAGGCTTCAGTCAGAGAAAGGAAAGCTCAAGTATTTTTTTTCCTTCTCACTTTTATATCTCCTCAGCTAGGATGGTAGAGATGCCAGGCAGGATAGTGAGATGCTCCTCTTGCAGGATGTGGGAAGACAGAGAGACATCCAGTGTCGCTGGTGGCTACACCTGTGAGGAGTGCATCCAGCTGCAGCTTCAGACAAACCACATTAAGGAGCTGGAGCTGAAAATGGATGAACGCTGGATCATTCAGGAGACTGAGGGGGTGATAGATTGAACATATAGAGAGGTAGTTACACCCAAGGTGCAGGACACAGGAAACTGGGTGACAGTCAGGAAAGTTGTTTGGGGAGTTAGTGCAGAGTACCCCTGTGGCCATAGGGAACTGAAGTTGGAGCTGGATGAACTTCGGATCATTCGGGCGGCAGAGGCAGTAATCAATTGGAGTTTCAGGGAGACAGTCACGCCTAAAAGTCAGGGGGCAGGTAACTGGGTGACTGTCAGGAGAGTGAAGGGGATTAGACAGAAAGAGCAGAGTACTCCTGCGGCTCAGAAAGGAAGGAAGGAAAAGAGGAGAGCAGTAGTGATAGGGGATTCAACAGTTAGGGGACCAGATAAGAGGTTCTGTGGGAGAGATTGAGAATCCCAGATGGTCTGTTACCTCCCTGGTGCCAGGTCTGCGATATCTCGGATCGAGTTCTCGGTATTCTCAGGAGAGAGGGTGAGCAGCCAGATGTCGTGGTCCACATGGGGACCTATGACATAGATAGGAGTTGGGATGAGGTCCTGAAGAAGGAATATAGGGAGTTAGGAAAGAAGTTAAACAGCAGGACCTCAAGGGTGGTAATCTCGGGATTGCTGCCTGTGCCACGAGACAGAGAGGGTAGGAACAGGAAGTTATGGCAAATGAATGCGTGGCTGAAGAGTTGGTTCAGGGGGCAGGGGTTCAGATTTCTGGATCATTGGGATCTCTTCTGGGGAAAGTCTGACCTGTACAAAAAGGACGGGCTGCACCTAAACTGGAAAGAGACCAATATCATAGTAATCTATAATAAATAGAACAGTCAATATAACATAGAAATACACTCAAATCAGCATGAGTTAATCAGTCTAATGGCCTGTTGGAAGAAGTTGTTCCAGAGCCTGTTGGTCCTGGCTTTTATGTTGTGGTACCATTTTCCAGATGGTAGCAGCTGGAGTAGAATGTGGTTGGGGTGATTCGGGTCCCTAATGATCCTACAGGCCCTTTTTACACACCTGTCTTTGTAAATGTCCTGAATCATGGGAAGTTCACATCTACAGATGTGCTGGGCTGTCCACACCACTCTCTGCGGAGTCCTGTGATTAAGGGAGGTACATTTCCCATACCAGGTGGTAATTATGCCCCTGTAGAAAGTTCTTAGCATTTGGGGGGTCCATACCAAACTTCTTCAAACATCTGAGGTGAAAGGAGCACTGTTGTGCCTTTTTCACCACACAGCTGGTATGTACAGTCATGTGAGGTCGTCGGTGATGTGGATGCTGAGGACCTCAAAGCTGTTTATATTGGAAGTTCCAGGTGTCAGAGCGCATGAGGTGTGTGAAGTTAACATAACTAGAGAGGAGGTTCTTGGGAAACTGAAAGATCTGAAGATAAGTCACCTGGACCAGTTGGTGTTCACCCCAGAGTTTTGAAAAAGGTGGCTGAAGAGATTGTAAAGACATTAGTAATGATTTTTCAAGAATCGCTGGATTCTGGAATGGTTCCAGAAGACTGGAAAATTGCAAATGTCACTCCACCTTTCAAGAAAGGAGAGAAGCAAAAGAAAGGAAATTATAGGCCAGTTAGTTCAACCTCAGTGGTTGGGAAGATGACTAAGTCGATTATTAAGCATGAGGTCTCAGGGTACTTGGAGGCAAATGATAAAATAGGCTATAGTCAGCATGGTTTCCCAAGGGAAAATCTTGCTCGACAGATCTGTTGGAATTCTTTGAAGAAGTAACAAGCAGGATAGACAAAAGAGAATTTGTTGACGCTATGCACTTGGATTTTTAAAAGGCCTTTGACAAGATGCCACACATGAGGCTGCTAAACAGTTATGAGTCCATGGTATTACAGGAAAGATTCTAGCACAGATAAAGCAGTGGCTGATTGACAGGAAGCAAAGAGTGGGAATAAATGGAGACTTTTTTGGTTGTCTGACAGTAACTAGTAGTGTTCCACAGGGGTCTGTGTTGGGACTGATTCATTTATATTATATGTCAAGTATTTGGATGATGGAATTGATGGCATTGTTGCGTTTGCAGATGATATGAAGATAGGTGGAGGAGCAGGTAGTTTTGAGGAAGTAAGGAGGCTACAGAAGCACTTAAACAAATTAGGAGAATGGGCATAGAAATAGCAAATGGAATAGCAGGTGTTGGGAAGTGTATGGTCATGCACCTAGCTAGAAGAAATTAAAGGTTTGGCTATTTTCTAAGTGGAGAGAAAAACAAAAAAAACTACAGTGCAAAGGGACTTCGAAGTCCTTGTGCAGGATTCCCTAAAGATTAATTTACAGGTTGTGTCTGTGGAGAGGAAAGCAAATGCAATGTTAGCATTCATTTCAAGAGGACTAGAATATAAAAGCAAGGATGTAATTTTGAGACTTTATAAATCACTGGTGACAGTTCACTTGGAGTACTGTGAGCTATTTTGGGCCCCTTATTTTAGAAAAGATGTGCTGAAACTGGAGAGGGTTCAAAGGAAGTTCATGAAAATGATTCCAGGATTGATTGATTTGTCATATGAAAAGTGCTTGATGGCTCTGGCCTGTGTTCACTAGAATTCAGAACAATGACAGGTGACCTCTTTAGTGAGAAGCCTTGATAGAGTGCCTGTGGAGAGGATGTTTCCTATGGTGGGAGAGTCTAAGACCGGAAGACACAGCCTCCTAATAAAGGAGCGTCCTTTTGGAACGGAGATGAGGAGGAATTTATTTACCCTGTGAGTGGAGAGTCTGTGGAATTCTATGCCACAGTCAGCTGTGGAGGCTGACTCTATATATATTTAATGCTAGGTTGGTAGATTCTTGATTGGTCAAGGTATGAAGAGATATGAGGAGAAGGCAGGAGATTGGGGTTGAGAGGAAAATTGGATCAGCCATGATGAAATGGCAGAGTAGACTCTATGGGCCAATGTCTTCATTCTGCTCCTATATCTTATGTTCGCATGGTCTTATGGTCTTATATAGCTCCAATACAGTCACAAAACCATATTAGCACAAGTCCCTGAGTGGTATGGTCTTATGACTGGTGGTGCATGAGTTGTTCTCCAGGAGCCGCAACCCTGTAAGACCAAGCACATAGCAGTTCCTCATCTCGCGCTGGGTCAGTTGCAAATGAAGGTAATCCAGTCTAACTTGTAACTTTGCAGTTTACTGTCTACCTGCACTGCACTTTCTCTGTACCATAACACTTTTTTCTGCATGTTGTTATTGTTTACCCTTGTATTAGCTCAATGCAATGTTGTAATGAATTGATCTATACAGCTGGTAAGCAGGACAAATCTTTCACTGTACCTCTGTACATCTGACAACAATAAACCAATTTACCAAGCAACACACATAAATGTTGCTGGTGAATGTAGCAGTCCAGGCAGCATCTCTAGGAAGAGGTACAGTCGACGATTTGGGCCAAGACCCTTCGTCAGGACTAACTGAAAGAAGAGATAGTAAGAGATTTGAAAATGGGAGGGGGAGGGGGAGATCCGAAATGATAGGAGAAGACAGGAGGGGGAGGGATGGAGCCAAGAGCTGGACAGTTGATTGGCAAAAGGGATATGAGAGGATCATGGGACAGGAGGCCCAGGGAGAAAGAAAGGGGGAGGGGGGAAGCCCAGAGGTTGGGCAAGGAGTATAGTGAGAGGGACAGAGAGAAAAAGAATACATATAAATAAATAAATAAATAATGGATGGGGTACGAGGAAGAGGTGGGGCATTAGCGGAAGTTAGAGAAGTCAATGTTCATGCCATCAGGTTGGAGGCTATCCAGACAGAATATAAGGTGTTGTTCCTCCAACCTGAGTGTGGCTTCATCTTTACAGTAGAGGAGGCCGTGGATAGACATATCAGAATGGGAATGAGACATGGAATTAAAATGTGTGGCCACTGGGAGATCCTGCTTTCTCTGGCGCACAGAACGTAGGTGTTCAGCGAAACGGTCTCCCAGTCTGCGTCGGGTCTTGCCAATATATAGAAGGCCACATCCGGAGCACCGGATACAGTATATCACCCCAGCTGACTCACAGGTGAAGTGTCGTCTCACCTGGAAGGACTGTCTGGGGCTCTGAATGGTGGTGAGGGAGGAAGTGTAAGAGCATGTGTAGCACTTGTTCCACTTACAAGGATAAATGCTGGGAGGGAGATCGGTGGGGAGGGATGGGGGGACAAATGGACAAAGGAGTCACGAAGGGAGCGATCCCTGTGGAAAACGGAGAGAGAGGGGGAGGGAAAGATGTGCTTAGTGGTGGGATCCCATTGGAGGTGGCGGAAGTTATGGAGAATTATATGTTGGATTCCTAGTGGGGTGGTGGGAGGATCGGGTGAGAGCAGATGTGCATGAAATGGGAGAGATGCGTTTGAGAGCAGAGTTGATGGTGGAGGAAGGGAAGCTCCTTTCTTTAAAAAAGGAGGACATCTCCTTCGTCCTGGAATGAAAAGCCTCATCCTGAGAGCAGATGTGGTGGAGATGGAGGAATTGCGAGGAGGGGATGACATTTTTGCAAGAGACAGGGTGAGAAGAGGAATAGTCCAGATAGCTGTGAGAGTCAGTAGGCTTATAGTAGACATCAGTAGATAAGCTGTCTCCAGAGATAAAGACAGAAAGATCTAGAAAGGGGAGGGAGGTGTCAGAAATGGACTAGGTAAACTTGAGGGCAGGGAGAAAGTTGGAGGCAAAGTTAATGAAGTCAATTTACCAATGTATTTTTGCTCCAGATTTATTTTTCATAGCAAATGGATCACATGGTGTGCCAATGTGAGATCTATTCTGGATAAACATGGAAGTGCAGAAATCCATTTCACACAGTGATTACTGTTCATATAAATTCCTGAAATCAGTCCTAAGCTTGTCTTTTACTAATTTGAACTCATCTATTTATCTTCCTGTCACAATTTAATTTGAAAACACACTCAAATTTTTCCAAGTTACTGTTTCATTAGCTTTTGCTGTCTTGCATATCTCTTTAAAATGATTTCTCTATTGTATTCTTTCAGGTCTGAACGGGACACATCTTTCCAGTTTTCCCTCATAATTCAGCCTGTTGAAGTTATTGATCTGTTTCAATGCTCTCCCCCGCACCATTTCCAGGGTATTGGTGACTTCAGTGGATCAGTGACATCAAAGTGGAAGAGTATTAAGGTTAGAGCTCCATATTTTACGACACGTCTTTTTATATCTTGAATTCTCCTTGTTTTATTACACCGTTCAGATTTCCACATGCTTTGTTGACTGCTGCACCATGTAACTCACAGGCTTTTTATACTTGTAATTACTGGAACACAAATTGTGTGGACAGACCACTAAACTCAATGCTTCCAAGCTGATAACAATCACTAAAATGTTGAGATTGTATTTGGTTGTATTTTAAGATATATGTTTGCTCTTTATATTAACTTCATTCTGTGCTGCACTCCTTATTTTAACAAGGTGCATTCTTTTATATGAGAGAATTCCAAAAAGATATGCGCATTTGATCTTAGATTCAATAAAATTCAAGGCTTTATTTTCTTTCTTGTAATGATTGAGGAAATTTGATAAAAATATTAGCTATGGTAAGCAGTTAAAAACAGGCTCAAAGTACAAATGTTTTTTTTTGAAGCGTACAGATCCTGCACAAAGTGTCACATTTCCAAATTACATTAGAATAACCTGTAAAAGCTAGAAGAAACATTTTAATTATTGAATCCTTGATAAGCAAGCAGAAAAGTTTACTCGCATAAGATTTAAAAAACTTATTTTGGTCATTGGGCTTTGAGCTTGTTCCAACATTAAAAAAAACCTTGGGATGGGTGAGACATGCAACAAAATAAAGAGAGAGGGAGACAGCAAGTGACACTACATCCAACAGCAACAAGTTCACCAACATATAAAGGCAGTCACTTCCTGTCACCTGCAATGGCCTGCACCCACTATGCCATTGCTGGCCATCATAAGTCTCAGCTGAGTGGCTGCATGACACGCCTCAACCTGCCCAACACAATCCCTCACAGACACATTGGATCACTCAGCTCTGAAGCATATGGTGATGAGATCACTGTGCCCATTTCACTGTTTGCAAGAGCATCAGCAGAAAGGTAAGCCCTTAACCAGGCATAGTGGCACGCAGCAGTGGGGAGCGTAGGAGTTCACGCCAGGGTGTTAGCATCCAGGTTATGAGTTCAATGGTGCACAGCACTGGGGGACAGTCAGGGTTCACACTATGCCCCTGACATCAATGTAACAGGTTCACCAGCACACAGCAGTGGGGACAGTCAGGGTTCACACTACGCCCCTGACATCAATGTAACAGGTTCACCAGCACACAGCAGTGGGGACAGTCAGGGTTCACACTACGCCCCTGACATCAATGTAACAGGTTCACCAGCACACAGCAGTGGGGACAGTCAGGGTTCACACTACGCCCCTGACATCAATGTAACAGGTTGACCAGCACACAGCAGTGGGGACAGTCAGGGTTCACACTACGCCCCTGACATCAATGTAACAGGTTCACCAGCACACAGCAGTGGGGACAGTCAGGGTTCACACTACGCCCCTGACATCAATGTAACAGATTCACCAGCACACAGCAGTGGGGACAGTCAGGGTTCACACTACGTCCCTGACATCAATGTAACAGGTTCACCAGCACACAGCAGTGGGGGACAGTCAGGGTTCACACTACGTCCCTGACATCAATGTAACAGATTCACCAGCACACAGCAGTGGGGACAGTCAGGGTTCACAGTAGGTCCCTGACATCAATGTAACAGGTTGACCAGCACACAGCACTGGGGGACAGTCAGGGTTCACACTACGCCCCTGACATCAATGTAACAGATTCACCAGCACACAGCAGTGGGGACAGTCAGGGTTCACACTACGTCCCTGGCATCAATGTAACAGGTTGACCAGCACACAGCAGTGGGGACAGTCAGGGTTCACACTACGCCCCTGACATCAATGTAACAGGTTCACCAGCACACAGCAGTGGGGACAGTCAGGGTTCACACTACGCCCCTGACATCAATGTAACAGGTTCACCAGCACACAGCACTGGGGGACAGTCAGGGTTCACACTACGTCCCTGACATCAATGTAACAGGTTCACCAGCACACAGCAGTGGGGACAGTCAGGGTTCACACTACGCCCCTGACATCAATGTAACAGGTTCACCAGCACACAGCACTGGGGGACAGTCAGGGTTCACACTACGTCCCTGACATCAATGTAACAGGTTCACCAGCACACAGCAGTGGGGACAGTCAGGGTTCACACTACGCCCCTGACATCAATGTAACAGGTTCACCAGCACACAGCACTGGGGGACAGTCAGGGTTCACACTACGTCCCTGACATCAATGTAACAGGTTCACCAGCACACAGCAGTGGGGACAGTCAGGGTTCACACTACGCCCCTGACATCAATGTAACAGGTTCACCAGCACACAGCACTGGGGGACAGTCAGGGTTCACACTACGTCCCTGACATCAATGTAACAGGTTCACCAGCACACAGCAGTGGGGACAGTCAGGGTTCACACTACGCCCCTGACATCAATGTAACAGGTTCACCAGCACACAGCAGTGGGGACAGTCAGGGTTCACACTACGCCCCTGACATCAATGTAACAGGTTGACCAGCACACAGCAGTGGGGACAGTCAGGGTTCACACTACGCCCCTGACATCAATGTAACAGGTTCACCAGCACACAGCAGTGGGGACAGTCAGGGTTCACACTACGCCCCTGACATCAATGTAACAGATTCACCAGCACACAGCAGTGGGGACAGTCAGGGTTCACACTACGTCCCTGACATCAATGTAACAGGTTCACCAGCACACAGCAGTGGGGGACAGTCAGGGTTCACACTACGTCCCTGACATCAATGTAACAGATTCACCAGCACACAGCAGTGGGGACAGTCAGGGTTCACAGTAGGTCCCTGACATCAATGTAACAGGTTGACCAGCACACAGCACTGGGGGACAGTCAGGGTTCACACTACGCCCCTGACATCAATGTAACAGATTCACCAGCACACAGCAGTGGGGACAGTCAGGGTTCACACTACGTCCCTGGCATCAATGTAACAGGTTGACCAGCACACAGCAGTGGGGACAGTCAGGGTTCACACTACGCCCCTGACATCAATGTAACAGGTTCACCAGCACACAGCAGTGGGGACAGTCAGGGTTCACACTACGCCCCTGACATCAATGTAACAGGTTCACCAGCACACAGCACTGGGGGACAGTCAGGGTTCACACTACGTCCCTGACATCAATGTAACAGGTTCACCAGCACACAGCAGTGGGGACAGTCAGGGTTCACACTACGCCCCTGACATCAATGTAACAGGTTCACCAGCACACAGCACTGGGGGACAGTCAGGGTTCACACTACGTCCCTGACATCAATGTAACAGGTTCACCAGCACACAGCAGTGGGGACAGTCAGGGTTCACACTACGCCCCTGACATCAATGTAACAGGTTCACCAGCACACAGCACTGGGGGACAGTCAGGGTTCACACTACGTCCCTGACATCAATGTAACAGGTTCACCAGCACACAGCAGTGGGGACAGTCAAGGTTCACACTACGCCCCTGACATCAATGTAACAAGTTCACCAGCACACAGCAGTGGGGACAGTCAGGGTTCACACTACGCCCCTGACATCAATGTAACAGGTTCACCAGCACACAGCACTGGGGGACAGTCAGGGTTCACACTACGCCCCTGACATCAATGTAACAGGTTCACCAGCACACAGCAGTGGGGACAGTCAGGGTTCACACTACGCCCCTGACATCAATGTAACAGGTTCACCAGCACACAGCACTGGGGACAGTCAGGGTTCACACTACGTCCCTGACATCAATGTAACAGATTCACCAGCACACAGCAGTGGGGACAGTCAGGGTTCACACTACGCCCCTGACATCAATGTAACAGGTTGACCAGCACACAGCAGTGGGGACAGTCAGGGTTCACACTACGCCCCTGACATCAATGTAACAGGTTCACCAGCACACAGCAGTGGGGACAGTCAGGGTTCACAGTAGGTCCCTGACATCAATGTAACAGGTTCACCAGCACACAGCAGTGGGGACAGTCAGGGTTCACACTACGCCCCTGACATCAATGTAACAGGTTCACCAGCACACAGCAGTGGGGACAGTCAGGGTTCACACTACGTCCCTGACATCAATGTAACAGGTTGACCAGCACACAGCAGTGGGGACAGTCAGGGTTCACACTACGTCCCTGACATCAATGTAACAGGTTGACCAGCACACAGCAGTGGGGACAGTCAGGGTTCACACTACGCCCCTGACATCAATGTAACAGGTTCACCAGCACACAGCAGTGGGGACAGTCAGGGTTCACAGTAGGTCCCTGACATCAATGTAACAGGTTGACCAGCACACAGCAGTGGGGACAGTCAGGGTTCACACTACGCCCCTGACATCAATGTAACAGGTTCACCAGCACACAGCAGTGGGGACAGTCAGGGTTCACACTACGTCCCTGACATCAATGTAACAGGTTGACCAGCACACAGCAGTGGGGACAGTCAGGGTTCACACTACGTCCCTGACATCAATGTAACAGGTTGACCAGCACACAGCAGTGGGGACAGTCAGGGTTCACACTACGTCCCTGACATCAATGTAACAGGTTCACCAGCACACAGCAGTGGGGACAGTCAGGGTTCACAGTAGGTCCCTGACATCAATGTAACAGGTTGACCAGCACACAGCAGTGGGGACAGTCAGGGTTCACACTACGTCCCTGACATCAATGTAACAGGTTCACCAGCACACAGCACTGGGGACAGTCAGGGTTCACACTACGTCCCTGACATCAATGTAACAGGTTCACCAGCACACAGCAGTGGGGACAGTCAGGGTTCACACTACGTCCCTGACATCAATGTAACAGGTTGACCAGCACACAGCAGTGGGGACAGTCAGGGTTCACACTACGTCCCTGACATCAATGTAACAGATTCACCAGCACACAGCAGTGGGGACAGTCAGGGTTCACAGTAGGTCCCTGACATCAATGTAACAGGTTGACCAGCACACAGCAGTGGGGACAGTCAGGGTTCACACTACGTCCCTGACATCAATGTAACAGGTTGACCAGCACACAGCACTGGGGGACAGTCAGGGTTCACACTACGTCCCTGACATCAATGTAACAGATTCACCAGCACACAGCAGTGGGGACAGTCAGGGTTCACACTATGCCCCTGACATCAATGTAACAGGTTCACCAGCACACAGCAGTGGGGACAGTCAGGGTTCACACTACGTCCCTGACATCAATGTAACAGGTTCACCAGCACACAGCACTGGGGGACAGTCAGGGTTCACACTACGTCCCTGACATCAATGTAACAGGTTCACCAGCACACAGCAGTGGGGACAGTCAGGGTTCACACTACGCCCCTGACATCAATGTAACAGGTTCACCAGCACACAGCACTGGGGGACAGTCAGGGTTCACACTACGTCCCTGACATCAATGTAACAGGTTCACCAGCACACAGCAGTGGGGACAGTCAGGGTTCACACTACGCCCCTGACATCAATGTAACAGGTTCACCAGCACACAGCAGTGGGGACAGTCAGGGTTCACACTACGCCCCTGACATCAATGTAACAGGTTGACCAGCACACAGCAGTGGGGACAGTCAGGGTTCACACTACGCCCCTGACATCAATGTAACAGGTTCACCAGCACACAGCAGTGGGGACAGTCAGGGTTCACACTACGCCCCTGACATCAATGTAACAGATTCACCAGCACACAGCAGTGGGGACAGTCAGGGTTCACACTACGTCCCTGACATCAATGTAACAGGTTCACCAGCACACAGCAGTGGGGGACAGTCAGGGTTCACACTACGTCCCTGACATCAATGTAACAGATTCACCAGCACACAGCAGTGGGGACAGTCAGGGTTCACAGTAGGTCCCTGACATCAATGTAACAGGTTGACCAGCACACAGCACTGGGGGACAGTCAGGGTTCACACTACGCCCCTGACATCAATGTAACAGATTCACCAGCACACAGCAGTGGGGACAGTCAGGGTTCACACTACGTCCCTGGCATCAATGTAACAGGTTGACCAGCACACAGCAGTGGGGACAGTCAGGGTTCACACTACGCCCCTGACATCAATGTAACAGGTTCACCAGCACACAGCAGTGGGGACAGTCAGGGTTCACACTACGCCCCTGACATCAATGTAACAGGTTCACCAGCACACAGCACTGGGGGACAGTCAGGGTTCACACTACGTCCCTGACATCAATGTAACAGGTTCACCAGCACACAGCAGTGGGGACAGTCAGGGTTCACACTACGCCCCTGACATCAATGTAACAGGTTCACCAGCACACAGCACTGGGGGACAGTCAGGGTTCACACTACGTCCCTGACATCAATGTAACAGGTTCACCAGCACACAGCAGTGGGGACAGTCAGGGTTCACACTACGCCCCTGACATCAATGTAACAGGTTCACCAGCACACAGCACTGGGGGACAGTCAGGGTTCACACTACGTCCCTGACATCAATGTAACAGGTTCACCAGCACACAGCAGTGGGGACAGTCAAGGTTCACACTACGCCCCTGACATCAATGTAACAAGTTCACCAGCACACAGCAGTGGGGACAGTCAGGGTTCACACTACGCCCCTGACATCAATGTAACAGGTTCACCAGCACACAGCACTGGGGGACAGTCAGGGTTCACACTATGCCCCTGACATCAATGTAACAGGTTCACCAGCACACAGCAGTGGGGACAGTCAGGGTTCACACTACGCCCCTGACATCAATGTAACAGGTTCACCAGCACACAGCACTGGGGACAGTCAGGGTTCACACTACGTCCCTGACATCAATGTAACAGATTCACCAGCACACAGCAGTGGGGACAGTCAGGGTTCACACTACGCCCCTGACATCAATGTAACAGGTTGACCAGCACACAGCAGTGGGGACAGTCAGGGTTCACACTACGCCCCTGACATCAATGTAACAGGTTCACCAGCACACAGCAGTGGGGACAGTCAGGGTTCACAGTAGGTCCCTGACATCAATGTAACAGGTTCACCAGCACACAGCAGTGGGGACAGTCAGGGTTCACACTACGCCCCTGACATCAATGTAACAGGTTCACCAGCACACAGCAGTGGGGACAGTCAGGGTTCACACTACGTCCCTGACATCAATGTAACAGGTTGACCAGCACACAGCAGTGGGGACAGTCAGGGTTCACACTACGTCCCTGACATCAATGTAACAGGTTGACCAGCACACAGCAGTGGGGACAGTCAGGGTTCACACTACGCCCCTGACATCAATGTAACAGGTTCACCAGCACACAGCAGTGGGGACAGTCAGGGTTCACAGTAGGTCCCTGACATCAATGTAACAGGTTGACCAGCACACAGCAGTGGGGACAGTCAGGGTTCACACTACGCCCCTGACATCAATGTAACAGGTTCACCAGCACACAGCAGTGGGGACAGTCAGGGTTCACACTACGTCCCTGACATCAATGTAACAGGTTGACCAGCACACAGCAGTGGGGACAGTCAGGGTTCACACTACGTCCCTGACATCAATGTAACAGGTTGACCAGCACACAGCAGTGGGGACAGTCAGGGTTCACACTACGTCCCTGACATCAATGTAACAGGTTCACCAGCACACAGCAGTGGGGACAGTCAGGGTTCACAGTAGGTCCCTGACATCAATGTAACAGGTTGACCAGCACACAGCAGTGGGGACAGTCAGGGTTCACACTACGTCCCTGACATCAATGTAACAGGTTCACCAGCACACAGCACTGGGGACAGTCAGGGTTCACACTACGTCCCTGACATCAATGTAACAGGTTCACCAGCACACAGCAGTGGGGACAGTCAGGGTTCACACTACGTCCCTGACATCAATGTAACAGGTTGACCAGCACACAGCAGTGGGGACAGTCAGGGTTCACACTACGTCCCTGACATCAATGTAACAGATTCACCAGCACACAGCAGTGGGGACAGTCAGGGTTCACAGTAGGTCCCTGACATCAATGTAACAGGTTGACCAGCACACAGCAGTGGGGACAGTCAGGGTTCACACTACGTCCCTGACATCAATGTAACAGGTTGACCAGCACACAGCACTGGGGGACAGTCAGGGTTCACACTACGTCCCTGACATCAATGTAACAGATTCACCAGCACACAGCAGTGGGGACAGTCAGGGTTCACACTATGCCCCTGACATCAATGTAACAGGTTCACCAGCACACAGCAGTGGGGACAGTCAGGGTTCACACTACGTCCCTGACATCAATGTAACAGGTTGACCAGCACACAGCAGTGGGGACAGTCAGGGTTCACACTACGTCCCTGACATCAATGTAACAGGTTCACCAGCACACAGCAGTGGGGACAGTCAGGGTTCACACTACGCCCCTGACATCAATGTAACAGGTTGACCAGCACACAGCAGTGGGGACAGTCAGGGTTCACACTATGCCCCTGACATCAATGTAACAGATTCACCAGCACACAGCAGTGGGGACAGTCAGGGTTCACAGTAGGTCCCTGGCATCAATGTAACAGGTTGACCAGCACACAGCAGTGGGGACAGTCAGGGTTCACACTACGTCCCTGACATCAATGTAACAGGTTGACCAGCACACAGCAGTGGGGACAGTCAGGGTTCACACTACGTCCCTGACATCAATGTAACAGGTTGACCAGCACACAGCAGTGGGGACAGTCAGGGTTCACACTACGTCCCTGGCATCAATGTAACAGGTTGACCAGCACACAGCAGTGGGGACAGTCAGGGTTCACACTACGTCCCTGGCATCAATGTAACAGGTTGACCAGCACACAGCAGTGGGGACAGTCAGGGTTCACACTACGTCCCTGGCACTGGACAGCTGTCAGTGGGGCATTGGAAATGCTTTAATAACCCCTACAAAGCTGATTCCAAAAGCACTCTTATGGGTATCTGTGTTAAAGATCTGACCACAGGAGTCTGTGCATGCATTTATTTTACTTTATTTCCCATCACTCACAGGCTGGGAGAACACAGTCAAAAAGCCAATGGAGAAAACACACACAAGGTGCTGAAGGAACTCAGCGGTTCAGGCAGCATCTATGGTAAGGAATAAGCAGTCGACATTTCAAGCCGAGACCTTGACCTTGGCCTGCTGAATTCCTCCAGCATCATCTGTGTGTTGCTATGGGTTTCCAACATCTACAAAATCTCTTGTGTTTAGAAAGGGGAGTATATGCCTTCACTATGTATTGCCACCCGTAACCAACAAACCTGTGCACATTTTAAGTGACCCATATTAGACCACTGTTCAGTACATATTTCCTGTGTGCCAAAGGACTGTTAGTAGGTCTTAAGAAGTGCTGGCTTGTGCACACAAAAAACTTTGGGTCTTTACCTTGTACCCCCAGTAAGTTCCCCCCAACTCTGTCTTGCTCATGTACCACCACATGTCAGTTCACTCATCTTTTGGCAAATACCCAAAATCTCAACAAGCCCACATTTTCTATTACAGTCACAAAGCACAGGGTGGACTCTCTCTACACCCATGACTGTGTGACTAGGCACAGCTCAAACAGCATCTATACATTTGCTGATGATACAACCATTGTGGGCAGGACCTCATATGGTGATGAGAGTGTGCACAGGAGCGAGGCATAACAGATAGTCGAGTTGTGTCACAGCAACAACCTTGCACAACATCAGTAAGACTAGAGAGCTGATTGTGGACTTCAGGAAGGGTAAGATGAGGGAAAACATCATCATGAGGGAAAGCAGAGGGATCAGGTAGAAAGAGTGAGCAACTTCAATTTCCTGGATGTCAAGATTTCTGATGATCTAACCTGGTCCCAACATGTCGATGTAGCTATGAAGAAGGCAAGACAGTGGCTATATTTCATTAGGAGTTGAGGAGATTTAGTTTGCCAATGAAAAAACTTGAAAACTTCTAAATATGTACCGTGGAAAGCATTCTGACTGGCTGCATCACCATCTGGTACGAAGGGGGCTACTGCACAAAATAGAAGCAAGTTGCAGAAACTTGTAAAATTAGTCAGCTCTATCATGGGTACTGGCCTTCGTAGTACCCAAGATATCTTCAAGAAATGGTGCCTTAGGAAGGCAGTATCTATCATGAAGGATCCCCCCCCCCACCCAGCATATGCCCCCTTCACGCTTTTACTGTTGGGAAGGCGGAACTAAATCCTGAAGGCACACACTCAGTGATTCAGGAACAGCTTCTACCCCTCTGCCATCTGAGTTCTAAATGGACATTGAACCCATGATCACTATCTCATTACTTTTTTATTTCTGTTTTTTGGCACTATTTATTTTAACTTAGCTATTTAGTAGATGTATATATACTTAATGTAACTTAATTTTTCTCTATATTTATTTATCATTTATTTCATTGTACTGTTGCCATAAAGTTGAAGAATTTCACAACATATGCCAATGATATTAAATCTGATTCTGAGTATCACCTTTACACAACTGGCTTGCCAGTCCACGCTTGTGCGTGTAAACTAGTTTCAGAAAAGCTGGCTAGTGCGAAGGCTGAGCTTGCAAACATGGAAATGCTTGGCATTGTATACAGGCCAAATAGCCCTTGGATTTCACTCCTCCACATGGTCCTTAAGCCTAATTGAATTGAATTGACTTTATTTCTTACATCCTTCACATACATGAGGAGTAAAAATCTTTACGTTACGTCTCTGTCTAAATGTGCAATGTGCAATCATAGTATTTTATAATAAGTGGAGCAGTCAATGAAATATAGAGTACACTCAAATCAGGGTGAGTTAGTCAGTCTGATGGCCCGGTGGAAGAAGCTGTCCTGGAGCCTGTTGGTCCTGGCTTTTATTCTGCGGTACCACTTCCCGGATGGTAGCAGCTGGAATAGATTGTGGTTGGCGTGATTTGGGTCCTCAGTGATCCTATGGGCCCTTTTTACACACCTGTCCTTGTAAATGTCCTGAATCATGGGAAGTTCACAACTACAGATGCACTGGGCTGTCTGCACCACTCTCTGCAGAGTCCTGCGATTAAGGGAGGTAGAGTTCCCATACCAGGCAGTGATGCAGCCAGTCAGGATGCTCTCAATTGTGCCCCTATAGAAAGTTCTTAGGATTTGGTGGTCCATACCAAACTTCCTCAACCATCTGAGGTGAAAGAGGCAGTGTTGTGCCTTTTTCACCACACAGCCGGTATGTACAGTCCACGTGAGGTCCTTGGTGATGTGGATGCTGAGGAACTTATAGCTGCTTACCCTCTCAACCCCAGATCCATTGATATCAATAGGGGTTAGACCATCTCCATTCCTCCTGAAATCCGCAACCAGCTCCTTTGTTTTTTGCGACATTGAGGGAGAGGTTGTTTTCTTGACACCACTTTATGGTGCAACTGTAGCGAAAACCAATTTCCTTTGGGATCAATAAAGTATGACTATGACTATGACTGTGTCAGGGAGATGACTTCTTCCCTGTAGGCCACCTCGTTATTGTTTGAGATAAGGCCAATCAACGTAATGTTGTCAGCAAATTTAATTAGTAGATTAGTGCTGTGGGTGGTGACACAGTCATGGATATACAGGGAGTAAAGGAGGGGACTCAGTACGCAGCCCTGAGGGGCTCTTGTATTGAGAGTCAGAGGGTTGGAGGTGAGGGATCCCACTCTTACAACTTGCTGGCGATCTGACAGGAGTCCAGGATTCAGGTGCACAAAGCAGAGTTAAGGCTGAGGTCTCTGAGCTTCTTGTTGAGCCTGGATGGAACTATGGTGGTGACCAGGCATATAGATGAGGGTAGTGCAGTGGATGTGATCTACATGGATTTTAGTAAGGCATTTGACAAGGTTTCACATGGTAGGCTTATTCAGAAAGTCAGAAGGCATGAGATCCAGGGAAGTTTGGCCAGGTGGATTCAGAATTGGCTTGCCTGCAGAAAGCAGAGGGTCGTGGCGGAAGGAGTACATTCAGATTGGAGGGTTGTGACTAGTGGTGTCCCACAAGTATCTGTTCTGGGACCTCTACTTTTCGTGATCTTTATTAATGACCTGGATGTAGGGGTAAAAGGATGGGTTGGCAAGTTTGCAGACAACACAAATGTTGGTGGTGTTGTGGATAGTGTAGAGGATTGTCAACGATTGCAGAGAGACATTGATAGGATGCAGAAGTGGGCTGAAAAGTGGCAGATGGAGTTCAACCCGGAGAAGTGTGAGGTGATACACTTTGGAAGGAAAAACTCTAAGGCAGAGTACAAAGTAAATGGCAGGATACTTGGTAGTATGGAGCAGAGGGATCTGGGGGTACGCATCCACAGATCTCTGAAAGTTGCCTCACAGGTAGGTAGGGTAGATAAGAAAGTTTATGAGGTGTTAGCTTTCATAAGTCGAGGGATAGAGTTTAAGAGTTACGAGGTAATGATGCAGCTCTGTAAAACTCTGGTAAGGCCACACTTGGAGTACTGTGTCCAGTTCTGGTCGCCTCACTATAGGAAGGATGTGGAAGCATTGGAAAGGGTACAGAGGAGATTTACCAGGATGCTGCCTGGTTTAGAGAGTATGCATTATGATCAAAGATTAAGGGAGCTAGGGCTTTACTCTTTGGAGAGAAGAAGGATGAGAGGAGACATGATAGAGATATACAAGATATTAAGATGAATAGATAGAGTGGACAGCCAGCACCTCTGCCCCAGGGCACCACTGCTCAATACAAGAGGACATGGCTTTAAGGTAAGGAGTGGGAAGTTCAAGGGGGATATTAGAGGAAAGTTTTTTACTCAGAGAGTGGTTGGTGCATGGAATGCACTGCCTGAGTCAGTGGTGGAGGCAGATACACCAGTGAAATTTAAGAGACTACTAGACAGGTATATGGAGGAATTTAAGTTGGGGGGTTATATGAGAGGCAGGGTTTAAGGGTCGGCGCAACATTGTGGGCTGAAGGGCCTGTACTGTGCTGTACTATTCTATGTTCTATGGTGTTGAATGCTGAAGTGTAGTCCAAGAACAGCATTCTCACATAAGCATCCTTCTTCTCCAGATGTGGAAGGACGGTGTGTAGAGCAGTGGCTATTACGTCGTCTGTCAATCGCTTGTGTCAGTTGACAAATTGTAGGGGCTCCAATATGGGTGGTTGCATGCTGCAGAAGTAATCCTTGACCAGCCTCTCAAAGCATTTGCTTATTATTAAGGTGAGTGCGACAGGACGCCAGTGGTTCAGGCATGTTACATCGGTCTTTTTTTGTACAGGGACAACGGTGGATAATTTGAAGCAGGAGGGCACTCTGCACTGGGAGAGGGAGAGATTAAAAATGTCAGTAAACATGCCTGCCAGATGTGCTGCGTACATCCCGAGTACTCGCCCTGGGACCTAATGGTGGTTGCCGTCCATGCAAGTTAGTGAGACCATCGCCTCCAATTATTACCCAGTCCCACCTATTCAACACTTCTCGGCACATTTAGCTAGAACGGTAATTTTTTTCTAAAGTGGACTACCATCAAGTGCCTGTGTACACTGAGCACATTCCTAAAGCTGCTGTTATAACCCTGTTTGGCCTACTTGATTTTCTGAATGTGCCATTTGAACTAAAGAATGCAACACAGGCATTCCAGCTACTAATGGACTCTGTGCTAAAAGACTTAGATTTTCTTTCTGTTTACCTGGATAACATTCTTATCAGCAGCACATTCAAAACCGACTACCTATCACATCTCTGCACACTTTTCAAGTGCTTAAGCCAACATGGGCTGATTATTAACCCTGCTAAATGCCAGTTTGGTCTGTCTACTATTGACTTCCTTGGCCACCGCATCTCTGCAGTAGACGCAACACCCCGTCATCAAAAGTCATAGTTATTATGAACTTTACACTGCCCCGCACTACCAAAACACTGCAAGAGTATCTAAGTATGATGAACTTCTATCAACGCTTCATTCCATGAGCTGCCAAACGTATGCTCCCCTTGTACAGTGCCCTTAAGGCAATGTCCCGAATTGCATGCGTGAGTGGTCAGCAGACATGACCACAGTATTTGATGAAACCAAATCAGCTCTTTCGAACGCAACCCTACTAGCGCACTCATTCCCCAACAAACCTATAGCCATCACTACGGAGGCTTCAATCTATGCTCTAGGTTCTATGGACGAACAGTTGGCTGAAGGTGTGTGGCAGCTGCTCTCATTCTTCATCCAGTAGCTCTGCCCAACCCCAAGTGGGGTACTAGGGTATTTGAGTCCTGAATGATTGTGTCCCGGTCATTAGCGTCCCTGGACATTTACATCCGTTTTTTTTTTTGCGTCCCACTATACGTAACTATTACTGGGTAACAAACCCAGTGTTATATATGCTAAACCTCTTATCTCAGCTCAAAAAGCAACCATCTAATCAATTAGGGTCCTCACAAGGACCGACACGACATCTCATTAGAACAGCTTTGTCAAAACATAATGAATTTTCAATGGCAGAAATGCCCTCTGTCTCAGCAATGGGGAGAAATGTTCGTCGTTGGGGACAGAAAGCACAAAATGCTCCATCTATACCAAACCAAAGATGTAATTACGAAATACCAGAAGAATATTGTACTCTCCCCACTGGACAAAGGTTTCTTGCAATTGACAGTGGCATAAATGATGAAAACTAGAAGCAAGAAAGGGTATAGCAGAAACATATCCTAATGCAACAACAAGCTCGTGTATTTTCCATTTGTCAAAATCCATCTTTAAGAAAATATGCGACCTCGGTTTAAGACAACAGTATAACAAAGATCAAGAATTGAATTTAAAAATTAGATGTTTCTCTGCATTAGTTTTCCTTCCAGTAAATGATGTGGTATCAAGTTTTTTGGATCTGAGTGAAGATCAGGACTTACCTCCCGAATTCATCGCATACTTTGACGTTACATACATTGGCCAAGCAAGAGGTAGAAGTGGATTGCAGCAACCTTTTCCATTGCATCTTGGAATGTTCATGATCGAACAATGAACGACTTGCCTAGAGCTAACAATAGTTTAGAGGGGTGGCATAATGTTATTCAAAATTAAATTAAATCAAACACCCCTCTGTTTGAAAATTAATTGATGCTTTGAAGAAAGAGGAAGCTATGGCCACAAAGAAGAAAATTGACTACCAAAGAGGGATCATTGTCCAACCAAGAAATAAGAATTTCAATAAGCGCCTTCAATTATTAATTGCACGTTACAATCCTGAGGACAAATTAAGTTTCTTACGAGGGGTTGCCCACAACATGCATACTTTTTAAGTTTGGACTTATAAATTAAACTTTTAATCAATAAAATACATGCTACAATTCCTTTTTTAATTAATAAAACTGTTTTTGATTTTAAAAATTACATGAATATGTAAAAATATATTTTTTATGAAATATACATATATTGGGACACAAATATCTGGGACGCAAAAAAAAATGGATGCAAATGTCCAGGGACGCCAATGACCGGGACGCATTTGAACGGGACACAGTTGTCCAGAATGCAATTGTCCTGTCACCACCCCAAGTGAAAGTACTGCATGTTTGACCAGGAGTTTATCAGTCCACCATTTTTATTTTCTACTGGACGGTCTGTATTTCACAGCATTCATTGACTACAAATGCTTAAGAGGTAGTTAGCATAATATGATTGAATTGACCCTGCAATTTGAGAGGGAGAAACTAACGTTAGATGCGTAGGGTAATGTAATAGGTGACAGCTGACACATATTGTTCATAATAGAAGCTGTTCCACATGATTCACAAAGACTGTCATTGAGTTGTTCTGTTCACTTTAAGAGATGGTGTCTGACATAATGACACCAGTCTAAGGTGACCATTTGTAGCTTGCTCATAATGGAAGTAAAGGACTGCAACTGTTGTTAAGCACATAAAATGACACTCACATGTTTTATTCACAAAATCCTAGTGGAGTAAAGGGAATTATAGAGGCATGAGAGAGGAGCTGGCCAAAGTTGAATGGAAGGGGACACAAGTAGGGATAATTTCAGAACAGCAACAGCTGGAGTTTATGAGAGAAATTCAGAAGCAGCAGGATACTACTACGTCGACTCAGGCCTAGGGGGCCGGCGTTGGGCACGATGACGGACTCTCCACTTCCCCCTCTCCCTCATCAGTGTGTTCATTTCATCTACATTAGCCGCACCACTGTCTTCTAGGAGCGTGTTGACCATAGTCTTGGGAGGGCGCCCAGGGTTCATCCTCCCGTGCTTGGGCTCCCATATGATGGCTAGGCTGGCAGGTAGCTCGGGGTGGCATAGACAGTGCCCCGCTAGAGCCTTCAGTCTGCAGTCTTCAGAATGCAGGATAGATACATCCCAAAGAAGTTGTTTTCTAAATGTAAGATGATGCTGTCAAACAACATAAAAGCAAAAGAAAGGGCATATAATAGAGCAAAAATTAGTGCAAAGTTATAGAGTTGGGAAGCTTTTAAAAACCAACAGGAAGCAACCACATAAACCATAAGGAGGGAAAAGATGAAATATCGTTTCAAAAGATTAAGATAAGCTAGTTAATAATGTCAAAGAGGATACTATAAGAATATGTACTTTAATATATATAACCTATAATGAATTATTTAAAGAATGCTTAATCAAACAATATATTTACAATATTACTCCAAAATTACTGAAAAATTAAATACCCAACTCTCCTCCTTGCTTAAGTATAAACTCCAATTCAATATAGAATGAAACTCATCTCAAATATATAAAGTATTCCTCTCTAGTATATAAATATTCAGAAAAGCTGGCCAATGCGAAAGCTGAGTTTGCTAACATGGAAGTGCTTAACACTGTATACAAGTTGAATAGCCCTTGGGTTTCACCCCTCCACATGGTCCCCAAGCCTGATGGCAGTTGCTGTCCATGCGGCGATTACTGCCACCTTAGTGGGGCCACCACCCAAAATATATATATTCCCAATGAAAGTATTTACTCCCTCGGAAGTTTTTCTGTTTTTCTTTACAATGTTAAATCACAGTGTATTTAATTTGGCTTTTCTTGACACTGATCAACAGAAAAAGAATCTTTCATGTCATGTGAAAACAGATCTCTACAAAATAACCTAAATTAATTACATTTATTAAATACAAAATAATTGACTGCACAAGTTTTCACCCCTTCAAGTCAGTATTTAGCAGATGCAGCAATTGAGTCCTTGTGGATAGGTCTCAATCAACTTTGCACATCTGCACACTGCAATTTTTCCCCAATCTTCTTTACAAAACTATTCACACTCTATCAGATTACATGGGGATTGTGAGTGAAATCCAGCCACAAATTCTCAATTGGATTGAGGTTTTGACTCTGACTTGGCCACTCCAGGACATTAACTTTGTTGTTTTTAAGCCACTCCTGTGTAGCTTTGGCTTAAAGCTTGTGGCCATTGTCTTGCTGGAAGAGAAGTCTTCTTCCAAGTCACAGTTTTCTTGCAGGCTGCTTCAGGTTTTCCTTTAGGAGTTCCCTGTATTTTGCTGCATTCATTTTACCCTCTACCATCACAAGCCTTCCAGGGCCTGCTGCAGTGAAGCATCCCAACAGCATGATGCAGACACCACCATGCTTCACAGTAGGGATAGTGTGTTTTTGATTATATTCAGTGTTTGGCTTAAACCAAACAGAGTGTTTAGTCTGATAGCAAAAAAGTCCAATTTTTGTTTCATCAGACCATAGAATCTTCTTCCATCTGACTTCAGAGTCTCCCACATGCCTTCTGGTAGATTCTAGCAAAGATTTCACGTGGCTTTCTCTTTGTCTGTCTCCCATAAAGCTGTGACTGGTGAAGCACCTGGGCAACAGCTGTATGTGCAGCCCCTTCCATCTCAGCCAGTGAAGTTTGAACTTTACAGCTGTGCCATACTCTTTCCATTTCTTGATGATTAGCTTAACTATACTCCAAGGGATATTTAGTGATTTGGAAATTTTCTTGTAACCATCTCCTGACTTGTGCTTTTCAGTAACTTTCACAGAGTTGCTTGGAGTGTTCTTTTGTTTTCCTGGTGTAGTTTTTGCCAGGACACTGACTCACCAACCGTTGGACCTTCCAGATACAGTCGTATTTTTACTACAAGCAATTGAAACACTTTGACTGCACACAGGTGATCTCCATTTAACTAATTATGTGACTTCCAAAACCAATTGGCTGCACCAGTGATGATTTGGTGTGTCATATTAAAGGGGGTGAATACTTTGACAGAAAAGAAGTCTTTGTTTGTTGATCAGTGACAAAAAATGCCAAATTAAACTCACTGTGGTTCAATGTTGTAAAACAGTACAACATGAAAGCTTCTAAGAGG
The DNA here is from genome assembly GCF_030028105.1 of Mobula birostris. Taxonomy (NCBI): domain Eukaryota; kingdom Metazoa; phylum Chordata; class Chondrichthyes; order Myliobatiformes; family Myliobatidae; genus Mobula; species Mobula birostris. Next base: position 151,492,699 of record NC_092376.1, on the reverse strand, counting down.
GATGAATACTTTTTATAAGTACTGTGTATATACATAGTATACTATAAAATATAAGTGTGATATACACATCCACAGCATAGTAAGTTTTAAACTTGTTCCATTTAGCTCTGAAGATTTAATTGCTGTGGAGGATTTCTTACTCTTGTGAGATAATGTTTTTCCTTACCAGTGAGGATAATCTCCTTGGCAGGTAAGACCTGCGGCTATGAAACTATCTCAGGTTTGTGGCCTCCTCCATAGTGGTTGTAGGAGTTGACTCTGGCATTGCAAGACATGGTTTGAAGTACTGGGCATCTTCCTTATCTAATAACTGACTTTGTTCTCCTCAACTAATTGATGGGTCGTCTCCAGATGACATCAGACACAATCTCTGCTGTGTAAAACTCAGTCCTTAATTCCTCCCAAATACCCACTTTTGATCACCTCTGTAGTTCCTCACCAGGACTGCTCGTCTTGAAATGAAACATCGAACCTCCTTGTTTGAGGAGCCTTAGATTTGTTTCAGCTTTTAAAAATCAACAGGAAGCAACTAACAAAGCCACAAAGAGGGAAAAGATGAAATACCTTTTCAAAAGATGAAGATAAGTTGGCCAATAATATCAAAGAGAATACCAAAGTATTTTCAGATAGAATGTATAAAGTGTAAAACAGAGACGAGTAGATATCAGACCACTGGAAAATGACTCTGGAGAGTTAGTAATGGGGGAACAAGGAAATGGCGGACAAACTAAATAAGAATTTTGCACCTGCCTTCACTGTGGAAGTTACTAACAGTATGTTGGAAATTTGAGAGTATCAGAGGGCAGAAGTGAATGCAATTGCTATTACTGGAAAAAAGACGTTTGGGAAGTTGAAAGGTATGAAGTTAAATAAGTCATCTGGACCAGATGAACTACACCTAGGGTTCTGAAAGAGGTGGCTGAAGAGATTGTGGAGGCATTGGTAATGAATGATCTTTCAAGAAACACTAGATCCTAGCATGATTTGAGAAGACTAAAAAATTGCAAATGTCAGAATGGGCAAAATATGAAAATGGGCAAAGAAGTGGCAGATGGAATACAGTGACAGGAAGGGTAAGGTCAGGCACTTTGGTAGATGGAACAAAGACATAGACAGTTTACTAAACAGAGAGAAAAATCAAAACCCTGAGGTGCAAAGGGACTTATGAGTCCTGATGCAGGATTCCCTAAAGGTTAAGCCTATAAGACAATAAGCCATTGGAGCAGAATTAAGCCATCTGGCCCATCAAGGCTGCTCCAGCATTTCATCATGGCTGATGCATTTCCCTCTCAAGGCCACTCTCCTGTCTTCTTCCCGTAAACATTCACACCTTGACCCATCAAGAATCTATCAAACTCCACTTTAAACCCACTCACTGATCTGGCCTCCACAGCTGCCTGTGACAATGAATTCCACAGATTCACCACCATCTGGCTAAAGAAATTCCTCTTCGTCTCTGTTCTAAACAGACATCCCTCTAATCTGAGGTTGTGCCCTCTGGCCTTGGACTCTACCATTTTAGGAAACATCCACTCCATATTCACTCTCTCTAGGCTTTACAACATTCGAAAGGTTTGAATGAGATTCGGCCCTTCCCCATTCTTCTAAATCCAGCAAGTACAGCTCCAGAGCCATCAAACCATGTATGATAAGCTTTACAATTCCAGTACCTTTTTTTGTAATACCTCTTTAAACCTGCTCCAACATCAGCATGTTCTTTCTTAGATAAGGGCCCCAAAGCTGCTCACAATACTCCAAGTGAGGCCTCACTACAGCCTTATAAAGCCTCAGCATTACATCCTTGTTTTTATATTCTAGTCCTGGCGAAATGAATGTTAACATTGCATCGCCTTTCCTCACCACTGACACAACCTGCAAGTAAATCTTAAGAGAATCCTACACAAGACTCCTAAGTCCCTTTGTACCTCAGATTTTTGAATTTCCTCCCATTTAGAAAATAGTTTACACTTTCATTCCTTCTACCAAAGTGCACAACCATAGACTTCCTGACATGGTATTCCATCTGCCACTTCTTTGCCTAGTCTCCAAATCGGTCTGAGTACTTCTGCAGCTGCACTACTTCCTCAAAACTACCTGCACCTTCACCCATCTTCATATTGTCAGCAAACTGAGCCACAAAGCCATCAATTCCATCATCCAAATCATTGACATACAACGTAAAAAGATGCATTTCCAATACTGACCCCTGCAGACCACTACTAATTACCGGCAGCCAATCAAATAAAGCTCACTTTATTCCAACTCTTTCCTCCTGCCAATCAGCCTATGCTAGTACCTTTCCTGTAATACCATGGGCTCTTGTCTTGCCAAGCATCCTCACGTGTGGCACCTTATCAAAGTCCTTTTGACAATCCACACAACATCCACCAGTTCTCCTTTGTCTATCCTGCTTGTTATTTTCTAGCAGCCATTTTCCAGCAGTACGATATCTATTCTTGTGTTTATTTTACTCTTATTATATCTAAAAGAATTTTCTTGTTATTGTTTAGTATTTTTGTATGATAAAAGACTCTTTGATATTGTTGGCTAGCTTACTTGCTTATTTCATCTTTTTACTCCTTATGACTTTTTTAGTTGTCTTTTATTTAATTTGTAGGTTGAGTCAGTGGTGAGGAAGGCAAATGCAATGCAAGGATTCATTTCAAGAGGACTAGAGCAAGGATGTAATGCTGTGGCTTTATAAGGCGCTGGTGAGGCCTCACTTGGAGTATTTTGAGCAGTTTTATGGCCCCTTATCTGAGAAAGGATGTGCTGACATTGGAGAGGGTTCAGAGGAACCTCATGAGAATGATTCTGGGCATGAAAGGGTTATTGAATAAGGAGTGTTTGATGGTTCTGGGCCTCTACTCACTGGAATTTAGAAGAATAAGGGGGATCTCATTGACATCTGTCGAATGTTGAAAGGCTTAGATAGAGTGGATGTGGAGAGAATGTTTCCTATAGGTGGGAGGTATAGGATACAATGTGCACAGCCTCAGAACAGAGATACATCCATTTTGAATGGAGATGTAAAGGAATTGCTTTAGCCAGAGGATAATAAATCTGTGGAATTTGTTGCCATGGACAGTTGTGGAGGCCAAGTCATTGGGTCTGTTTAAGGCAGAAGTTGATAGGTTCTTGATTAGTCAGGGCATGAAAGGTTACGGGCAGAAAGGAGAATGGGGTTGAGACAGAAAATGGATTAGCCATGATTAAATGGTGGAGCAGACACGATGGGCTGAATGGCCTAATTCTATTCCCATCTCTAACAGTCATATGGTTTCAGTCAGATATGGGTATATTTGCATTGAAGCATGGGCAAAATTGTATCTCGTGCATTATTAATGTAAAATGAGTCACGTTTCTAAGTATGTACATGTATATCCATGTGCTGTTTCCATTCATGTATGGGAACCACTTATAAATGTCAGATGATGATGTGGAGCAATGTCAGCTTTACTGGAGCTGTGATCATGTTTAGCCAGTGCTCCAGATGGACAATTGAGCTGTCCTGCTACTTGGAAGAAAGTGAATCACAGCAGGAATACACCCCTGTAAAAAGCAAAACATCTTCAATGTTTTAAATTGCAAAATATATTTTATCTTATTTCAAGATACAGCACGGAAAGTACCCTTTTGGCCTATTGAGCCACGCCGCCCAGCAATCTACCTATTTAACCTGTGGGGGCATAGGAGGACAGGGTTGTAAAGAAAGCTTCTGGCCCATTGGCCTTCATAAATCAAAGTACTGAGTACAGGAGATGGGATGTTATATTGACATTGGAGAGGCCTAATTTGGAGTATTGTGTGCAGTTCTGGTCACCTACCTACAGGAAAGATGTAAATAAGGTGGATAGAGTACAGAGAAAATCTACAAGGGTGTTGCCGCTACTGGAAGACCTGAGTTATAAGAAAAGATTGAATAGGTTAGGACTTTAATATTTGGAATGTAGAAGATTGAGGAGCGATATGATAGAGGTATACAAAATTATGAGCGGTATAGACAGGGTAAATGCAAGAAGGCTTTTTCCACTAAAGTTGAATGGGACTGGAACTAAGATCATGGTTAAGGGGGAAAGGTGAAAAGTTTAAGGGTAACATGATAGGAAACCTCTTTACTTGGAGAGTGGTAAGAGTGTGAAATTAGCTGCCAGTGCAGATGGTAGATGCAAGCTCGATTTCAATGCTTAAGAAGTTTGGATAGGATTTGATGTGGGCACGTGGCCAAGTGGTTAAAGCATTGGACTAGTGACCTGAAGGTTATGAGTTTGAGCCCCAGCCGATGTTGTACTCGATTGGACCCAATGCATTAGCAATTGTACCACAAATGCACTGACACATGTAATTCTTTTCAAACCTTTATTCTCTACTCATAGCATGTCATGGGAGAAGTTACAGACTGATCTCCCAAAAGAGCCAGTCCAGAAACTGCCCCCGAATTACACAATTCTCCACAATTTATAACATTGATCAGGTAGCAGGAAATCTTACGATTACAAGTTTAGACAATATTAGAATCATTTCAATCACATGTTAAGATGTAAAATAATCATTGGTCAGTTAGTTATAATTATTTTAAGCCAAATCTACCCATCAGTTCCTCACTCACACCCGTCCCCTTTTCTCCAGAACATTCTAGCCCCTACACTATACTTCCCATATTTAGCTGTACCTTGAGCTGCTTCTGCAAGATCAGATAATTCCTGATTTGAGTCTTTGCCTATCTTTAGACAACAATGACTAGTACATCACCGGTTGTTGGGTAAAGCTTCTTTTTGACTGTCCAAAACAGTAAGCTAAGGCACCCATAGGGTGATTGATCATTAATTAATCATTGTCCTTCGTTTTCCCCCTATTTACCTATCCCTTCATTCTATCACCGAGGCAACATGTTGTGTCCTTGAGCAAAGCACTTAATCACACATTGCTCTGCAATGACACTGATGCCAAGCTGTATGGGTCCTAATGCCCTTCCCTTGGACAGCATTGGTGTTGTGGAGAGGGGAGACTCGCAGCATGGGCAACTGCCGGTCTTCCATACAACCTTGCCCAGGCCTGTGCCCTGGAGAGTGAAGACTTTCCAGGCGCAGATTTATGGTCTCGCAAGACTAACGGATGCCTTTACTTGTACATGGATGCAGCTCTGTGTTCAGGTCAATGGGTGTAGGTGATTTAAATGGTTTGACATGGTCTAGCTGGTCCAAAGGGCCTGTTTTTGTGCTGACTCTATGATCACAGGACAGTTTACAATGACCAATTAGCCTACTAATTGGAATTGGTGGGTCTTTGGATTGTGGGAGGAAACTGGAGCATTAGGAAACTGGAGAAAACCCATGTGCTCATGGGAAGAGTGCACAAACTTCTTACAGACGGTGCCTGCACTGAACTCTGAATTGCTCTACACTACTGAGGCTCCGTATATGATTCTGTGACTCGCTGGACCGTAGTAGTCCTGGAACCTGATTCTGTTCCTGACATTAGTACAAACTGGACATAACTGAGCATGAAGAATCAGAAAACCCTTAATCATTTACCCATCAACAAAACTTCATTCTGTCAAACTGAAATCCACAATTTTGTTTTGATTGATTTGCTCATTGTCTGTGTCACTGGACACGTTGGCATTTTCTTGTCCATCCCAAAATGCTCCTGAACCGAATAGTAAACCACTTTGGATAAGAATGGTCAATTTGCTTTCCTGATGGACATTAGTGAAGAAAAAGATTTATTAACAAAAATCCAGTAATTTTGTAACTTGCTTTAATTCCAGTTTGCGCAGTGGTATTTGAACTTGTGTCTTGTTCAAAGGTCCTGAGTTCTGGCTGCTAGCCCAACAATTTAATGTAGTAACAATTATTATGATACCAAGTCCATTAGTTATTACTAAAATGCAGATAAATAAAATACTTAGAAGGATACCAGATAAAGTAAACTTTATAAAATGATATCATTTTATTTCAATTAAGGAATAATATAGTAAAGTTTTATTTTTAAAAAGGCAATTGAAAAAAGGTATTCCCACTCTTGATGCTAGAACACTATTTAAATTACATGAACATTTCAATCATACAGGAAGTCTTATTATTGTACTTTATGAAAATATGACACAAGAGAAGAATTTATTGTACTCCTGACCAACCATGTAGCTCATTACATAGTCTCACTAATCAAAAGTCACAGCTCTGTTCTGTTTTAATGAAAACAGTTTCATCTATTTCCAATTTGTTACTTCAAGTCACATCTTCTTGTTATTCTTATCCGTATCTAATGATACCTGGCAAATCCTGATGAGAGTGTTGAAACCACAGCAATTCAGATAGTTTAGACCAGGAACTCTCAGATATCCTTTATGTTATATATATATATATGTTACATGGTTCAATTATTTTACATTTCTCAGCAACTATGTAATATATCACTCAGTGGCCACTTTATTACGTACCTCCAGTACCTGATAAAGTGGACACTAAGTGCATGATTGTGATCTTCTGCTGCTGGAGCCAATCCACATCAAGGTTCAATATGTTGTGCATTCAAGATTCTTCTTCTTCACACAACACTTCTTTACACCACTGTTGTAAAACCTGGTTGTTTGAGTTCCTGTCGCCCTCCTGTCAGTTTGAACCAAGTCTGCAAGCAATTGTACATCGAGTTTCTGTCAAATATTCGGCTGATTAGATACTTACATTAACGAGCAGGTGTACAGGTGCACCTAATAAAGTGACCACTGAGTACACATTCCATGTAAAGTTTTATAACTACAAAACAAAAAAAACTAATCAAAAGAAAAAAAGGGAGATCAGGGATAAAGCACGTCTGCTTCAATTTTGTTTTTACTTTTAGCGAGAAGCATGGTGGCACGATGACGTGTGCCATTTTACACATAACCTGTAATGAATTATTTAACCAAAGAATGCTTAATCAACCAATATATTTACAATATTACTCAAAAATTACTGAATATTAAACATACAGCACTCCTCCCTACTTAAGTATAAACTCCAACTCAGCTCAAATATGTAAAATACTCCCCTCAATACAATAGAATTTTATACTATACAAAACAAGTACCGTATACACATCAACAGCATAGTAAATTTTAAATTGTGTTACTTAGCCCTAAAGATTTAATCACTGTGACGGATTTCTTACTGTTGTGGGATAATGTTTTTGCTGGCAAGGGGGGACACTCTACTTGGCAGCTGAGACTTGTGACTCAGGTTCATAGTGGTTGTAGGAGTCGACTCTGAGACTGCAAGAAATGGTTTCGCAGTCGGACACCTTTCTTATCTAATAATTGACATTGTTCTCCTCTGCTGATTGATGTGTTGTCTCCAGATGACATCAGACACAACCTCTGCTGTGTAGAATAGTGGTCCCAGTCCAATTCTTAATCCTCTCAAGTACCCATTTTCGGTCACTTCTGTAGCCCCTCGCCAGAACTGCTTGTCTTGGCGTGAAACATCAAGCCCCCTTATTTGAAGAGCCTTCAGTTTGTCTCAGCTGCTTGTCCTGCATACTCCTTCTGAGGTTGGGCTTGAAGAGATCCAAGCATAAGTGCAAGGGATGACCCAGGAACAACAGAGCGGTTGGTTGTGGAGTGTGCTGTATTGTGATATGCAAGGAGGAAATTGGCAAGCTTCTGATTCAGTGTCAGTGTAGTGTGTTCTGCTGACATTGCTCACAGTGCATTCTTTAAATTCTGCACTAACTTTTCCACCAAACCATTTGTATCTGGGTGGTATGGTACAGACATAATATGTCTTATTCCACTCATTTTCAGGAAGGATTAAAACTGTTCAACAACAAATTGCATTCCAATGTCACTGACTTAGTGTTCTGGAATACCAGTCCTTGAGAAGAGGCTTCTCAACACATTAATAGTGTGTGAAGCTATTGAGGAGGTTATTGGGAACACTTCTGGGCACTCTGTAGCTGCATCCACTACTACCAAAAACATTGCACCCATGAGTGATTCAGCGAATTCCATATGAAACCTCTGCCACAACAATGTAGGCCATTCCCAAGGATGGAGAGGCTCTGCTCTTGGCATCTTCTGGGCATGTTCAGCTCTCAGCTTGGATAGTACAACAACTCTCAATTCCCACATAAGCCAACCTCCAATAAGGGCAGATTTATCTCAGTGCTGGTAAAAATGGGGAAATCGGAATTTCTGTGGCAAATTCCAGCCATTGTGAGTTGCACTGTAGACCTGTTACAGAGTGGAGTCTTTTCTGGTTGCTCTTTGGATTATCTCTGCTGTAATGGAGAGATCTTCAATTTGCATTAGGGTGAATATATCAAGTGGAGTGTCCTCTTCTGTAAATGTTTCAGGTAACTTCTTTTCCAAGGGTAAATGGGACAATCCATGATTGATTGTCCTCTTGAATTTGATTTTGAAAAGAGCCCTTTTCTGCATTTGTGCTGTTGCTGTTAGTGGAACACCCTTCTGTGGATTGAAAATGGACACTAGTGGTTGCCAATAACTAATGATGGAAAACTCTCTATTATACAAGTACTGGTTGAAAGTTCTTACACCCCAAAGCAGACTCAAGTCCTCTCTGTCAATCTGTGGGTAATTATCTTTGTAGTGGTAAGGGAAGATAATACAAATCCTTAGGGGCATTCTCGTCCATCACTCATAACATGTAACATGACTACACCTATACTATGAGGAAAGGCATCACAGACAAGCTGAACTGGATGATGTGGATCATAATGTGTGAGTACAGTGTTGGACATCACCATTTCTTGAAAGCCACCTCACACTGCTTTGTCCATGGCCATTTCTTCCCAATCTGCAGTTGTGAGTTCAAGGGGTGGAACACACAACACAGGTTTGGCAAGAACTTCTTACAGTAATGGACAAATCCTTAAAAAAAAAGACCATAACAATTACACTTTCTTTGACCTTGGGGCATTCACCACTGCTTGAATTTTCTTTGAACAATTGTGTATTTCTTGAACGTCAATGGTGTGAACACAATAATTAGTACTTGGTTTAAAGAATTCACACTTGTTGCATCCTGCTTTGAGCCCATAATCTTCTAACCTTTTTAACATTGTCTTGAGATTTTAGAAATGTTCCTAGTCATCCTCACCAGTAACAATAATGTCATCCAGATGATACTGAGTAGCTGGCCATAACTTTCTGCCAGAGTGCAGGTGCAGATGCTTCTCCAAAAATAAGTGATGAAGCCCTTTGTGAGTGTTTATGGTGAGAAACACTTTAGACTCCCCAGTCAACCGTTAACTCTTTTCCATAAATGTTGCCTGCCCTGCTGAGTTCCTCCAGCATTTTGTGTGTGCTCCTTTGGATTTCCAATATCTGTAGACCATCTTGGTTTCTGGACTCATCTTCTAGCTCCATCTGTAGGTAGGCCTCAGCTAAGTCCATTTTGCTTGAAGCGTTGCCCTCTAAAAGGCTTTGCAAAGATATCCTCCATCATGGGCAGAGGCTATTGATCTACTTTCAGCTGGGGTTAATGGTGAATTTAAAATCACCATAGATCCTGACAGACCCATTCATCTTGGCTACTGGGAGTACAGGTGTTCCACTCAACCTTGGAAAGACTTCTTTCAGCTCACTGGATATTTTATCATGGATAGTATTCGGTATCAGTTGGGCGTTGCAAAAGTTAGATGTGGCATATTCATTTAATACTATTTTACCCTTGATATGTTTGAGTTTTCCAATGCCATCCTTGAACATTGCTGTGGCATCATCCAGTATCTTTTCTGATTTGATTTCTGTTGACTCTATTGCAGGGGATGTGGCATGCAAATTGTGGATGGATCTCCAATCAAAGTGTAGTTGTCTCAGCCACTCAATGCTACACATTGCTGGCACTCCCATTTTCATCACATACATGCCCAATGTGGATGTTGATTGTTGTATTTCACTGTTACAAATGTCATTCCCATATGAGTTATCTTCTTTCCATTGGAGGTTTTAAGTTGGATATCCTTTAAATTTCAGTTTAGTATATTTGAAATGCCATTCAAACTAATTTTGTGTAAAGACTGAAATGACCAAGCCAGTCTCCAATTCCATATTAACTAATTTTCCATTCACTTCTAGCATAAGCCATATTGCTTATCCATCATGAGGAAATCTGCAGATGCTGGGATTTCAAGCAACACACATAAAAATTGCTGGTGAACACAGCAGGCCAGGTAGCATCTATAGGAAGAGGTACAGTTGACGTTTCCGGCCAAAACCCTTCATCAGGACTGACGACAGGTCTCAGCCCGAAAGGTCAACTGTACCTCTTTCTGTAGATGCTGCCTGGCCTGCTGTGTTCACCAGCAATTTTTATGTGTGTTGTTTGCTTATCCATCATTAGTTTTCACATTATAAATCTCAAGGCTACTCAGTCCTGTGTCAGTCTCATCATTATCAGATTTTTCATCAACAGCATGCAAATTACTGCTGTGTTTGAAACTGCAACTTGACTTTTTATCTTTTTCTCTTCCCTGTGCAGTCCACTTATTTTTAGCACTCAATGTACTCTTTGTATGTGTCCTACTTTGTTGCATTTTCTGCAGTTTTCGGCTTTAAAGCTATATTGGTCTGGTGTACGTGAGTCCCTGCAACAACGGGAACACAATTTGTTCAATCAGGCTGGTTTCTACTTAGACATTGCAGGACCCCTCCTAGGGAACAGGACGTAGGGCCGGGACTTGTTCACACTCATTTTCATTCCTGACTGCAACTCAATTGTGTCTCTGACTGAAGTTTCTATTGATACAGCAATTTCAACTGCTTTTTTAAATGTGAGTTGTGCTTCAGTTAGGAACGGTTTTTTAATGTTTTCTTGTAACATTCCAAAAAAACCAGTTGATCTCTCAATACATCTTTTAACTCATCATTGAACTAACAATTCTCAGACAATCTCTTCAATTCAGTCACATATGCTGACAGTACTCCCCTTCCTTTTGATTCCACTTATGAAATTAAAAGCGTTCTGTAATCAAGAATGGTTTCAGTTCTAAATGATCCTACATTACTTTCACAATATCAATAATGCTCATTTCAGTCGGCTTGGATGGAGTATTTAAACTTCTAAGCAAACTGAATGTCTTTAAGCCCAAAGCACTCGGCAAAACTGGTACTCACTTTTCATTGGTTATTCCATTTGCTTCAAAATCCAGCATTTCTGGTTTTCCCTTGTCCTGTTGTGTGCCTTCATTGAGGCACATGATTCTCATTTTGGGCTGGCTACATAAACAGCTCCTGGGTTCAGCTTCAGTTGCTGGACTATACCCTCCCTTTCCCCTTCCTTCTGAAGCCTCACCTGCTACCTTCGCCAGAAGCCTCGCCTGCTACCTTTGCCGGAAGCCTCACCTGCTATCTTCGCCTGTGTCCTTGTCAGTAATGCCATCAGGTTCAACCGCCAGGGCAAGATCGGGGCCTTGTTGTGTCTAGATAAGGAACTGTCTTTCGTTGTTTGGAACTGTCTCTTTGTGTCCTTGCCTTCACTAGGTAGGTCCGGCCGTTTACCACTACCTTGAGTTGGGAACTGTCTCTGTGTCCATACCTTCGCTAGGTAGGTTCAGCCATTTGCCGTTACCTTGTGTTGAGAACCGTCTCCTTGTGCCCTCGCCTCCATTGGGTAGGTTCGGCCGTTTGCAGCTACCTTGTGTGGAGATCTGTCTCTCAGTGTTCTGTGTACGAGTCCCGGCCCTACGTCCTGTTCCCTAGGAGGGGTCCTGACTCTGTGTTGAGCCCCGGCCCCAAGTACTGTTCCCAAGCAGGGGTCCAGGCTCTGTGTTCCATGTTCCTATTCTCTCACGACCCAGGCTCTTTGTTCCTATTCTCCCTTGACCAAGGCTCTGCGTTCCTGTTCTCCCTCGACCAAGTCAAGGTTTCGTGTTCTCGTCCTGTCCATGTGCCTCACCCAGTCCAGGAGTACCTCACCCCGCCCGGCGCTAGGGTTCCCTTGTCCTGTCCAGCAGTCTCACATCCAGTCCTGTTGCCATTCCTCGTCCTGTAGCCACGTCTAGTCCTCTCCTAGATCCGGGGTCTGAGCCCAAGTCAAGACCCAGGTTCCGGGTCCCTGTCCAGTCTCTGGCTCGGAGTTCTTGTCCAGGTTCCAAGTTCCTAGTTCCTCGTTCAGGTCCTGCTTTCCTAGACTAGTCCTAGCCCAGGCCCTGTATCCTAGTCTAGTCCAGGGCCTGTGTCACTGTCCGGCGTCGTTTCTTCCTCTCTTCCCTTGCTTGCTTGACACACCTAGTCTTGTTCCTAGTACTTCAGTGTCTGTGTCTTGCATTTGGCCGCTCCTATCAACGCCCACCTTATGACAGGTTCAGCCATGATTGACTGATGGAACAGAATCAATAGGACAAATGGCCTAATTCAGCTCCTATGTCTTATGGTCTTATGATTATCACCCAGTACCCATTGTTTGTGAACCTCTGAACTTATCCATTTTCTGCTTTTTTTATTAAACTTGAATGCCTAACTTCTCTTTTTTTTAAACTCAAACACCTCACTGGGCTTTTTTTGCCAAATCAAACATTTTGCTATACTTCAACATGTTGGGAGCCATCTCAGGTTCTTTTAAAACTTCCTCGTCACCACTGATACATTTGTTAACTCCAAAACATAAAACTAATTGAAAGAAAAAACACAGGGAGCCCAGGGATAACATGTCTCTACTTTAGCTTCGTTTTTTTTTAGCGAGATGCGTATTTATGACATGGTGGCATCATGGCATATACCAATCACGTACAGTACTTTTACTTATAACCCACAAAGAATTACTTGAACTAACAAAGAATACTTAATCAAGCAATATATTTACAATGTTACTCAAATATTACTGGAATATTAAATACACAACAGTTGAATGTTCATTTCAGGAGCATTTTGGACATAAACAAAACCAGGCCATCTTTGGATTGAGTTAGTGATGCCTCCATCAGTCAGGGTCAACCTTGGATGCTGCATCCTAGCTATGAAGAGGCACAAGCCCGAGCAGTACGATATGGAGAGCAAACTGTTGTCCATGTAACAAGCTCCCCCTCCCCATGCCTCTGGTGAACCCAAAAGAACACCAGAGACTGATACGGTCTGGTACCAGCAGTGTCGCAGGAGTTGCCAGTCAACATTGAACTCAACGTAGGACTGCCTTAGGAACTCCAGCTCCAGATTTTCCCTCACGGTTTACTCCCGAAGCCTTCCCCATGCATTGGATTACAAACACTGATTCCACCATCATGATGTTATCTCTGGGATATATGTCTGAATTGAGAATGAACACGGAGCTGGCGATTCATCTAATTAAGATCCTCTGATAGAAGACTTGAATGAAATTAGTTTATGCAACTTCAGATCTGTTCCTAGCGGATTCAAATACAGAGCATGAAACCAGCCATAATTTGCAACTGATTGAGCAATCAAACTCAAGCACTGGTAGGATAGCTAACATGGATAATAAATTAATTGACACATATGTGGTGACAGAAAGCTGCTTTGAATTCAGTTGTAAGGTTAATTAGTAGAGAAAAGTGGGGGAGAGCTGTAATTGTCAGGTGACCAGTGCAGTTTCGGAGCTGAGAGCGCTTGACACCAACACTCGAGGACAAGCTTTGCCACTTGGGCAACAGGGCTTGGAAATTAGTCACTTGAATTAAAGTCTGGAAACAGTTTTGTTATCTAATTTAATTCTATTCAGTCTTTACTATGATAAACATTAGAGTAAAGCAGAAGTTTATATGTCTTTGGACTAATTAACACTGACTTGAACCCAGCAAATGCTGGATTTGGCATGGAAGGCAGAAGGCATAATTGTTGGCCCTGAGCATGGTTTTTCTTTCCATTAACCTAAGTGAGAAGGAAACTAAGGGCTTTTCCTGACTACAGAAGGGAGCATGGATTGTTTATAGTCCTCTGCTATTTCTCAGGTATGTTCATCGAATCACTGCTGATTTGCTTCCCTTGGTTCTGATGAAATTAAGATTATTTCAGTAACTTTAATCAATAAGCGTACTCCTCCAGTACTTTTTCTAATCTTTCTATAGATCTTGTAACATTCAGTGTTTAACTCTCAATCATGACCAACCTGCAATCCTGTCTCGGTAACGGTCGCCATTCCATTTATTGCAAGCTATACTTAAACCACCAAATCACTGGGTTTATCTCTAACACACTACACAACACTAAATTAACTTGAACAAAAGATCCAAATCTGCCCTTCTTCTCTAGGAATCAAAAATCTGTCAGTGTTCTGTCTCATACTGTTCAATTTGCCTCTACCAGCAATTACTTTGGTTATCTTAATATTCACTTCACACCAACTGCCTAGAACACTGTCTGCTATTGTACCCTTCAGAAAAATCTTTAAACTATCATTTTTACTGATGCATTTGACAGATCACACCCTCTTTAATTTAATGTTTCATACTACTTATAGTCCACCTGTTCATCCCTTCCAGTAGGATTTCAATTACAGTTCAGTTCAACACTGATTGCAGGTGACTCATAGTTAGTCCGTGAGGCTTGTCAGGTGCTGAATGGAGGTATGTGGTTTATACATGATCACTAATACTCACAAAGCTTTCAGTAAAGAAATACTTTTAAAAAAACATACATAATCCAGTATGACTGTTTCACGATTGGGAATTGTGTTGTGAAATATAGATTTCTCTTCACAATTTAAAGTTGACAATTATATGAATTATCTAGTAATTAGTTCATTCAAATTAAGCACTTGCATCAATGTCACATAGGAAGTGTAAATTAGCTGACAATTCAGTTTAAAGCATTTAGAAACATCAGGAGTAGACTGTGAGCTGGCCTTTTGTTTCATGAAAGACTGACAATTTCTGTTCTGTTTTACAATGCAGTAAAGAGGTAGCATGCAGCTTCTCGCTCTCTGTAATTACCCAGTTACACGCTGTGACAGCACTCTTTCAGAAACTAAAATCTTCATTTCCAAAGCATTTTTGGTCTCTTCTGCCACCCCTGCTATAAACCGGTATTATTACAATCCATTGTGTAAAATAGAAACAGGGTATACCAATAATGCAACTCTTCATGCAATAGCATATCTGCTTTAGACTACAAATTATTTAATCTTGGCTGATATTAGGGTAAATTGAATGCAAGTTAGAAGCTGGACAACAGACACATAACTTCAATTTTCTGACAGCACGTGCTTCTGCAGTGGTTCTCCACCAGAAATGTGTTATATAGAATGGATCTTAAGACACAGACATGTCACAATTTTCAAAGTAATTGAACTCCATTAGAGCATCAATTCAGTCTATTCTCAACACTGAACATTTCATAATGGTGCTCTGAAGGAATTTTAGCTTCATGGTAAGAAATTAAAATATCAGCAAGCCACATTTTTAATTCTCCATGTAAGCAAACCTCAAACAATTTTAACCGAGCATAATTGCACATTTAGAAAATGATGTAGAATAAGATACCATATATTATTAAGCAATTTTCTTTAAATGAAAGCTTTAACAAACAACTTTTCTCCTGAAGACACTTAATTAAGTTACACTTTGTATCTTTAAAATTAATTTTGCTCATGTACAATTTGTTCACCTTTCGAGTAACAGCTGAGATACTGTCTGATTGTGATTGACAGGAATGCTGGAGAGAAGAGTCATTGGCAGCTGCCTTGCTGACCTTGCTCAAAATTGGAAATTTTCCAGACAATTAATCCATTTTTACCTAATTACATCTTTATATTTTTTAAAGTAAGCCGTTGTATTCTACGTATGATGAAAATACATCTGTGCGAAGCTTTATGGATAATCCCATTATAATAGAGTCCACATTAACCTGTTGTAAGTCCTGACTGTAGGTGAAGATTTAAGACCTTTCAGTGTTATGCCCTGCTAACTTCAATGGCATCATTAGCACTTTATCCAAATGACACATCTGGAGAAAATGGTGCATTGTCAAAAAGGAAGAAATCATATTGGATTTCAATAACAAAGTCATTCCAACATTCAATATTAAAACATTACCATTAAAAAAATGAGCTCAGTTCATTTCATTATAGAAATAGAATTTTTAAAATTATTTTTATTCAGAGACACACCACGGTAACAGGTCATTCTGAGCCAATGAGCCCATGCTGTCCATGTGACCAATTAACCTACTAACCCTTTGGAATGTGGGAGGAAACCGGAGCATCTGGAAGAAACCCACACAGTCACGGGGAGAACACAAACTCCTTACAGACAGCGGCAGAATAGTTTTAATGCTACTGTGCTATCCTCTGAAAGCTGTAAGATCACTAATGAAAACACCTTGACACCTTAGTTTGAACTCTTAAAACTTCTTTCAACACTCCAGTTTCTTGTTCCACAAAAGCTGCTTGGTTGATGAGTACTTCCAGCTATTTCTATTGTTATTACAGCTATTTTTAACATCTAAGTACAACAACTCTGCTTGGTGATGAGCAGGTTTCATTTTCCCAATGACATTGCACAGATGTTGTGAGCTAGGGTGACTGCAGGATAACACAGAACACTGACATGAAGAATTTCATGATAGCTGTCCATGTTAAGCTGACCACTTTGCTAAAACCCTTTGTTCTGCCCTCAGGTGTGGTGAACGGTCTCGGCCCGTGATGTTGACTTTTTATTCTCCTCCATTGATGCTGCCAAACTTGATGAGTTCATCCAGTACTTTGTTTGTGTTGCTCAAGATTTCCAGCACCTGCAGAATCCCTTGTGTAAAGAAAATTTGGAGTTAACTTCGGATTCATTTTGATAACTTTCAGTAATGAATTGGGACATAAGACCATAAGACACAGGAGCAGAAATAGGCCATTTGACCCATCGAATCTGCCCTAGCATTTCATCTGGCTGATCCATTTCCCAATCAACCCCATCTTCCTGTCCTCTGCTTGTAATTTTTCATACCTTGACTAAACAAGTATCTATTAACCTCCGCCTTAATTACATCCAATAACCTGCCCTGCACAGTCACCTGTGGCAGCAAGATTTCACAGATTCACACCCTCTGGCTAAATAAAATTCCTCCTCATCTAAATGAACATCCCTCTATTCTGAGGCTGTGCCCTCCGGTCCTAGATGCTCCCACCATAGGAAACATCCTCTTCACATCCACTCTATCTAGGCTTTTCACTATTTGATAGGTTTCAATGAGATCACCCCTCATTCTTCTGAATTCTGTGAGTACAGGTCCAGAGCCATCAAATGCTTCTCATAGGATATGCTTTTCAATCCTGGAATCATTTTCATGACCCTCCTTTGAATAGTCTCCAATGTTAGCACATCCTTTCCTAGATAAGGGGCCCAAACGTTCTCATAATACTCCAAGTGAGGCCTCACCGGTACTTTATAAAGTCTCAACATTACATCCTTGCTTTTATTTAGAGCAGAATAGGCCCTCTAGCACTTTGAGCCGCACTGTCCAACAACTCTCGATTTAACCCACGAGACAATTTACAATGACCTACTGGTATGTCTTTGGATTGTGGAAGAAAACTGGAGCACCTGGAGATCACATGATTACAGGCTGAACATACAAATCCTTTACAGATAGTGACAGGAAATCACCCTGGGTCGTTTGTACTGTAAAGCGTTGTGTTAACCACCACACTACCATGCTGCCCTCTAGTCCTCTTGAAATGAATGCTAACATCACATTTGCTTTCCTCACCACCAACTCAACCTGCAAATTAACCTTGACAGAATCGCTCATGAGGACTCCCAATTCCCTTTGCGCCTCAGATTTTTGAATTTTCTCTCCATTTAGAAAATAGTCTATGCTTTTATTTCTTCTACCAAAGCGCATGACCATACACTTCCTGACACCATATTCCATCTGCCACTTCTTTGCCCATTCTCCTAATCTGTCCAAGTCCTTCTGCAGCCTCCCTGCTTCCTCAATACTATCTGCATCTCCACCTATCTTCATACCGTCTGCAAACTTGGCCACAAAGCCATTAATTCCATCATCCAAATCATAGACATACAATGTAAAATGAAATGGTCCCAACACCGACCCTGTGGAATACTATTAGTCACCAACAGCCAATCAGAAAAGGATTCCCTTTATCCCCACTCTTTGTCTCCTACCAGTCAGTCAATGCTCTATCCATACTGTTCTCTTTCCTGGAATACCATGGGTTGTTATCTTGCTAAGCAGCTCATGTGTGGCATCTTGTCGAAGGCCTTCAGTAAAATTCAATCTCTTGTCTATTCTGCTTGTTATGTCCTCAAAGGATTCCTGCAGGTCTTATTTCCAACAAGATTTCCTTTTAAGATATTGTTTGGAAGGCTTTGTTTGATAATAAGTTCCAAAGCTGTTTTACATAGAGCCTGATAGGCAATGAAACCAATTTGTACTCATTACAGATGTTAAACTTCAGTGGCTGCTTTTGCATTTATCCAGTTACTTTACACTGTGAAATGTAAATTTAGAGATCTGAATAACTTCTGTTTTTCTTGATTTATTTAGTTCATAGAAAAGGAATTAATAATCCAGTGCTACCACTGACCAATCAGCCTTAACTACAGATGTGATGAACCAGAACAGGGGATCTCTGCTCAAGTCAGAACCTACCTCATTACCTGTATGTGCCCCTGCCAATTCACGGTGAAGCATAAGGTGATAATGAAATTGCAATAAACTCTATTTTTCTCTCCTCACATTGCTTTCATTTAAATTCATGCTGATATAAAGAAGAGCTGTAAAGCAGTGAGGTGGATGTTGAAGAAAGAACATTTTAAGGATTCAGTTTCAAACAAGAGCCTGTTAACCTCATATTTTGGCTTTTTGAAAAACAGCTTAATTCTCCAATTGCAAATTTTGCTCTTTTGTTCATGATCCAATTATCCCATTGTCTGC
Organism: Mobula birostris; assembly: GCF_030028105.1. Lineage (NCBI taxonomy): Eukaryota > Metazoa > Chordata > Chondrichthyes > Myliobatiformes > Myliobatidae > Mobula > Mobula birostris. The sequence continues at coordinate 151,473,852 of NC_092376.1, read as the reverse complement.
CTTGTGCCCTATTTTTGAGAGGCTGCTATTCCCTCCCCCATTTTAATACCTTTGCCTTTCTGATAATTTCCCTTGGAGCTTCAGCAAAGAAGAAAAGAGCTGTGAGAGTGGTGAAGTGGGCCAGCGAGACTGGGGCTGGATATTACCCATCTGCTGACATTTGCCAACTTCTGACCCGATAACATTGCCTTTGGGGAACTTCACGCTCACAAAGGGACCCATTTCTGAGCAAGGTTACATTTCACAAGTGTCCCCAATCATCACGGCTGCCCTCAATTCTGGTATCGCAGGATTGTTCTCGGCTGCCTCCCGGGGAACCTACAGCATTAAACACACAGCTGTGTTTGGTCGAATTAAGCAAGTAGGGAATTATTCTTCATATGTTTCAGAAATAAAATTAAACTCCTTCCCTATAGATATATAATCACGATGCAACAGAACAGCGAGATTGCAGGAGCTCCTGGGTATGAGGAATTATACTCCTTCGGAAACATATCCTTGATTGATCAATGCTTAATAACTAGGGTGTCAGGAAAGAATTACACTCTCCACAGCTTGAAGCTCATTTGCAAGCCGCATGCAACTGATTGCCTGCTTTCTTGGAGTTTCTACCTTATGTTCATTTTAATGCAGGACACCGTGGCAGCATTTTCACTTTCTTCAATGAAAGACAAGCCCCTTGCGTCGTTGGAGATAATATTCATTTGCAGCAAAGATTAATGCTGTGTATGTGCTCTCCCAGGATACCATCTGAGTATTGGAACAATACATTAATTCATCCAGCATGTCATTACTGGGCACACCATTGAGATGTTGAAATGTAGTAGATATGTGATGTAGATATGTGACAATTTCAGAATCACACCTCTTTGCTCCAGGCTGCAGAATTCTGCCCACGTAATTGGTTACCTTGTAGGCACAATGGAACCCAATCTTCTTCCCTTGTATTTAATAAAGAAGAGGAGCAGCAAGTTCCAAAAGATGCAGATTACAGCCTCTTTTCAGCTACAGAGCATATGGTCACTGTTCTAACAGTGATGTTGTGGGGATGGAACTGGACTCTCTCACGGTGGTGTCTGAGAAGAGGATGCTGTCTAAGTTGCATGCCATCTTGGTCAATGTCTCCCATCCACTACATAATGTACTGGTTGGGCACAGGAGTACATTCAGCCGGAGACTCATTCCACCGAGATGCAGCACTGAGTGACATAGGAAGTCATTCCTGCCTGTGGCCATCAAACTTTACAACTCCTCCCTTGGAGGGTCAGAAACCCTGAGCCGATAGGCTGGTCCTGGACTTACTTCATAATTTACTGGCATAATTTACATATTACTATTTAACTATTTATGGTTCTATTTATTATTTATGCAGCAACTGTAATGAAAACAAATTTCCCCCAAGATTAATAAAGTCTGACTATGACTATGACTATGACTAGGACTAATAGGCTGTATAATTTGTCCCTTCCCACTATGACTAAAATTGGATCTATCCATGATCAGGGAATCTTTAGATGCCTAAGAAAGAGGAAGGCCATGCCAATCTAAAGAAAGCAACTAGGAAATGATCCTTTCATCTTAATACCTATTTTAACAATGATACATAAGAAGGACACAACAATGAAGGAGATCAAATCCAGGCTATTTTGTTTGTGCAACACACGTCAAAGTTGCTGGTGAACGCAGCAGGCCAGGCAGCATCTCTAGGAAGAGGTACAGTCGACGTTTCAGGCCAAGACCCTTCGTCAGGACTACCGAAACGTCAGCTGTGCCTCTTCCTAGAGATGCTGCCTGGCCTGCTGCGTTCACCAGCAACTTTGATGTGTGTTGCTTGAATTTCCAGCATCTGCAGATTTCCTCGTGTTTGCTATTTTGTTTGTGTCAAGTTTTCAGTTTAGCTATCCAACTAAACATGGAGCTTAGAAAAATAGAGGGCTAAGCGTAACCCAAGGTAATTTCTAAAGTAAGTACATGTTCTACACAGCTTTGTGGGCCAAGGGCCTGTATTGTGCTATAAGTTTTCTATGTTTCTATGTTAACCCTATTTTCCTGCATTTCTTCCTTGTTTTGTACATAATTTTCCTTCCTTGTTTGAATTATCTGTTGCGTATGCATCGTATCAATTAAAACAGTGAAATCCAGATCAATGATTTTGTGTTTAAAAGAGATTTCTTCCATTTATTTGTCAATCACATTACTGATGCATATTTACTGATTTCAGACCCTTCAGACACTGGAACTGCTTTACTTGTATCAATTAATTAACAATTTGAACATCTCAATCAAGTCTCTAGTTAGATGTTTCTAAAAACAAGTGCAAGTTCCTCAGTGCTGAAGAACATAATTGCAAGTCCCTGACTCCATTTCATTAAGTCTGTTTTGTATCATCTTCATGGTCTTGATTACCGTTGTTGATGTATAGTAATGTTCACAATTGAACATAATATATATACGTGCAACTCAAATTTTATGGAGCTTTAGCATAGCTTTCTTAGTTAATGTTGTATTTGTCTATTCTTATCTATCAAAACATGGAGGTACCATCACGAACTCCCACAGTCCCCAATGGTCTTGTGATCCCAGTCTCTGAGGTCTACATATAAGCAGTCTTCAGGAGGGTGAACCCAACAAAAGCATGAAGCCCAGACAGAGTACTAAAGATCTGGGCTGATCGACAGTCTGAGGTGCCCACCTGCTTCAGGCAGGCTTCAATTATTCTGGGGCCTAAGAAGAAGGTGGTAACCTGCCTCAGTAACTATCATCCAGTAGCACTCACATCCACAGTGATGAGGTGCTTTGAGAGGTCGGTGATGAAGCATGTCAACTCCTGCCTGAGAAATGATTTGAATCCACTCGAATTTGATACCAGATCAACAGATCCACAGCGGATGCCATTTCATTGGCTCTTCACTCAACCTTGAAGAAACTGGACAGCAAAGATGAATACATCAGGACTACAGCTCAGCATTCAATACCATCATCCTCTCAAAACTGATCAATAAACTTCAAGAAACACACATAAAAGTTGCTGGTGAATGCAGCAGGCCAGGCAGCATCTATAGGAAGAGGTACAGTCGACATTTCAGGCCGAGACCCTTCATCAGGACTAACTGAAAGAAGAGCTCGTAAGAGATTTGAAAGTGGGAGGGAGAGGGGGAGATTCTAAATGATAGGAGAAGTCAGGAGGGGGAGGGATGGAGCCAAGAGCTAGACAGTTGATTGGCAAAAGGGATATGAGAGGATCATGGGACAGGAGGCCCAGGGAGAAACAAAAGGGGGAGGGGGGAAAGCCCAGTGGATGGGCAAGGGGTATAGTGAGAGGGACAGAGGGAGAAAAAGGAGAGAGAGAAAAAGAATGCATGTATATATATAAATAAATAACAGATGGGGTACAAGGGGGAGGTGGGGCATTAGCGGAAGTTGGAGAAGTCGATGTTCATGCCATCAGGTTGGAGGCTACCCAAACTTCAAGACCTTGGCCTCAATACCACCTTGTGCAATTGGATCCTTGATTTCCTCACTTACAGAGCCCAGTCAATTCACGTTTGAAGTAGCATCTCCTCCACAATCTCTATCAACACATAAGGCTGTCTGCTTAGCCTCCTGCTCTACTCACTTTATACTTATGACTGTATGGTTAAAAACAGCTCCAATGCCATATTAAAGTTTGCTGATGACACCACTACTGTAGACAAAATCAAAGGTGATGTATCAGCTTATAGGAGAAAGATTGAAAGTCTTGCTAAGTGATGCCATAACAGCAACCTCTTACTAAATGTCGGCAAGACAAAGGAGCTAATAATTAACTTCATCAGGAGGAAACCAGAGGTCCCTGAGACAATCCTCATCAGGGGATCGGAGATAGAGAAGGTCAGCATCTTTAAATTCCTCAGTGTAATTATTTGGGAGGACTTGTTAAGTACAATTATAAAGCATGGCAGTGCCTCTACTTCCTTTGGAGTTTGCAAAGATTCAGCATGATGTCTAAAACTTTGACACACCTCTATAGATGTGTAGTGGACTGTATATTGACTGGCTGCATCACAGCCTGGTATAGAAACACCAATGCCCTTGAATGAAAAATCTTACAAAAAGTAATGGATACAGCCCAGTCCATCACAGGAAAAGCTCTCCCAACCATCGAGTACATCTACATGAAGTGTTGTTGCAGGAAAGCAGTAATCATCATCAGGGACCCCTAACACCAAGGATATACTTTCTTCTCACTGCTGGCATCAGGATGAAGGTACAGAAGCCTCAGGACTCACTCCACCAAGTTCAGGAACAGTTTTTACCCCTCAACCATCAGGTTCAATGATTCTATTATGGTTATTATTCTATTATGTATTTATGCAGCAATACATAGAGGTACCAACTAGAGAAGGGGCAGTGTTGGATCTCCTGTTGGGGAATGAGATAGGTCAGGTGACAGAGGTTTGTGCTGGGGAGCACTTCGGGTCCAGTGATCATAATGCTATTAGTTTCAATATAATTATGGAGAAGGATAGGACTGGACCCAGGGTTGAGATTTTTGATTGGACAAAGGCTAACTTTGAGGAGATGCGAAAGGATTTAGGAGGTGTAGATTGGGATAATTTGTTTTACGGGAAGAATGTAATTGAGAAATGGAGGTCATTTAAAGGTGAAATTTTGAGAGTACAGAATCTTTATGTTCCTGTTAGGATGAAAGGAAAAGTTAAAAGTTTGAGAAAGCCATGGTTTCCAAGGGGTATTGGAAACTTGGTTCGGAAAAAGAGAGATACCTACAATAAGTATAGGCAGCATGGAGAAAATGAGGTGCTCAAGGAATATAAAGAATGTAAAAAGAATCTTAAGAAAGAAATTAGAAAAACTAAAATAAGATATGATGTTGCTTTGGCAAGTAAGGTGAAAATAAATCCCAAGGGTTTCTACCGTTATAGTAATAGCAAAAGGACAGTGAGGGATAAAATTGGTGCCTTAGAGAATCAGAGTGGACAGCTGTGTGTGGAGCCAAAAGAGATGGGGAAGGTTCTGAACAATTTCTTTTCTTCAGTATTCAAAGAGAAGGATACTGAATTGGGTAAGATAAGAGAAACAGGTAGGGAAGTTATGGAAACTTGATGCTATAAAGAAGAGGAAGTACTGGAGCTTTTAAGGAATATGAAAGTGGATAAGTTTCTGGGTCCTGACAAGATATTCCTTAGGACCTTGAGGGAAGTTAGTGTGGAAATAGCAGGGGCTCTGACAGAAATATTTCAAATATCATTAGAAACGGGCATGGTGCCGGAGGATTGGCGTATTGCTCATGTTGTTCCATTGTTTAAAAAGGGTTCTAAGAGTAAACATAGCAATTATCGGCCTGTGAGTTTGACGTCAGTGGTTGGTAAATTGATGAGAAGTATTCTTAAGGATGGTATATATAATTATCTGGATAGCCAGGGGTCTGATTAGGAACAGTCAACATGGATTTGTGTGTGGAAGGTCATGTTTGACAAACCTTATTGAATTTTTTGAAGCAGTTACTAGGAAAGTTGACGAGGGTAAAGCGGTGGATGTTGTCTATATGGACTTCAGTAAGGCCTTTGACAAGGTTCCACGCGGAAGGTTGTTTAGGAAGGTTCAATCGTTAGGTATTAATATCGAAGTAGTAAAACGGATTCTGCGGTGGCTGGATGGGAGACGACAGAGAGTGGTGGTGGATAACTGTTTGTCAGATTGGAGGTCGGTGAATAGTGGTGTGCCTCAGGGATCTGTACTGGGTCCAATGTTATTTGTCATATATATTAATGTTCTGGATGATGGGTTGGTAAATTGGATGAGTAAGTATGCAGATGATACTAAGATAGGTGGAGTTATGGATAATGAAGTAGGTTTTCAAAGCTTGCAGAGAGATTTAGGCCAGTTAGAAGAGTGGGGCTGAAAGATGGCAGATGGAGTTTAATGCTGATAAATGTGAGGTGTTACATTTTGGTAGGACTAATCAAAATAGGACATACATGGTAAATAGTAGGGCATTGAAGAATGTAGTAGAACAGAGGGATCTATGAATAATGGTGCATAGTTCCCTGAAGGTGGAATCTCATGTGGATAGGGTGGTGAAGAAAGCTTTTGGTTTGCTGGCCTTTATAAATCAGAGCATTGAGTATAGGAGTTGGGATGTAATGTTGAAATTGTACAAGGCATTGGTGAAGCCAAATTTGGAGTATTGTGTACAGTTTTGGTCACCGAATTATAGGAAAGATGTCAACAAAATAGAGAGAGTACAGAGAAGATTTACTAGAATGTTACCTCGGTTTCATCTCCTAAGTTACAGAGAAAGGCTGAACAAGTTGGTTCTTTATTCTTTGGAGTGTAGAAGTTTGAGGGGGGACTTGATAGAGGTATTTAAAATTATGAGGGGGATAGATAGAGTTGACGTTGGTAGGCTTTTTCCATTGAGGGCGGGGGAGATTCAAACAAGAGGACGTAAGTTGAGAGTTAAAGGGCAAAAGTTTAGGGGTAACATGAGGAGGAACTTCTTTACTCAGAGAGTGGTAGCTGTGTAGAACGAGCTTTCAGCAGAAGTGGTTGAGGCAGGTTCGATGTTGTCATTTAAAGTTAAATTGGACAACTATATGGACAGGAAAGGAATGGAGGGTTATGGAGTGAGTGCAAGTCGGTAAGAGTTTGGCACGGACTAGAAGGGCCGAGATGGCCTGTTTCCGTGCTGTAATTGTTATATGGTTATATGGTTATATGGTTATTGAGTACGCCCGCAAGAAAATTAATCTCAGGGTTGTATATGGTGACATATATGTACTTTGATAATAAATTTACTTTGAACTCCGATAAGACCACAATTTTCATTGAGTGGTTGACCAGCTATCTTCGAAGATCTGTGAACATATACATTGCTACCTACTAAACCTGAACAATTTAATTTATATTTCTACTTCTCACTCTACCAACATAATTGATCTTTTCACAGGACTCCGGGTCCCTGCTCCTTTCTTCATTCTATTGTCTCCTTAAGTTGGTAGAGTTTTCCTCTGTTTTGTATCATACACCCATTTTGAAGTTACGGATTATTTTACCAAACCCTAATTTTCTAAAACAATTGAAAAAGTACTCTGGGAAGTAAAGTAAAACTGCTAAGTGGTCTAAGAATGACTGCCAAAAAGTGTCTCTTTCCTTTTACCCAGTCTGCAAAGCAATCTCTTACAACTATCTTCTGTTCTCCATTTCCAAAAAAAATGTCGTACCTGAATATCCACCATCTCATGAGTACTAATTGTTTGCTCACAATGATACGGCGCCTTGACAAACACTCGTGCGGCTAGGAATCAGTTAAAAGTTGATGAGATTTTTCCAGTGAAGCAGTGGTTGAAATTTCAGGGATGTGACTCTTGGTGAACTGTGATCAGTGTGCTTTAGTGCCAAGTGTGGCTCTGGGCAGCCAAGCAAACACTTTCTGTCCGACACATCAGTCAACAGTGAAAGGGGGCAGAAGAATGATTTGGAAAATTGTTATACAAACTCATAAAAGAGCTTGGAGGAGACTGATCTTTTAGCTTGAAAGGGAAGCAACCTCATCAAGGTATATAAACTTCTTTGTTACTTTGGCATCCAGCTGATCTCTCGATCTAAAACTGTGATCTTGTGCAGTGACCCGTGTATAACATAGGAACTTCAGTCATCCATGAAGGACATGTTAATACTCTATTTCAGCATTGGAACTCTGTACAAACTCATCTTTGTTATTTCTTCTCTGACATGATTGTAAAAGAAATTATTTTGTTTTCAATCATCATAGCTCAAGAAACTCGACTATAGTGCTGAGCTCTTATAGCAGATCATTAACAATATCGCAGTTATTTTGCTCTGCTGCAACTGTAGTATTATTGCTTTCCTTATTGAAGACCCAAACATAACCTAGCATTGCTCTGGCATATTGTCATCATTTGGTCCAGGTAGGTGGATGGCAGCATCAGTTTGATGTAGCTTGTGGATTTTGACAGCCACTGCATATGTTGGATTCATTCTTTTGAGAACAATGCCAGTGAGGTGCTGTCAGAGAAGTCTGTGAGGGTAGGGCTTTCCCTTCTTGAAAAACAAAACATCCAGATATGAGTGTTTTTATGTGTGTTGCTTGAAATTCCAGCATCTGCAGATTTCCTCGTGTTTGTGTTTTTACATCCAGATATTTAAAGTTTTACCCACCAGACAAAGGAATACACTCCAGATATATGATTTGTGCCCACGGATCAAAGTTTTTCTATCAGATTCAAGTCCTGTACTGAACAAATTTCCTCAGTACCTGCTACTCTCATCCATGACAGTGTCATGCTCCTGTTCTTAACAATATTCAAATCTGTCATTCACAAGGATAGATAGAGATCTCACTGTCTCTACTATATATATAGCAAAAACAAAGAGCAGTATTCTTGCTACTCTGGAAAATTTTGTCTGCTTTTTGAATTTTATGCCTCAGAAATCTGTCCTGTATGCATATAGAACAACTTATCCTTCGTAGAGCAATCAAATACAAGTCCTGATTCAAGAATGTGAGGGCTACTGTTGGACTCAGATAAGGCAACAATTGTCCAGGAATTGTCGGAGAATGTAATGGGAGGGCATCGCTAGGGGCTCTAAATTTTATCCTTCATTCCGAAAAGCCTATTACTTTCTCTGCTCTGCTTTCTTGGAGAAAGTATTCTTTTTCCTTAAAAAGCACCAGACGTCACAATAAATAGTGTGTGGAATTCTGATCAGGCACTTTTTCAATTCCTTTCACATTCAACCATTGGTAACCCTATAAAGAAACAACAAACACAAAATTCTGGAAGGACTCAGTAGGTCAGGCGGCATCCGTCTGTCACTTCCCAATTTTCACTTTATCTCTGCTCTCCACCCACCCACCTTCCCCATCTCCTAGTTTCACATTCACTTGCCAACTTTTACTTCTCCTCCCCTCAATGTCTTATTCTAGCTACTTCCCCCTTCCTTCTCAGTCCTGATGAAGGATCGCATCCCAAAATATCGACTATTTAATCCACTCACAGATGCTGCCTGACCAGCTGACATCCTCCAACACTTTGTATCTGGATTTCCAGCATCTGCAGAATCCCTTCTGTACAGTCACAAAAAAACAAGACTTCTATGTGGTATAGAACTTCTTCTGAGCACTATAAAGCATTTTATTAATGGCATAATTAATATTGCTTCCATGGCACTGATGGCTGAGAGGTTAGTGAAATAGTGGTTAGAGTGATTTAAACTTATCCAGTATTCTACAAATAATATGCACTTGAGTATTTTCCATATTGTTAGATAAAACTCTTGTGTTGTACAGGGACTGGTTGCAGCCATAGCAAATTATTGTATAGATCCATTACCTTATGTGTATTGGGTATATGACAGACAAGTTTTGGGTGTCATATTGAGTGACCAGATTGGATGAATCTGGTGCCTATGAAGGGCAAGTTTCAACAGAAAGCCACATGGAATTAAATGTTGAAAATACATAAAACTTATTATCCCTGAAAGCAAGATTGCCACTGAATATTAATAGGTAGAATGGGACAGAAATGCTGTTTCGGGGAAGGATTTACTATGGAAAATATCAGATACGTTTTTTGCTTCATCCCCTTATTTCTTCCACCCATCACCTCCCAGCTTCTCACTTTATCCCCTTCCCCACCCACCTACCTTCCAAATTACCAGACTTCTCCTATCACTCTCCAGACTGTACTCCTTCCCACCTCTCCATACCTCTCTGTTTCTTTCCCTTTCCTTGCCAGTACTCATAAATGATCTCAGCCCTAAAGGTCGACTCTTTATTTCTCTCAGTAGATGCTACCTGACCTGCTGAGTTCCTCCAGAAATTTACGTCTGTTGCTCTGGATTTCCAGCATCTGCAGAATATCTTGTGTTGATGTTATGGGGAAGATGGGAAAGAGAACCCAGTGTCTGATGACTGTTTGTACCCTGCTACATGTGGTTAATGTTGGGAACTTGTTCCATTGGCACTCTCTCAGGTTTAACTCTGAATAAAGTGGCTCATCTTCACATGAATGAATTAGTGTGTAAACCACCTGAACAAATTCTTTTACTGGGTTTCTCTCTGATTTCCTTATTGATTTTTAATGTGTTAGCTCTATGCAGACTGTTTAGCAGGTAAAAAAGGGCAAACCTCAATTCTAGACAGATGGCCCTGGTCTAGAAATTCAATCACACATCATTATATTTTCTCACTTCTGCTTTAAGGTCACTTCAGCTCAATGAGGAGGAAGTAGAGCAGGAATGGGCATTTCTTTATGTCCCAGGCTACTACAAAGTGTAGGCATTCATAAACTACACTCATATCTCTACAGAGCATGACCAATCTATTGCCAAAATTGTTTGGGAGCAGATGTGCACAAAGAATCCATCTCCTGAGGACACTGTTCTTCAACAGCTTGTACCATGTCTCTTTGACCCACTTTTCCACATCTCTTGTATCACTGCAGCATCCATTATTCAGCAGTAACATTCCCCTGTGCTGGAAGAGTGTTGCTTGTATTGGTATATGTCACTTTAGAAGCAGAATACAGAGATTACATTTGTGAAGCTGTATTCTGACATTTTGTGAGAATTTGCAACACATCAATAGACAACACTGTGTCAAAACTAACAAATGCCTGTTTCAGCACTGTTTAACACTGGGAAACCTGACAGTACTATTATTTAAATTTCACAGCTGAAGGTTTAGATCTGTTGGGAATTTTATGAACAATGTTAGGGTGGCAGAAGCAGTTGATCCTATCCTCTACCAAAAAAAGAGGGAAGTTAAGGCTGTTTCGCCACAAAGCAACACTCTGATGGATCAAGCTCAAGGGCATCCTGGAATGAACAAACTTTAACTCTCCTATAAATAAAAATAGATAAAGTATTTTAATCAGGAGTTTCAATCAATTTTAATCCTACATTTACACATTAAAAAGTGTTTTATAAGTTATACAAGTGCCCTTTGCCATGGAGTTAATTCAATTCTCTCTACACCAAAGCCCAAGAAGTTTTCATCAGGAACTAACAAACTGGCTGATAATTCAGTATCTTTTCACTTTCTTTTGACGTTTGAAAGACCATGGGAGAACTTAATGACTTTTCCCTCAAATAGACTTCAAATTGGAACTAACTATTCAATCTACAAAATGAAATTTGTGCTGATTATGAGATACATATTTTTCATTTGCCTCAGGTCTTATCATACAGTAGACATTTCACACAAAGACAGTAAAGCAAATGTGTTAGAAATTTTGAAAATGTTGGAATAAAACTATTGTGATATAAATAGGCATTTTTAATTCGGAAGAAATAGTTACTAGCTTTTCTCTCCAGTTCCTGTTGTTTGTTTCTCTGTGGCAAGTCTGTTCCATTATATCTGTTGCCCATCCTGTTATCATTTGTTAATGCCTATGCTCTATGTTCTCACAGGAGAATGGCATTAAATTTCCAGTTAATGTTTGGAACGGTAGATTAAATTGACTTTCATAATTCAATTGGAGCTACAATTTATTAATGTATTTTGCATTACTTGCCAGAGTTATTTCAGCAATTGAGCTTCCATGGTATTTAAGCTAGCTGAAGAAACATTTTCCTGGCAGTCAAACCCTCCACAAAACAGGCTGTGAATCTTTGTCACATTAATTATTTTAATAATGGCTCTGCTGGTATGCCTTCAAGGAGACTATTATAATTACACATTTTCTTTCAATGTGTTTGCAGGATGTTTGCAACTGGAGAGATGGGGCTGAGGATGGGGCAGTCGGTATACAAGTCGATGCAGTGTGTAGTCAGACTGTGAGGAAAGACAGGCAGATGATAGGGCAAAACTGCAGATAGTGGGATAAGTTGCAGTGTAACGTGGGGGTAAAATTGAAAAGGGTAATGAATACAGGTCTGAAGGCATTTTATTTGCATGCACGCGGTATATGGAACAAGGTAGATGAACTTATAGTGCAGTTAGAGATTGGCAGATACAATGTTGTGGACGTCACTGAGTGTGGCTGAAGGAAGATCATAGTTGGGAGCTTAACATCCAAAGATACATCCCAGGGTGGGATGGATCTGTTGGTAAAGAAAAAAATGAAATCAAATTCTTAGAAAGGGTTGACAGCGGATCAGAAGGTACAATATCCCTGTGGATAGAGTAAAGAAACTGCACGAGTAAAAAAGACCCTGATGAGAGTTATATACAGGCCTCCAAACAGTAACCAGAATGTGGAATACAAATTACAATTGGAGATAGAAAAGGCACGGAAGAAGAGCAATGTTATGATAGTCTTGGGGGAATTTCAATATGCAGGTAGATTGGGAAAATTAGGTTGGTTCTGGATCCCAAGAGAGGGAATTTGTATGCCTATGGGATGCCTTTTTAGAGCAGCTTGTGATGGATTCCACTTGGGGAAAGGCAATTCTGCATTGGGTGCTGTGTAATGAACCAGATTTGATTAGAGAGGTTAAGGTAAAGGAATCCTTAGGAGTCAGTGATCATAATATGATAGAAATCACCTGCAGCTTGAGAGGAGAAGATAAAGTCAAATGTATCAGTGTTACAGTAGGGTAAAGGGAATTCCAGAGGCATGACGGAAGAGCTAGCCAAAGTTGATTGGAAGGGGACACTAGCGAGGATGATGATAGAACAGCAACGGCTAGAGTTTCTAGAAGCTGTGGAATAGATATATCCCAAAGATGAAAAAGTATTTTAAATGGCGGATGAGGCAATCGTGGCTGTCAAGGGGAGTCAGCATAATAGAAAAGCAAGGGCATATATAATAAAACAAAAATTAGTGGAAAGTTAGAGGATTGGGAAGCTTTTAAAACCACAGAAGGCGACAAAAAAATCAAAGAGGAAAAAGATGGAATGTGAAGGTAAACTAGCCAATAATATTGAAGAAGATACAAAATGTTTTTTTACAGATATATAAAGAATAAAAGAGAGGTGAGGGTGGATATCAGATCTCTAGAAAATTATGCTGCAGAGATAGTAATCGGGGACAAAGGAATGGTGAACAAACTTAATAAGTATTTTACGTCAGTGTTCACAGACAACAGATCAGATGTAGTGCTCTAAATTGCTCTAAAATAAATAGATTTATACATTGCACTTCCTCCCCCTTTAGATTAATGCAACATAAAATGGTATATGTACAAAACATTAAATTTCCTTTTCACAACCCATATTCCAAACAAACATGCTTTCACATATATCACAAACTTCACAGATCTAAAGATTCAGTCCTTTGAGTGGCACTCTGTTCCCTTCAGGGTAGAGCCTCTGGACCTGTAGAATAGCATCAGGTTTGGTAGTTGTCTTGGCTAAGACAACATTTTCGGTTTCTGGTGTCACGTTGCTGTCAGTGACATCATCACTGAGACACAAGTCTGGTGACCAATTTATCCATCTTGTTGGATGCGGTTGACTCAGGTGTGTTCTTCGGTTGAGCATCCAGTATCTGGTCCAATGAAGTCTCCATGTCTGACCTCCAATGTCCACCGTGTACGTCAGTGGTCCTGTTCTTGTCGCTATCCTATCGGGTGTCCACTCGTTTTCTCGGTACTCATGCCCTAGGACCTTCCTATCCAATCTCAAAGCTCCTTACTGATTCACTTGGCAAATGACTGAACTGTTCATTCTGCACTTCCCTCCATAGATCTGGTTTCAGGATGTCTAGGAGAGATCTCAGATTCCTGCTTATGGACAGCATTGCAGGAGTTTGATTTATCATCAAATGAACAGAGTTCTATACACAAAAAGAAAGTTGTCCACCTTGTGCTGTAAAAAAATGAGCTCCTTGTCCATTGCTTTAATAAAACTTTCAGCTAACACATTCATTGATGGGCAGAGAGGAACTGACTTGAAATGTTTGATGACATTTTTCTTCATGAACAGTCGAAATTTTTCTAATGTGTATTGTGGTCCGTTGTCATTCACAATTTGTTCTGGTAAGCCATTTCTAGTGAAGATAGTCCTCAGAGCAGAGACAAGTCTTTGCTGAGGTAGTTAACTTCATTGGTATTGAATGAGCATCCACTGCAATCAGAAACATGGAGTCCACGAATGGTCAAGGAAAATCACTATGTACTCTTTGTCATAGTCACTTCCATGTAACGGTGCCTGTGTGGGTGCATTTTGTATATTTTGGCATCTTAAACAGCTTTCGCCAAGTCTTCAATCTGTTTATCTATTCCCTTCTCAAACACCTTCTCATTAGCATTAAGCAGCTGTGACAGCCTCTGGTTAGTGATACCATTTGGGCTGCAGTTGCCTGTTGATGCCACACTGAGAGCTTTGACTGAGTGCCAGTCTAGTTGGATTTCTCTCAACCACTAATGTCTGAAAAGTGCTGGCCCTCCACTTTTCAAAACGTAAAGCTCAAACTGTTGTTTGGCCTATATATGTCACATTTACTTTCAGTTTGCCTTTGGGAAACTCTTCTTCGCCTATGTAAGTCTTTAGCATCTCTGAAGTCTTCTCTAATGGTCTCAGAAAACAGCCTCTTGTAGTCAGCCTCTAAAATTATGGACAAAGCTGACCCTGTATCCAGCTCTATTTTCAGTTCTACACCTGACACGTCTATTGTGATCAATAATATATTGTGATCTCCTTCAGTAATACTATGCAGTTCTAGGCATGACAGGTCACCTTTGTTAGACTCTACATTGTCTGATTCTGTTTTACATTTGGTAACTTTATGCATTTGCTTATTTTTGTGTTTGAGACTTTTCATTCACTTGTGCTTATTGTCTGCCTTTCACATTCTCTGCTTGTGACCTTGTCTCTGACACTTTCTGTAGACCTTTTCTTTGAACCAACAGTCATTTGCATAATGGGAGGATTTGCCAAAACAATGATATCTTTGCCTTTTTGCACCATTCAGCAGTGTTGTGTGCATTTCAGATTCTGTCCTCCCTTTCTGTAGTTCTACTCCATACTTTGCTGCAGGCTCTAATGATATTGCAATGGTCAATGCACATTCTAAGGTTAGATCTCTTTCGGACAGTAAACTCTTTCGAGTGCTTTTGACTATACAAGCCTGTCCCTTAATGCATCAGAAAGTCCATCTCTGATGTCATAGTACTGGGAAAGTTTGCACAGTTCTGCAATGTATTCAGAAAGGCTTTTATCTTTTGACTGATCCCTTTTGTAAAATCTATATCTCTAAGCCATTACCAGTGGTTTAGGACTCAACTGATTTTGTAAAATCGTAACAATTTTGTCAAACATCTTGCTTGCTGAGTTGGCAGGGATTACTGGGTTGTCTAAGAGACTGTACATCCTTGCGCCATTAAGCTAAGATTTGCAGGGGCTTTCTTTTGCTTTTCCACATTGTTCACGTTACAATACAGTTTAATACTCTCGATATATGACTCCCAGTTTTCATTAGCACTATCAAATTCATCAACTTTCCCGACTGAAGCCATCACCATGTTATTTTCACTTTATGTTCGGCACGCCTTTCACTGTTACTCACGGTCCTTCAGCATACTTGTGCTGTTTAACTCTCGCTGTTTCGTCCCATAACTATCGGTGCAGTTCGTGCTAAATTCTGACATTCCGGTTTCTACTTGTCACCAATTTTTGTGATTGTGCGCAACTACATGTCAATTAAATAAAATTATGAATGCAGGAAATGGCTCTAAGTGGTGTTTTTATACTGCAGTGTGTGTGTGTGTGTGTGTGTGTGCGCGCGTGCGTGCGCGAGTGAGAGAGCAGTGCACATGCATAGACAACAGCACATGTACAGTCAACAGATCAAATGTAGTGTTTGGGGGGAGGGTCATTGCTCTAAAAGAAATAGATCCATACATTAGAGTGGAGGCAGAATCACTAGATTCTGGAAAAGTTCGGGAGGACTGGAAAAGTGCAAATGTCACTCTACTCTAAGAATGGAGATAGGCAGAAGAAAGGAAATTATAGACCCATTAGCCTGACCTTAGTGGTTGGGAAAATGTGGGAGTCCATTATTAAGGATATGGTTTAGCTGTTCTTTGGAGGCCAAAGTCAACATGGTTTCCTTAAAGAGAAATCTTTTCTGGCAAATTTGTTGGAATTCTTTGAGGAAATAACAAGCAGGATTGACAAATGGGAGTCAGTGGTTACACAGAGATGTTTAAAAAGTTTCACAGAGATACCAAATACATCACAATGTGACAGGATCTGTATTAGAGCTAAGTGCATTCATAATAATTCAATAATATGCCATTTGGGCTGATTTTAGCACAGGTCAAATGGGCATGATTATTAGTTTTACATCAAAAATTTCAGAATTTGATAAGAACTTAAAATGGCATTGAGTAAAGGTGGCTTTCTACTAAAGCAGACATTTTGGCTAAGAATTTCATCACCCGATGTAAACGACCACAAGGAAGTGACCAAGGCAATAAGATATTGATTTTGCTAACAGCAACGGGACAGAATACATAAAGCAATATCGTTAAGGTCAGGACCAAGTTCTGTCGAGATTAAAGGGAAACAGGTCCTGATTTGGAGCAAGGGGCAGCTGCTGGTGGTATTGGCGGGATGTAATTTAACTAGTTGGTGAGTCCCAAGCATTTGCAAACCAATTTACTGAAAGAAAATGATTTTCAAATAATTCTCAGTGACATATTAAGTTTTTAAAACCCTAGGATTGATCAACTTCCATTGTGTTTTGCTTCAAGGAAATTTTGTAGCTTGGGAAAAAATACACACTCAGGACAGCAAATACTTTTTTGGGTCTTTAATTCCTTTATTGTTTTAGATGTTTTAATGCAGAAAGAGGGTATCAAAACAAAAACAAAAACATTTATTTAAAAAAAAACACAGTTCCTGCTGTTACACTCTCAGCTTAATTTCAGACTTGTGGTTCGACTAGTTATGTATGCAGTATGAAAATAAATAAAACACAATATACAAAACCAATACGGTAGTAGCAATCACAATAAAAAACAGACATTAGAATCCCACCAACCCTGTACCTTATACACAACATCAAAGATATGAATAAGTACATCTCATCGAGGTATACTCACTTTGGCACACACATGCTCAACTTCCAAACACATATAGGCGAGACACTGAAACGAGTTCTCCTCACTCATGCCACGTGAACGTATTCACAGTACTCTGCTACATTTACATTCAGTCATGAAACAATAAAGTAAGACAAAAATAAACTTCTACAAAAATTTTTACAATACAACTACCTTGTAGTTAATTCACTAGAAATACTAACCTACTAGGCCGATAAGGATCTTTGCACAAGCACGCTATCCAGCGCCAAAACTTTACCAAAACTCATACAACCAGTACTCCTAGCGGAAAAAAAATCAGCTTCCAGCACTTGATGTACTTTCTAGAACATTGTGACTCTTCTTTGCACTCCACACATGTATAATGATGTCACTATTTTCTCTTAAAGGCACAGACAGCTATTTTAGCATTTTTTTTAGATTATGAAGACACGCAGTCCTCGTTTATTGTCATTTAGTAATGCATGCATTAAGAAATGATACAATATTTCCTCCGGTATGATATCACAAAACACAGGACAGACCAAGGCTGAAAAAAAACTAACAAAACCACATAATTATAACATATAGTTACAACAGTGCAACAATACCATAACTTGATGAAGAAGTCCATGAGCACAGTAAAAGTTCAAAGTCTCTCAAATGTCCCACATCTCACGCAGACGGAGAGAAGGAAGAAAAACTCTCCCTGCCATACCCGACCACGGTCCGACTCTGAGTCATCCAAAAATTTCGAGCTCTGATCAGCTCTCTGACACCGAGTATTCGACCTCCTTCTCAGTCGCCAACAGCAGGCAAAGCCGGGGATTTTGAGGCCTACCCTCCGAAAGATTCCTGACCGCGCAGTAACAACAGCAGCAAATGAGCGTTTCAGAAATTTCTCCAGATGTTCCTCTGTGCTTTCACATCCATCTCCATCAAATCAGAATTGTCTACGGCCCCTATTTAACAGATACGATATCATTTTTCATCAGAGGGCTGTGCACACGCGCGGCACGTTGCTTCTCTCTCCTCCTGCCTTTACCAGGGTGAATACATAAGTGCACTTTTACAATAAAAAATAATAGTTAAAGTTGATTTGGTTACACAAAAGTGATTATATTTGGTTCATGCGACACAGAAGTGTACAGAAAAGAATGTAATAAAGTAAAAGGAAATGGAAAGGGTGAAGGCAGTGAACAAGATAGAAACTTGAAGCAGAATCCACTAGGATGTCTTTTCAGTATCTTCACAATATATTTGATGATGTATGATTATTCTCTTCCAATATTATTACAAACACTCAAACAGATACTTTGTTTCTCAAAGTACATGATGTTCAGATTATTAAACATTTAAATATCATTGATTTAGCACATTCATTAGATTATGAAAACACTCAGTCCTCTTTTATCGTCATTTAGAAATGCATGCATGCATTAAGAAATGATACTGTGTTTCTCCGGAGTGATATCACAGAAAACAAGACAGACCAAAGACTAACACTGACAAAACCACATAATTATAACATATAGTTACAGCAGTGCAAAGCAATACCATAATTTGATAAAGAACAGACCATAGGCACAGTAAAAAAAAGTTCTCAAAGTCCCGAGTCGATCAACTCCCGAGACCCCGCTAGCAGGCGGCAAAAGGGAGAAACTCCCTGACATAAACCTCCAGGCACCGTCAACTTGCCGATACCTTGGAAGCAGCCGACCACAGCCGACACTGAGTCCATCCGTCCGAAAACTCCGAGCTTCCGAGCAGCCTCTCCGGTACAGCCTCCTGAGTGCCATCCTCTGCCGAGCGCCTTTGACCTCTCCCCGGCCGCTGAAACACACAAAGCCGAGGATTTTGAGGATTCCTTCAGCTCCGGAGATTCGGGTTACCACAGTAGCAACGGTAACAAGCAGTCATTTCAGAAGTTTTCCAGATGTTCCACTGTGCTCTCACATCTGTCTCCATCAAATCAGGATTGTGCACGGTCCCCTACTTGACAGATAACAGACATTATCACCAAAGTGGCTGCACGCGCTGCGTCGCACCACCATCTTCTCCCCCCTCCCAGGAGCAGCTAGCATTGCTTTCATCCAGCAACTAGTAACTTTCCTGAGGTTATAAAAGGCAATTTCCTGAACTTCCTAATCCCAACCTACATCATTGAAAAAGACATTACAGTATAGCACAGAAACAGGTCTTGCAGCCCACAATGTTGTACCAAACTCCACCTGCCATTTCTCACCACTATATGCAACTATTCTATATCCTGCTCTATCCTATGATAATCTTCCACACTCTTCATATCACCAATCCTTATATCATCTGAGAACTTACTAACTCATGCATCCATATTTTAGACCAAAAGATATAGGAGCAGAATTAGGCCATTTGGTCCATCATGTCTGTTCTGACATTTCCTCATGGCTGATCCAATTTTCCTCTCAGCCCCGATCTCCTGCCTTCTCTCCAAATCCTTTCATGCCCCGACCAATTAAGAATCTATCAAACTACACCCTAAATATACGTAAAGACTTGATTTCCACTGCTACCTATGGCAATGAATTCCACAGATTCACCACTTTCTGGCTAAAGAAATTCCTCCTCAGCTCTGTTCTAAAAGGATATCCCTCTGTAACCACACTGGTCCAATGATGTCCTTGAAGATTTATTTTTATCTCTCTCTCTCTTTCTTCAGCAGACACCGTGAAAACTACAAGCAAATAAAAGACATATAAGGTTTGAAACATGCATCTCTCAGTCTTTTAAAGTCTGTCAAGCTAGGGTCCACTGATAAACAAGCCCAAAACACATCAGCACAACAGAGTGTGCTGAAATCAAATAAAATCACTAAAAACGTACCACACCGTCCACGTAAAGGCACATCAACAACATTATACACAATATAAAACAAATAAAACCGATTACCGTGTGCGCCTCTTGGACCACATGCAGAATGAGGTTATTTTAGGGCCACATGTCTTTCTCTGCATCCATGTTGGTTCTGACCCATAATGCCACAGTCATGCTCTTATTAAATTCTGGTCATGTGACCTGTTACGCTCTACATTAAATAAAACCTTACATAAAAAGCACAACATTTTAAATCAAACATTATTTTAAGATTTTAAAAAATCATGAATTCATGACAAAAACATATAAAATAAACATCTCAATGAAACATGTCTCTGAGACAGTTACACCCTCTATTCTGAGGTTGTGTCCTCTGGTCTTACACTCTCCCTCTATAGGAAACAGCCTCTCCACATCCACCCTGCCAAGGCTTTTCACCATTTGATAGGTTTCAATTAGCTCACTCCTCATTCTTCTGAATTCCAGTGAATACAGGACCAGAGCAAGCAAAGCTTCTTCATATAACAAGACATTCAATCCTGGAATCATTTTCATAAATCTCCTATGAAGCCTCGCCAGTTTGAACACATCCTTTCTAAGATAAGGGGCCCAAACCGGGTCACGATACTCCAAGTGAGGTCTCACCAGTACTTTATAAAGCCTCACCATTACATCCTTGCTTTTATATCCTAGTCCTCTTAAAATGATGGAAACACAAGGAAATCTGCAGATGCTGGAATTTCAAGCAACACACATATTAAAAAAATGCAAACGCGCGTCCTCTTAAAATGATGCTAACATCGCATTTGCTTTCTCACCACAGACTCAACCTGCAAATTAACCTTTAGGGAATCCTGCACAAGGACTTCCAAGTCCCTTTGCACCTCTGTTTTTTTTTGTACTTTTACTCATTTAGAAAATAGTCAACCCTTTCATTTCTTCTACCAAAGTGAATGACCATACTCTTCATGACACTGTATTCCATCTGCTATTTCTTTGCCCATTCACCCAATCTGACTAATTCCTTCTGTAGCCTCTCTACTTCCTCAAAACTACCTGCTCCTCCACCTATCTTCATATCATCTGCAAACTTTGCAACAAAGCCATCAATTCCATCATCCATCATTCCATCATTGACATATAACATTAAAAAATCAGTCCCGCCACAGACCCTGTGGAACACCAGTAGTTAGTGACAGTCAGCCAGAAAAGGCTCCCTTTATTTGCACACTTCACCTCCTGCCAATCAGTCACTGTTTTATCCATGCTAGAATCTTTCCTGTAATACAATGGGCTCGTAGCTAGTTAAGCAGTCTTGTGTGTGCACCTTGTCAAAGGCCTTCTGAAAATTCAACTACACAACATCAAGTGATTCTCCTTTGTCTATCCTGCTTGCTACTTCTTCAAAACATTGCAACAGATTTGTCAAGCAAGATTTTTCCCTTGAGGAAGCCATACTGATTATGGCCTATTTTATCATGTGCCTCCAAGTACACTGAGATCTCACCCTTTATAATTGACTCCAACATCTTCACAACCACCGAGGTGAGACTAACTGGCTTATAGTTTCTTTTCTTCTGCATCTCTCCTTTCTTAAAGAGTAGAGTGAATTTTCAATTCTCCAGTCTTCCAGAACCATTCCTGAATCTAATGATTCTTGAAAGATCATTATGAATGCCTGCACGATCTCCTCAGCTACTTCTTTCAGGGCCCTAGGGTGTACACCATCTGGTCCATTTGACTTATCTACTTTCAGACCTTTCAGTTTCCCAAGAATCTTCTCTCCAGTTATGGTAACTTCATACACTTCATGCCTCCTGACACCTAGAATTTCCACCATATTGCTAGTGCCTTCCATAGTGAAGATTGTTGTAAAATATTTCCATCCACGTCATGATTTGGTTGTTTCCTTTGGTTTTCAAAAGAACTGAGAAATCTTATTTCTTAGTCATTTTTGTTCTTCTAATTTTTTCACAATTTTAAACAAACAAAAAAAATTTAAAAATATAGACTCTTTGACAGTTCCTCACCAGCCACGTGATACTCCCTTAATGAGAAACATTATCATATCCTCTATATGATACTGTTCATAATTGCACACGGGCCTATGTATCACTCATCAGCTACTCACTCTCAAAGAGCCTTCCTGCATCAAAAGGTTCAAGCTCATTTGAGGGGGTGCAGTATTTTAGTGGTTTAGTTACTGCATTAATAGTAAGAGCTTCGGATCATTGATCCAGAGATATGCGGTTGAATCTCACTACAGCAGCCAGGGAATTAAATTTCAAGTATTTAAATAAATCTTGGAGTTTTAAAAAAATCTAATCTCAGTAACAGTCATCATGAAACTAAATGACTGCCATTAAAATTAACCATCTGGTTCACTAATGTCTTTCAGAGAAGGAAATTTACTATCTGTACTAGGGGGGCCTGACATAGTTCCAGATCCCAACAATGTGGTGGCTCTTAACTGTCTCCTCAGTTTTTGGAAAAATTAGTGAGGTCAATAAAGATTAGTATTTTCAGCAATGGCTCATCTTGTGAATGAATAAAGTAATCAAAATATTATGACTTCTTTCAAAAGAAAAGATCTGTAAAGAGATATGTCTGGTATAATGGCAGAGCTGATACAGCAGCTGCCTCGTAGTTCCAGTTACCTGGGTTCAGTGCTGGTCTCTGTAATGTTTAATAACCCCAAACATAATAGTAATTGTAAGCAGAAAGATGGGAGCCAAGGAGAATGGGTATTTGTTTATTTTTACTTTGAGCAAAGCACGCACTTATCACATGGTAGGGTAATGACTGGCTTTGGAGGCAGTGCAGAGGAGGTTCACCAGGATAATTCCAGGGATAAAGGGGAGGAGAGATTGAGTCACCTGGGACTATACTCTCCAGAATTCAGAAGAATGAGGGGGGATCTTATAGAAACATACAACATTTTGAAAGGGATAGGTAAGATAGAAGTAGGAAAATTGTTTCCAATGGTAGGTGAGACTAGAATGAGGGGACATTGCCTCAAGATTCAGGGGAGAAAATTTAGGACAGAGATGAGGAGAAACCGTTTTTCCCAGAGAGTGGCCAATCTGTGCAATTCTCTGCCTAGGGAAGCAGTTGAGGCTTCTTCACTAAATAGATTTAAGATACAGTTACATAAATTTTTACATAGTAAGGGAATTAAGGGTTATGGGGAAAAGGCAGGTAGATAAAGCTGAGTTTACAGACAGATCAGCCATGATCTTATTGAATGGTGGGCCAGGTTCGATGGGCCAGATGGCCTACTCCACCTCCTATTTCTTATGTTCTTATGACATATGCCAATTAAGTATTTTACATCTAACTCGCAAAGCATGATGTAAACAACAAAGAATGCATAATCAAACAATATAGTTACAATATTACTCAAATATTAAATACACAACACTCCTGCTTAGCTATAAACTCCAACTTGATATAGAATTGGCCAGCTGGTGGTGTAGTGGCATCCACACTGGACTTCGAGGCAAGTGGTCCAGGTTCGAATCCTGCTGGCTCCTTACACGCTTCCCATTCATGCTGGGCTGAGCATCGAGCTAGCAGCTTGGCCTCATATATGTATATAAGTTGAGATGAATTCTATATTGTGCTGTTTCTTTCTGTGCCCAGTGGCGCATCAGACAGAAACCTTGCCATTTCTTTAGCATTTTTGTCTGTTTTCTTTATAAGTGCCTGGGGAAGGTTTTAAATGCAGGTAGAGATGTGGCTACCATCCGGAAAACCACCAAGGAGTTAGAAGTCTGGCTCACCAGTGCGAACAAGTCAGGCCTACCTGGAAAGTTCGAGGCCTCGATCTACCAGCAGCCATCCTCCCCCAAATCCTCTGGCCCATGCTGGTATATGAGGTACTCATGCCAAAATTTGAGGCACTTGACAGAAAGGTCAATGGCTACCTTTCAATATGGCTGAGCCTCCCATGTAGCTGGAGCAGTATTGCTCTGTATGGGTAGAGGAAAGAGCTGCATCTTCCCTTCAGCCGCCTGAACGAAGAGTTCATGGTTTCCCATACAACAGAATTGCTGCTTTACAGGGATTTCAGCAAACCCAATGTCTCGTCAGCAGGCATTGAGGTCTGGACAGGTAGGAAGTGGAAGTCCGGGGATGCAGTGGAGATAGCTGAGTCACATCTCAAGCACAGGGATCTGTTCGGGATGGTTGCGTCTGGTCAAGTGCTGCAGGGCAGCTTTACTTCAACCGGCTTTGACAGGGACAAATGCAAACTTGTTCAGGAAGAGGTGTGAGCAGCTGTAGAGGAAACACATACCCACCAGGATGGTAAGAATGGGGCAGCAGGGAGCTTGGACAAGGTGAGAGGGTGCACTATAGCAGAAGATCTCCTGGTTCTACATCGGGCAGGCAAAACCCCAGCGCATCATTCATGATCCAGGCTGTGTATGACGTCCTGCCTAGTTCAGCAAACTTGCAGCAAAAGTGAGACACCATCATGTCCTTCCTGCACTGGCAGAGGGACACTGCAACATATCCTCAGCAGCTGCCTAAAAGCCCCGAGAGAAGGCCTCTACCGCTGACCTATGACCAGGTGCTGAATGCAGTGTCAGAAAATATCTTCTTGCCCATTAACACCAGGCTCCTCCGCGAACTCAGAAAGCCCATAGCCCTTCTCAAAGCAGAAGATCAACCACACCCTCAGCCCAGACCACCAGCAGGCTTGCTCACCATGGCATCTAACTGGCAACTGAAAGCAGACATTGGCAAGCAATTAAAGTTCCCTGACTTCATGGCATCATCATCCCTGAGGCCTGACATGGTCATGCTGTCAGAAACCATGAAGCAGGTGGTCATGGTAGAACTGACCACTCTTTGGGAATACTGGACTGAGGAGATACTTGAATGTAAGAAAGAAAGCCAAGTGCCAGGAGCTGGTAGAGCGGTGCCAAGGACAGGGGTGGAGGCACATTGCGAGCCTATAGAGATGGGGTGTAGAAGTTTTCCTGGATGCTTGCTGAGCAAAACATACCTTCTCCTTGGCATTAGGGGGGGCTGCAAAGAAAAGAGCCGTCATGACTGTCACAGAGGCTGCTGAGTGAGCCTCCAGAGAGTTATGGATCAAGAGATGTGACCCATGGACCAATGCAGCTGGAAAACATGCCAGGGACTGATCAACCCTGGCTGGGTTGCCTGGGTGCCTGGGTGAGTGTGTGTCCCAGGTCCCAGTGCATCCTAACATGCATCTCAGCAATCTCAGCAGCATTCTATTTGTCTGTATGTGTGTGTGTGTGTATGTATGTATATATATATATAAAATAATGTATATTATATATATATAATACAACTAATACTGTAAATTTTTAATTGTCCCACTCAGGCCTAAAGATTTAATTGCTGTGGAAGCTTGCTTACACTTGTGGGATAACTTCCTTCCTGACAAAGGGGATCACTCTGCTTGAGGTGAGACTTGTGACTGTGAAACAATCTCAGGTTCTGGGGCCTCCTCCGTGGTGGTTGTAGGAGTTGACTCTGTGACTACAGGAAGTGATTCTGTGGTTGACTCCGGATACTTTTCTATTGGATGTCTTGGCATCCCGAGCAATGTAAGGCAAGCTTCCCTGGATGATGTGGATCATAATGTGTGAATACAGTGTCTGATGTCACCTGCATACAGTAGCCAGGTTTGCTGGGATTCTGTTACAGTAATCGACAAAAACTAAAACAGAACTATAACCGTGGCATGCTCTTTTGTCTTGGGGCATCCGCCACTGACTGAATTTTCTCAGCACACTTGTGTAAACTTGCATGTCAATGGTCTGACTGCAATAAACAATACTTGATTTAGGGAATTCACATTTGTTACATTATGCTGTGAGCCCATTTTTAACAATGTCTTGAAGATTTTAGTGATGTCCCTTGTTAACCTTATTAGTAACAATGATGTCATCCAAGTAACACTGAACGCCTGGATGACTTACAGCACCTTACAAAGCTTTCTGCCAAAGTGCAGGTGCAGATGCTACACCAAAAATAAGCCTATTGGTGTGATAAAGCCCAAAATGTGTTCTTACTGTGAGAAACACTTTGGACTCTTCTTCCATTTCTATCTGCTTGTAGGCCTCAACCAGGTCTGCTTTGCTGAGGTGTTTCCCCCCAGAAAGGTTTGCAAAGATATCCCCTATCCTGGGAAGAGAGTATTGACCTAGTTTCAATACTGGTTTCAAGGTGACCTTTAAACCACCATAGATTCTGACAAACTCGTTCTTTTTGGCTACAAGGACCACTGCCATTGCCCACAGAATCCACTCCAGTCTCCATGTGATCAATATAGCTCACTGGCTATACTATCATGGACAGTGTAAGGAACTGGAAGGGCTTTGTGAAACTTGGGTGTGGCATTTTTGTTTAACACTATTTTACGCGTGAGTTTTCCAATGCCACTCTTGAACACTGCTGTGACAACATCCATTACCTTCTTTAGCTTCGCTTTCAGTTGACTCTGTTACAATGGATGTAACATGCATATGGTGGATGGTTCTCCAATCAAGTTGTAGTTGTCTCAGCCAATCTCAATCCTGCAATGTTGGTCCTCCTGTTTTTACTACATATAAACCCAATATAGCTTGCTGGTTGTTGTATTTCACTGTTATAAATGTAATTCACACAGGAATTATTTTTTCTGCAGCATAAGCTCTTAGCTGGCTATCTGCAGGACTCAGTTTAGTTTTTTTGTGGAATGTCTGAAACAGCCAGGGAAGTATACAATCCATTTTAATTAATTTGCTGTTCGCCTCCGGTGTAACCCATATTGCTTGTCTGTTGTGAGTTTTCACATTGTAAATCTCAAGACTGCTCACTCTCGTCATTTTCCTAGCAGCATGCAGAATAGTGCTCTTTTTGAAACTGCAACTTGACCTTTTATCATTTTCTCTTCCCTGTGCAGTCCATTTATTTTTGTCTGACCC